>NC_091702.1:925966-1234621 GCF_041296265.1 Equus caballus
GATTAATTCTCTTGGCAATGCCTTCCTCTCCCTTGCCCTTTAGTCCCAGTAAACCCAAAACCAAACTACCCATTTTTGTCTTGAGTACCGGAGATAGGACTCAGAGCGGGGCAGCTGGGTACTACTTTGAGTTCATGTCACCCCACCTCCCCTGTGCCCTCACAGAGCCTGACCATTCTAGTAGGATTCTCTTGTCAAGTCACTCTCCCGTGCTCCAGAATATATAATTCAGACGTTTTCCACAAACTTCTGATTTACTCCCCCCAACCCTTCATTCTCAAGATAATATGGGTGATGTTTTGAGTATGCTTAACATAGAAAATAGAAGCCTTCAGATTGGAACTCCATTCACTTCCTCCAAGAAACTTAACCAACCTATCCTACTGCAATGTCCTCCAGCAAAGACCACCAGAAACACATCAGTAGGTAAACCAGTTGGGTTTAATTGCTCTTTGTAATGAGGGAGGCCTCACATCATAGGGAACTCTGGGGCCTATCAGGATGAGGGCGTTAGAAAGAACTTACAGGATTTGGCCTTTGGTTGGATAGTTTGGGGAGGGTTCAAGGAAGCAGGGATTTGCTCTGGACTGGGTGCTGAGAGGAGGCAGGGACAATCCTGTGATCGTGTAGCTCAATCAATCCTTTCTAGAAGGAGTTGTGACTAGAGTGAGACAAACGCCGTAATTCATAAAGAACCCACAGTTGCTCACTTCAGGCAGGAGAGAGGGATGTTTGGTATTTTCTGGATGGCACGACGGCCTTGTGTTTGTCTGTTTAGGCAAAATGATGAAGTGGTCTTGTTTTGTCTCACATCATTGCTGTTGCAGCATGACCTTGTGCTGGTGTCTGTGAGAAGTTTATGTCCAACAGGTGAACAGCATGGCTTGTGTGAGCACAAGGCCAGCTTCTAACAACAGGAAAGCCTGGCTCGTGGTACCGGAGCAGCTCCTGGATGTCAGCACTTCTTTTCTTCTTTTCACAGAGGAGGAAGTGAGTTTTAGAAAGATAAATAGGTGTTTGCCAGGCAGGAGAAAACAGCATGAGCTAAACAGGATGCAGATTGAAGCAGAATAGTGTGTCAGGAGACATTGACATCGGGTGGGGGAATGGGTGGCAAGAGAGAATTCCATTGAGGTTGTGGGAGAATGAGATGTAGAAGGTGTCAAGTCTAATGGAAGGTCGTGAGGGGTTTTAAGTGGAAGAACTGACATGATCTGGGGTGTGTTGTAGAAAACTCCCAGCAGCTGTGGGGGAGATGGGTGGTGACAAAGGGAGGTCTGTGCTCTTTTCCGTCCCCACCGCTGCAGCCCTTGCTCAGGTCTGTTCTCTCACCTGGTCAATTGCACCACGTCCTTGGTGTTGGACCTGCTTCT
The DNA here is from genome assembly GCF_041296265.1 of Equus caballus. Classification (NCBI taxonomy): domain Eukaryota; kingdom Metazoa; phylum Chordata; class Mammalia; order Perissodactyla; family Equidae; genus Equus; species Equus caballus. Next base: position 927,340 of record NC_091702.1, read on the forward strand.
GGTCTAACCCCCTCCCCCACCCCAGTGATCATGCTGTGGCCAGGGTGATTTAGCAGAATCACAAATCTTATCCTGTCACTTTGTCAGTTACAACCTTTGATGCCCCATCAGCCATGAGGTAAAAACCTACAGGACATTGCATGACACACCTCACCTTTCATCATCTGATCACGCCACCTGGATACCCACTGCCAGTTGGGAAGATCCGTTAGGATGTCTCAGAATGATCTCAAATTCATGATTTCCAAAACTGTGCTCTCGCATCATCTTCGCGTGTTCTCCTCCTTGTTACCCCACCCCAAAACCCAGTGAATGGGGCCATTGTTCATTCAGTTCCCAAGTACCAAATGTAGGAGTCAGCTTGGAACTGCCCTTTGGTGTACCACCTTATGTGATCAATCACCCAGACCTGTTGATTTTATTTGTTCGATATTTCTGGAATCTACCTCCTTTTCTCCACCTGTGCTTCCGCCATCTCAGTCCAAGCTCAGGTCACCTGTGGGCTGAGCTATGGCACTAGTCTGGTGACTGAGGACCCCAGTCACTGTTCCCTCCTCCAAACCCATATCTCATAGTGAATGCAGAGGTTTGTAAAGGGCATATTTTATCCTGTCACTCCCTAGTTTACTAGCTTCTTGTGGCTGTTGTAAAAAGACCAAAGTTCCTTATGTGGTCTCCACCACCCTGCCTGCTCTGTCCTGCTTCTCCAGCCTCCCTTCACACCACTCCCCCCTTCCCTAAGGGATCCTTTCTGTTCTTCAAATGTGCCCTGTTCCTGCCTCCCTTGGCGCCTGTCAGCACACTGTTCCCTCTGCCCGCAATGCTTTCTCCCACCCTCCCTGCCGCAGTGCTTCCACGTCATCTCTCAGATGGAGGCAGCCACTCAACACTCTCTACTGAGTGCCTACTCAGTTTCTGGAGACAGTGTTCTAGCATGGATACAGAAGTGAACAAAACAGACAAAACTGGAGCTCTTAGGCAGCATTTATTCCAGGAGGGAGACAGCCAGAAAGACAATAAGGAAAATATCTGGCATGTCAGGTGGTGATAGATGCAGTAGGAGTGTTGGAAGGAGTTGTGACTGGAGATGGGATGGCCAGCGAAGGCTCCAATGAAGTTAATGCTGGGGAAAGACTTGTGGAGGGCGAGGGAGTGAGTCCTGTGGATATAGGGGTTAACGGTGTCCAGACAGAGAGAACAGAGAGCAGAAAGGCCCTGAGGCAGGAGCTGGCCTCCCCTGTTCCAGGAGCCACAGGGCCAGCCTGAGTGAGATGGAGAAGAGTAGCAGATGGAATCTGGGTGGCCGTGGGTACAGATGCTGTAGGCTCTTGTAAGGCCCTAACTTTTCCTCTGAGGTAGGCACCATTGGAGGATTTTGAACTGGAGAAGGAGGTGACGTGACTTGACTTTTCACAGGATCACGTCAGCTTCTCTGTGGAGAATAGACGGTAGGAGACAAGGCTAGAAAAGGGAGATGAGTGAGTGGTACTGGAATATTCCAAGTCAGAGATGCTGTGGCTTGGATCAGGATGGTAGCAGAGCAAGTTCTGAGAGTCTGTCAGATTCTGGGTCCATTTTGAAGAGGAAATGAGCTGATATTATGTGCTGACAGACTGGATGTGGGGGAGACAGAGGAATCAAAGATGACTCCAGGGTTTTTTGGTTTCTCTCAGATATGGATCCCTCAAGGAGGCCTTTCTGACACCTGCAGTCAAGATCGTGCCCCTGTTATATGTCCTCATGACACTCTCTGCATTGCCTTGGTGGTCATCAGCGCAGTTGTAATTCAGACATACTGTTTCATGCTTTTCTGTCTAAAAGTTCTTGGTCAGCCGTGAGAATCTCCGCGGCCTCTCGAGGAACCCGAGGCTGCAGTTCCCCGAGAGCATAGCGGTGACCCCGCGTCCCTGTCAGCGCACCTTCCCGCTCCGCGAAGGTCAGAAACGTGTGGGCGGGGCCCCAGGAGTTCTCCCAGGAGGGTGTCCCTGTCCCTGTCCGCAGTCCACCGCTGGAGGGGGCGGGGCAACGGCCTGGGAGCGTCTGGGCCGCGGCGCCAAGTAGCACGCCTCTGCTGGGCCGCCATCTTGGGAGGCGTCCATGAGCCGCGCCTGCCTAGCCGAGCCTGGCGGAGTCCGGCCGCGCTCTGCTGCTCTCTCCGGGGCCGGGCTCGTCCGTTCCCCCGGTGTCCGTGGACGCCGCTCCGTGTCCCCGCTGGGCACAGCAGCCCGGGCGCTCCACAGCCATGGCCGCTGGCCTGAGGTGGCCCTCCTTCAGCTCCCGCTCTTCCTGCTCGCCGGACACGGACGTCCTGGGCGCCTGCGAAGATGATTCCATCTGGGAGAGGTGCCTGGGGGCGTGGGCCTGGGGGCTGGTGGGAGGCGAGCGTGTCCCTGAGGAACAGGCTTGTGCGCCAAGAGGTGCCCGTCAGGTCGCGGGACAGCTGTGCGGCGCGGGGCGCCAGGGGGTCTCTTCGTGCGCGTCACGCGTTCATGGCACGGGCGGTGTGTGCCGGGCACGGGGCCAGCCTGGGGGTGCGGTGCCCGGGAGTCGGGCGCTGAAGCGGCCCCCGTGGTCTTGGCTCCTTGGAACCAAGTCTTGCTGGAAGGACAGACGTGAAGAAGATAGTGACGTTGGTCTCGATGGGTTCTGAGGAGTGCAGCTCTCCCTCTTGTACGGGATTGTTAAGGCACCTTCTAGTTTTAGTTTATTAGTTGTTGTCTTTTAAAAGAGATTGATCGGATCTCACGGTGTTTCTGTGCTGTGTCCGTTTCTGCCTTAATATGTGGCTTTCTAATTCTAGATGTTTGTTTTTCTTTTTTTAACATCTTCCGATGCGTGTTTGAAATAATTAAATGTGGAGTGTTGTGCTGTATTTTTTCTCCTTCTTGTTTTTGGAGGAGCAGAGGAGAAATTTTGAACGACTGAAATGTTATGATTCAGTTTTTCTTCTTCTTACAGTAACTTTGTATGGAATTTTTTTTTTCCTGTTCCTGGATGTTGTATGGACAGGGTTCCTAGTGTGAGAGAGCCCACTTCTGTCAGGATGGTGAAGCGCAGTTTCTTTCAACGTAACGCAATTGGGAATTAAGGGGTATATTTTGTTTCTCTTTCCTTTATGCAAAATCCTTCCTATTCCTTTTTTCTTTCCTTCCATCCTCTTTCCTTATGGCCCCGTCTCGGAGGAGCACAGCCTCTTTTGCCAATTTCTGGTTCTCCCTTAGAAGCAGTGCTTCTCCAAGCTGACACCTCCAGAGCCTTTCCCCTTGCAGCAGCGTGCTCGTGGCCACTGCCCAGGACTACCGAGTCCTTCGCCTGTGTTGCATATTTCAGCAGGTAGTGTTGGACTTCCTCTTTTGAGGGTGGTTTGATGTGTTTTATCTGATTCCTCCATGACCTTGTCCTTTCCATGGAGTCTTAAACCTTGCAATTCTCCACTCTGCCAAAGGCTTTCAGTCGTGGTCGGAGCTGGGCTGGAAGTTGGCATTTCTTTCTGAACTTGCAGGTCATTTGAAGGTTGTGGTCATCTTGGCCATCTTGTGACGCTACAGGCTTGCTTCTGTGTGGCTTCGTTGGTTCTCCTTGTTGACTGTATGATTTGGAGGAGGTCGATTGTATGACTGTGGAGAGTTTTGGATCCAGGGAGCTGTCTTGATCTTCCAGACCCTGAAGGCTCTCCCAGAGTTCTTCCCGGTATCGATTTTCACAGGCCTTTCCCACACGTGATGTTCTTCCTGTTGTTTTCTTGATCCGATGGTATTTCGATGCCAGTTTCATTTTTAATTAATGGATTGTGTCCTTGCTGCCTATTGGTCATCTGTATTTATTTCTCAGTCAATTATTTATTCCTACCCCTTAGCAATTTCTTAGTTGGGTTTTGAGAGCTCCTTCTTCAGTGTGGATGTTAACCATTTGTCTATTTTACGTGTTGCTCCTATTTTTTCTGAGTCTGACTCATCTTTTAACTGTGTTTCTAGTATTGTTGCTAGATGGAATAGTGTATCTTGGGAGTCTTTGCACATTAGTGTAAATCTTTTTGTTTTTGTCTTCGCTCATGGGTGAGAGATTGGGTATCGAATGCTTATCTCACACAGTTTTGTCCCTCGTCTTTGTCCACATACATTGCTCCATTGTATCCTAGAATTGCAGATGAGCAATCTAATTCCAATGTGACCTTTTTTTCTCTTTCTTCCTAAATCCCTAGAGAATTTTATTTATTCTTGAAGTTCCAAAACTTTCTCAATATGTGTTATGGTCATATTTTTTTCTCATCAATTTGGCCTCATATCTGATGTGTTCCTTTTGATGATCGGGGCCCTCCTTGAGTTGAAGAAAGTTTTCTCTGAGATGTGTTTAAAGATTATTTTTCTCATCTGCTCTGCTCTCTCCCTCAGACATGCCAATCATTCTTCTATTGAAAATCTTTTTCCATCTCTGGAATCTTCTTCTTATTTTCTCTCTTTTCCTTTATCTCCTTCTTTCTGAGAGAGTTTCTCAAGAATGGCTTCAACATTATTGATTCAATTCCCAGTGATGTAAAAACTGATCTTGATTGTTTCTAAGCTGCATGTAATCTCAAGGGAAATTTTATTCTTTCCCAAATACTTTCTCTTTTTCCTTTTGTCTATTTCTCCCTTGCCACCCTCTCCCTTTACAGCTCAGTCCCTCAACTTATACAAGTTTTCATTTCTTGCTTCATAGAGCAAACAGTTTCCTGAATTTTCCTGAGAACACAAACACAGCAGAAGCTTTCTAAAATATAGTTCTGTTTCCTCAAATAGAAGTCTTTCAAGGACTCTTCTCCTGACTTTTCAGCTGAACGTTTCTATGTTCATGCTGTACAGTCTTGAAGAAAAGTAAGACAAAGACATATGGCTGAGATATATGTTCTGATTTCCACGTCGGCGTATTCACGAAGGAGCGAGAAATGGACAGCCTTTTCCTATTAGTTAGACGTAATTTCTACTTAGTTCGTATCAGGTTGCTATGTGATCTTTTCCTTGTTCCTGCTCTGAAGTTGGAGAACTCGGTGATGTGCACAGCCTTGAGCCACATTTCTAGTTTATTTTTTTTATTTTTATTTCTTTCTGCTGATGAAGATTCGTCCAGAGCTAACATCTGCCGCCAATCTTCCTCTTTTTTTCTAATTGAGGTCAAAAGAGTTTATAACCTTGTGAAATGTCAGTGGTCCGTTATAATTTGTTCGTCGCCATATCAATGTGCCCCTTTCCCCCATGCCCAGCTCCCTCCCCTCTTCCCCTCTGGTAACCAGTAAACCGTTCTCTTTGTTCGTGTGTTTACCTTCCATGTATGAGTGAAATCACATGGTGTTTGCCTTTCTCTGTCTGGTTTATTTCACTTAACATAACACCCTCAAGTTCCATCCACGTTGTTGTGAATAGGACAAGTTTGTCTTTTTTTATGGCTGAGTAGTATTGCATTGTGTGTGTGTGTGTGTGTGTGTGTGTGTGTGTAAATATATATATATGTGTGTGTGTATGTACGTATATGACATCTTCATCCAGTTGTCAGTTGATGGGCACTTGGTTTGCTTCCGTGTCTTGGCTATTGTGAATAATGCTGCAAGGAACATAGGGGTACATAAGTCTCTCTGAATCATTGATTTCCAGTTCTTTGCTTAAGTACCTAGTCATGAGATAGTAGTGAAGAGACTGTCTTTTCTCCATTGTATGTTCTTGGCACCTTTGTCAAAGATTAGCTGACCATAGATGTGTGGTTTTATTTCTGGGCTTTCAGTTCTGTTCCATTGATCTGTGTGCCAGTTTTTGTACCAGTACCATGCCATTTTGGTCACTATGGCTTTGTAGTACATTTTGAAGTCAGGGATTGTGATACCTCCAGCTTTGTTCTTTTTTCTCAGGATTGCCTTAGCAATTCGAGATCTTTGCCCCATATGAATTTTAGTATTCCTTGCTCTGTTTCCGTCAAGAATGTCAGTGGGATGCTGATAGGGATTGCATTGAATCTGTAGATTCCTTTGTGTAGTATGGACATTTTACCTATGTTTATTCTTCCAATCCATGAGCAAGGAGTCTCTTAACATCTGTTTAAGTCACTATCAATTTCTCTCACTCATGTCTTATAGTTTTCTTTGCATAAGTCCTTCACTTCCTTGGTTAAATTTATTCCTAGGTACTTAAGTTTTTTAGGTACGCTGGCAAATGGAATTATATTTTTGAGTTCCCTTTGTGTAAGTTTGTTGTTGGAGTATAGAAAAGCAACTGAATTTTGTAAGTTGACTCTGTACCCTGCAAATTTACTGTAGTTGTTAATTATTTGTATTAGTTTTCCAGTGGATTTTGGGGGGTTTTCTATATACAAGCTCATGTCGTGTGCAAACAGCGAGAGTTTCACTTCTTCACCCCCTATTTGGATTCCATTTATTCTTTTCTCTTGCCTAATTGCTCTGGCCAAAACCTCCAGTACTATGTTGAATAAGAGTGATGATAGTGGGCATCCTTGTCTCGTTCCTGTTCTCAGGGGGATGGCGCTCAGTTTTTGCCCTTTGAGTATGATATTGGCTGTGGATTTGTCATATATGGCCTTTATTATGTTGAGGTAATTTCCTTGTATCCCTATTGTTTTTCATAGTTTTTATCATAAATGGCTGTTGGATCTTGTCAAGTGCTTTCTCTGCATCTATTGAGATGATCATGTGGTTTTTATTCTTCAATTTGTTGATGTGGTGTATCACATTGATTGATTTGCGGATGTTGAACCATCCCTGTGTCCCTGGTATGAATCCCACTTGATCATGATGTATGATCCTTTTGACGTATTGCTGAATTCAGGTTGCCAAAATTTTGTTGAGAATTTTTGCATCCATGTTCATCAGCGATATTAGCCTGTAGTTCTCCTTTTTTGTGCTGTCCCTCTCAGGCTTTGGTATCAGTGATGCTGGCCTCGTAGAATGTGTTAGGAAGTGTTCCATCCTCCCTTGTGTTATTTTTAATATCTTCTTTTAGGTTTGTTAACAGTTGCTTTATGAACTTTGCTGCTCCTGTGTTGGGTGCATAGATATTTATAAGTGTTATTATTCTTCTTGATGGAGTGTCCCTTTGATCATTGTATACTGCCCCTCTTTGTATCTCTTTACCTGCCTTGTCTTGAAGTCTGCTTTGTCTGATGTAAGTATTGCGACATCTGCTTTCTTTTGTTTGCTGTTAGCTTGGAGTCTCGTCTTCCACCTCTTCACTCTGAGCCTGTCCTTGTCATTGGAGCTGAGATGAGTTTCGTGGAGGCTACAAATTATTGGATCTTGTTCTTTAATCCGTCTTGCCACTCTGTGTCTTTTTATTGGAGAGTTCAGTCCATTTCCATTGAAGGTGATTATTGATGTATGACGGCTTAATGCTGTCATTATATCACTCGTTTTCCAGTTTTCCTGCATTTCCTTTGTTTCTCGTCCTGTGTGTTTTGGTCTACCCATTGAATTATGCCGTTTTTTATGCTGTGTGTCTTTGTTTTTTCCTTATTTCTTTTTTGTGTCTCTGTTCTGCTTTTTAGTTTAGTGGCTGACCTGAAGTTTGTATTCAGAATCTCGTGCATAACATAGTCCCTTTTCAGATGACCTCTTACTTCCTTGGTCTAAACTGATTCAGTCCCTTTCCACCTCGCCTCCTAAGTTATTATTCTCATATCTTATTCCAGCTTGTGTCATGAGTTTGTGGTTAAAGTGACAAGATTGTCTTTGTTTTTGGTGTATTCCTTCCCTTTAGCCTAATGCCGTAGTTGAATATTTGCTATCCTGTTCTGATCCTGTCTATCTGTTGGTCTCCTTACTCTGTGTTTTGTGACCCCTCTCTCCCCTTTGTCATTTTTTCAGGTATGAGGGCCTTCTTGAGGATTTCTTGGTGTGGGAGGATGGGTCTCATGGCTACGAAGTCCCTTAGCATTGTTTGTCTGGGAAAGTTTTAATTTCTCCCTCATATCTGAAGGATGTTTTTGCTGGGTAGAGTATACTTGGCTGAAGATTTTTATCTTTTAAAATTTTGGATATGTCATTCCATTCTCTTCTAGCTTGTAAGGTTTCTGCAGAGAAGTCTGCTTATCTGATAGGGGTTCCTTTGTAGGGTATTTTCTTCTGCCTTGCTGCCCTGAGTATTCTTTCTTTGTCATTCATTTTTGCCAGTTTTACTACTATATGCCTTGCAGTAGGTCTTTTTACTTGGACACATCTAGGAGATCTGAAGGCTTCCTCCAGACACGTTTCCCTCTCATTGTCTAGATTTGGGAAGTTGTCTGCTGTTATTTCTGTGAGCACGCGTTCTGCTCTACTCTCCTTATCTTCACCTTATTCAATACCTATGATTCTTATGTTGTATTTTCTCATTGAGTTGGATATTTCTCGGAGACTTTCTTCATTTCTTTTTAGTCTCAGTTCTCTCTCCTCCTCTGTCTGGAGCATTTCAACATGTCGCTCCTCTGTGGTGTCCACACGAGCATTCAGGGAATCTGTATTTTGTTTTATAGCTTCCATTGTGTCTTTCATCTCTAATATTTCTGATTGATTCTTCTTTATAGTTTCAATCTGTTTTGTGGACTAGCTCCTGAACTCGTTGAATTGTTTCTCTATGTTCTCTTTTACCTCATTGAGTTTTTTGACAATAGCTCTTTTGAATTCATTGTTGCTTAGTTTACTTATTTCTGCATCCTCAGGACTGAATTCTGGGTGCTTATTTTCTCTCTGGTCTGGAGATTTGATGAATTGCCTGATGCTGGAAGGATGAGTCTTTTTCCCATTGTGATAGTATTCTGTTGCAGTTACAGCCTGTTGCCAGTGGATGGGGGTCGAGAGCCGTGTATTCTGAGCCCTCCACCTTCAGCTGAGCTGGCCCAGCGCAGTGCGGGTCGGGGGAGGGGCACTTTCTCCTGCGTGCAGTCCCGGGTTTCCCGATCAGCTCTCGCTGTCTGGTCTCCTGTGGTCTTGGCTTGATGAGGTCACCCCTGAGTGAAAGCTTTTGCCCTGTTAAAGGGCTTCCCTTTAGGCCGCCAGGGCCCTAGGGAGTCCTGGGTGATTCCACAGACGCGCAACCCCTCCCCCACTCCTTCTGTCACAGAGCCTCCCTGGCAGTGACCACAGTCTTTAGGGGAGGGAGCAGAGTTCTCTCTTACCCTGTGCCGGCTCCTCTGAGGCAGGGCTCCAGCCTCTCCCCCCTCTGTCGTGTGGCTGCCGTGACTCTCCGAGGATTTTTGTGCTTTTAGGGTATTTTCTTTTGGAATAGGGTTGCTCCTTTTTGTTGTATCTTGGAGGGGAGAGAGTCCCGGGCAAGCTCACTCCACCATGATGCTGATGTCACTCCATTGCTTGTTTAATCTTGAAGTCGGTTTTGTCTAAGGACGGCAACACCTGCTTCTTTTGTTTGCCATTACCTTGGAGTCTCATCTTCCGTCAGTTCACTCTGAGCCTTTGTTTGTCTTTAGAGCTGAGATCTGTTTCCTGGAGGCAGCATAATGTTGGGTCTTATTTTTTAATCCATCCCACCACTCTCTCTCTCTTTTTTTTTTTTTTTTTTGAGGAAGATTAGCCCTGAGCTAACATCTGCTGCCAATCCTCCTCTTTTTGCTGAGGAAGACTGGCCCTGAGCCAACATCCGTGTCCATCTTCCTCTACTTTATATGTGGGACGCCTACCACAGCATGGCTTGCCAAGCTGTGCCATGTCCACACCTGGGATCCTAACTGGCGCACCCCGGACCGCCAAAGCAGAACATGTGCACTTAACTGCTGAGCCACTGGCCCAGGCCTACACTCTCTCTCTTTTGATTGGAGAATTCAATCCATTTACATTTAGAGTGATGATTGATCTATGAGGGCTTACTGCTGCCATTTTATCACTTGTTTTCTGGTCGTTCTGTATTTCCCTTGTTTCTTGTCCTTTGTATTTCGGACTGCCAGTTTAGTTTGGTAGTTCTCTAGAATGATTTTCTCCGTATGTATCCTTTGTGTCTCTGTTCTGATTGTTTGTTTAGTGGTTGCCATGAGGTTTATCTGAAAAATCTCATAGATGAGATAGTCCATTTCCTGATGGCCTCTTCTTTCCTTAGTCTAAAGCAGGTTCCATCCCTTTCTTCATTCCCTTCTAAGTTACTTTTGTCCTAACTTCCGTTTTCTGATGTGAGTTTGTGGTTAAAATGATGAGATTACGGTTATTTTTGATGTGTTCCTTTCCTTTATCTTCAATATTATAATTGGTTGCTATCCTGTCCTGATAGAGAACTGCAGTTTTCTGATTTTGTCTGCCTATTTATCTCTTTGCTCAAGGCTTTTTTAACCCTTTCTTTTTCTTTCTGATATGAGGGAGTCTTGTGGCAATGAACTCCCTCCGCTTTTGTTTATCTGGGAAAGTTTTTATTTCTCCATCATATCTGAAGGATAATTTCGATGGATAGAGTCTTCTTGGCTGAAAGTTTCTGTTTTTCAGAATTTTGAGGATATTGTTCTGTTCTCTCCTAGCCTGTAAGGTTTCTGCTGGGAAATTCAGTGAAAGCCTGCTAGGGGTTCCTTTGTAGGTTATTTTCTCCTGCCTTGCTACCCTTAATATTTTTTCTTTGTCATTTACTTTTGCCAGTTTCACTAACATATGCCTTGGAGAAGGTGTTTTTACATTGATACAATTAGGAGTTCGGTTAGCTGCTTTTTTTTTTTTTTAAAAGATTTTATTTTTTTCCTTTTTCTCCCCACAGCCCCCTGGTACATAGTTGTATATTCTTAGTTGTGGGTCCTTCTACTTGTGGCATGTGGGACACCGCCTCATCGTGGTTTTGATGAGCAGTGCCATGTCCGCGCCCAGGATTCGAACCAACAAAACACTGGGCCACCTGCAGCGGAGCGTGTGAAATTAACCACTCGGCCATGGGGCCAGCTCCTCAGTTAGCTTCTTTTACTTGTAAATCCAGTTTCTTCCCCAAGTTTGAGAAGTTCTCAGCTATTATTTCTTTGAACAAGCTTTCTGTTCCTTTCTCTCCCTTCTTCCTCTGGCATACCTATAATCCTTCTGTTGCATTTCCTAATTGAGTCGGATGATTCTGGGAGAATTTTTTCATTTCTTTTTTATCTTAGTTCCGCCTCCTTCTTCTGAAGCATTTCTATGTTTCTGTCCTCCAAGCTGCTGCTTCTGTGTTCCATAAATCAGCCCTGTTATTCAAGGACTCCAGATTTTTCTTTATCTCATTCATTGTGTCTTTCATCTCCAACATTTCTGATGGGTTTTTATTTATAGTTTCAGTCTCTTTTGTGAAGAATTCTGTCTGTTCATTAAATTTTGTTCCTGATTTCATTGAACTGCTTTCCCAAGTTTTCTTGTAACTCATTGATTTTTTTAATGATAGCTATTTTGAATGGTCTTTCGTTTATATTGTAAATTTTTGTGGCTTCAGGACAAGATTGATTTCTGGGTGCTTGTCACTTTTCCTTCTGGTCTGGAGTATTAAAGTGTCTTTTTGTACTATTTCAGGGGGTGGATTTGTGCTTCCCCTTAGTGGAAGTATCTGATCGCAGATTCTACTTGCTACCAGTGGGAGGGGCAGGAGCTGTGTATTCTGAGCCCACCGCGATCCCTGGCATCTGTGCCTGTCCTTTGGAATCTGTGCTGACTGGGCACGTCTGCCGTTGCCCGCTCACTGCTGCTGCTTTAGAAATGTGTGTGCATGTGCTCTGGTAGGAGTCCCTTCCTCTGGCTGAGCTGGTGTGTCAAGTGGAGGGAGAGGTGCTTTGTTTTGCATGCAGAATCCTGGGGGCATTCTGCTCTGCACTTGCTGTCTCCCCCCCCCCCCCCCCGCCGGGGTGCTTGCTTGATAAAGATGCCCCTGCAATTCCTTGGCCTCCTCTGTGTGGGGCTTTCCCACAGCTGTAGGCAGCTCCAAGAGTAAAGGTGTTCCTGCGGAGAGCTGCCCCTTCCCACTCTCCTCACAGAGCCACATGCAGTCCTGTGCCCTAGATCACCGTCAAGGAGGAAGAGGAGATCCCCCTACCTCCTTCCACTTCATCCCGGGGGTACAGCACCTCCACCTTCAAATGTATGGCTGCCTGGGTCTCTCAGACGTCTGTTGTGTTGTGGGAATGTTCTCTGTTGGTTTATGAATGTCCTTTGCATTGTGTCTTGGGGAGAGAGTCTAAGGGAAGAGCTCACTCCACCATGATGGCGGATGTCACTGGTTTTTTGTGGGTGTGTATGTGAGCTGCCATTAGCATGGCAGATGGGTGGTGTAGGTCCGTACCTGGGAACCGAACCTGGGCCACCGAAGCAAAGTGTGCCAAACTTTAAGCACTAGGCCACTGGGGCTGGCTGCCAGATATCTAGTTTAAAATAGCCAAGTGTCATGAAACTTTCTAGTTTAAAAAGTCACTCATTCTTTAAAATAATAACCTGATGTCTAAGAAGAAATATTGAGATACCACTACCTTATTGTCTTTGTACAGTATTTAAAACTCATTCCTGGATGGGCTGTTTCTGCATTCGTGGCTAAAAGCTACAACTTCACCATGGCCGCCCCACAGCTCCTTTCCTTCCACATGCACGTTTCAGCTCACAACTGATGCTGGATGAGGGTGTTAAAGACTCTGAATCCTCTACTAAATAGTTTCCATACTGAGGGAGATTTTAATTCCTTCGCTCTGATGAAAGAAAGTCTATGCTTGTGAGATTTCTTGAAATATTTTACCATGAATGGTTCCACCAGTCTACCTGTAAGCTTTAAAGGTTTAACTCATGGAAGTTCTTCCGGTTTTCTAGCAGGTAATGGTGAAATATTTCTGGTTCCTAGTGCTATTGAAATTCTCTGTGTACTCTTGAGTTTTTACATCTAGGTGAGTCTGCGGAATGGCTCATCAGAAAGTACCCACTTTCTATTCATGATTCTGAGCTAAGTAGATTGTGAATATGTCACTCTGCTGCATAAAATTCTCCAAGGGTTCCCAACTATGTATAGTGTCAGGTAGAAAAGCCTCTCAGAATAGCATGTGAGCTCTTTACAATCTGGCACAATCCTATCATTTCAGATTCATGTGTATTCACTTCCTGCCATAGATCTCAGACTCTCGCCACACTAAACTACTGATCTCTTTCTCCAAACCTGTCAGGAAATTTCAGACCTTTCTACTTCTACTGATATACTCTTCCTTCTGCCTGTAATGCCTTGCCTCTCAGTGGGAATTGATATTTGTCCTTCACAGTGGAACAGAAATAACACCTCCTTTTTCTAGTATTTCCGATGCCCAAAGCAAAATTCATGACACCATTTTCTTTGGCCCCGTTGCTGTGGCCTAAATGTTGTGTCTCCCCAAAATTCCTTTGTTAAATCCTAAGGCCCAATGGGATGGTATTAGGAGGTGGGGCCTTTGGGAGGTGATTAGGTCATGAGGGCAGAGCCCTGAGGAATGGGATTAGTGCCCATATAAAAGGGGCTTCTGGGCCGACCTGGTGGCACAGTGGTTAAGGGCACATGTTCCACTTCAGTGGCCTGGGGTGCACCCGTTTGGATCCCGCGTGCGGACATGGCACTGATGGCAAGCCATGCTGTGGTAGGCGTCACACATATAAAGTAGAGGAAGATGGGCATGGATGTTAGCTGAAGGCCAGCCTTCCTCAGCAAAAAGAGGAGGATTGGCAGCAGATGTTAGCTCATGGCTAATCTTCCTTAAAAAAAAGGAGGGGGCCTTCAGAAACCCCTGTAGCCTTTGTCTCACAGAAATTATCTTCTACTGAATTTTTCCTCCCTTTTATTACCTCTGTTCTCTGCCTCCAGAACCCCGATAAAAGAAAGGGCAGACATGTATGCTGCTTCACATTTCTCTCCTATGTGCCATCATTCTGCCTTTGGCTCTGGTCTGCAAGATTCCACTGACTTTATCACCAGATCACTGACATGTTGTTAACCATCCCCATTCTCTTAGTCAGTCTGTCCACTGAATTGTTTTAGTGTCAAACATATTTTTAATTCCCAGGCACTCATTTTCGTCCTCTGATTACTCCTTTTTTGCAGCAGCAGTCTGTTCTTGCTTTTGCACGTGCCATCTTTCCTATCTCACTAGAGTCATTTCTTACTCTTTTAACGTTGTTTTGTTTCCTGAATGATCTTTATTTCCTAAAAACACAATTATTTTACTTGTTAATCTTAATGTGAGTCACGTATGTGATTTTTTTTTCTTCACATTTGTTGACCCTTGGCTGTTAGTTCTTGTTTGTGAATAAAGATCTAGGCTGTTAAGCGGTGGGAGTTCCATTTGGATTTGTGTAGCTCTCTCTGCCAAGAAACTGCTCCCTGGATGAGCCTGTACTGGTGGGTCTGGTGCCATAACTGGAAAATGACAGTTCAGAGTTGTGGGGGTCAGCCGGCTGTGGAGAGCAAGTCAAAAAAGGGAGGACTTGACTTGAGCAGTGAATTATTTTGATGTGTTCCTTCTTGAGAAAAGCTGTGTTGCCTCTCCTTTTTCATTAAGGTGCCTGCTGGATGTTCCAGAGTTTCCTCAGACTCTGCTTTGCTTCCCATTCATGGTTCTACACTCAAATGAGGAGGCATCTGCATGTAAGCAGGTCACTTTCTTCAGCGTGCACAGCTAGGATTTTTATGTGGGGGCCAAAAGCCTCTGCTGTCTGCTGTATATATTTGGGAGGAGGGCAGGGAAGAGAGATGTGGTCCAACTAGCCCAGCCTTCCCAGATGCAGTCTTTTAAATCAAAAATATTCATCATATGTATATATATATATGTGTGTGTGTATATATATATATACACACACATATATATATACACATATATTGAGCAGTATGATAAGAGTGGCAAAATGGCTGAAAATTCTGTCTATCCTGTGTCCATGCCCCTCTGCAATGTGACTTTGGAGCCCCTCCTAGCAAGAGGTGGCATTTGTTTCTCCATCTTCTTGAATCTGGCTTGGCCCTGTGGCTTAGTTTGATCATTGGGATTCTAGAACAGTGACCTGAAGGAGAGACTTGAAAACCGCTTGCACACTGGACTTGCTGTCTCTTGCTGCCCTTATAAAGAAGATAGGTAAGGGGCCAGCTTGGCGGCATAGCTGTTAAGTTCGTGCACTCCACATCAGTGGCCTGGGTTTGCCAGTTTGGATCCTGGGGGTGGACCTATGCACTGCTTATCAAGCCATGCTATGGCAGGCATCCCATATATAAAGTAGAGGAAGATGGGCATGGATGTTAGCTCAGGGCCAGTCTTCCTCAGCAAAAAAAGGAGGATTGGTGGCTGATGTTAGCATAGGGCTAATCTTGCTCAAAAGAAACCCCAAATAAGTAAAAGACAGGAAAGTTAAAAATACATTTTTTTCCATATGAATTCTGAGCTATCAGAACTAACAGTCCTGGGAGCCAGCCCGGTGGCTCCGCAGTTCAGTGTGTACATTCTGCTTTGGTGGCCCGGGGTTCGCCGATTTGGATCCCGGTTGCGGACATGGCACTGCTTGGCAAGCCATGCTGTGGTAGTCGTCCCACATATAAAGTAGAGGAAGCTGGGCACGGATGTTAGCTCAGGGCCAGTCTTCCTCAGCAAAAAGAGGAGGATTGGCAGCAGTTAGGGCTAATCTTCCTCAAAAAAAAAAAATAACACTCCTATGAAGAAGCCCAAGAGGATGACAAGAGGCATGTGGCCCATTTGCTTCTGTTGCTCTGACCAACAGCCTGCCAGACTCATAGCATGTGACAAAGACTTCCCTAGATTATCCAACCAGCAGCCAATTTACAGCTGAGCATGGATGCCTGGGATACAGAGCCTGGGAGAGATGTACTGAGTTCACGCAGATAAGAAGAACTGCCTAGCTGATCCAAATCATGAACTAAATAAGCAGTTGTTGTTTGAGACCCCTAAGTTTTGGGGTAGTTTATCACCCAGCAAGAGCTCACTGATACAAACACCGCATTGTATTGATGTTCCAGCTACTGTAGATACTCTGATAAACAAAGTAGATCAGGCCTCTGTCCTCAGGTGACGAGAAACAAAGAAATAAATGAGTCAGACAACTTCAGAGATTCACACATGCTCTGAAGGAAAGCAAGCAGGGTGATGTGACTGGCTGGGGTTGGGATCTCATTTAGATACTGTGATCAGAGAAGAATGCTTTGAGCAGCTAAAGTTTGAGCCAAGACCTGAGTGACAAGGAAGAGCCAACCATGTGAAAGTCTGGAGGTAGATTGTTCCAGACAGGAAACAGCAAGTGCACAGGCAGTGAGCTGGGGAGATACTTCACGTGTTAAAAGGACATAAAGAAGGTCAATGAAGCTGGAGTTGGTGAGCAAAGGAGAGAGAGGGGAAAGATGTGAAGTCAGGAAACAGACCTTGGGGGAGGACTTGGCCTGTGATTCATTTACCAGTTACCTTCATGCTTGTACCCTGTCTCATCTCTGTCCTTGATGTTTGTGGACTAGGAGCTTGGAGCTCTCAAAGGACCCCTGTGGGAAGGGTCCCTCTTTTCTCCAGCATTTTGGTCTACATCTTTCTGTGATCTGTTTTCATCAGTCAGATCTATCTGCTTTCTGTCTTCTCGGATTTCTTCAAGATGTCCTCCAGCTGACTGCCATTCTAGTTTACTAGCATTACCACGGATTCGTTCTTTTTAAAATACAAGATGGTTTTTGGGGGCGTTTTTAAGGACCTTCGTATATATTAGTCCCCAAATCACCATCTTTAGTTGAAATTCTCATATCTCATGTTTAAATTTGGAGCTCTAAGCCCATAAATCTCCCATCCCCCTTTGTTATCCTATCTTTTTCTCTGTTTCTTCTCTTTTCAGCTTGTCTTTACAGTGGTTGGTGAGAGGCCAGCCCTCAATGGGCTCTTTATTCACTATCCAAGAAATATGTCCTGAGAAGCTTTTATCTGCAAACAAAATGGAAGCCCTTCTCACCTACCAGTTGCCCCTTTGCAGCCACTTGCCTTGCTCGGTTCCTGCTGAGTTGAATATGCTCATCCAAACACCCCCTGCTGGGACACTGAGGGGACACAGGGTCAGTTCTTCCCAGTGCCTTCCACTTCACTAGACACTTCAGGTGTTTCATTTCCTAGGGAGGTTTTGATGTCTCAGAATTCATATACCAGAAAACTGTATTTGAACATCCTGGTCTTCCATCTATCTGTCTGTCTATGTTCTATCTTCATTGAGTTTTGGGTGCCACAAATCATTAGATGGCACATAGGATGTCATACCTGGGAGGGATGGTCCATGTTACCCTTTTGAGAACAGGAGATGCTACACCCTTGCAGACCAAGAGCTTGGCCTTCCTGGACGTTTGTAAAGTTTCCAGGCAAGGAATCTTCACTTATCTCCCTAAAACAGATAAACATACTTTTGTACAGAGATGAGTGCACGTGAAAGGTGAGACTAGCAATCTTCAGGGCCCAGAGCTTACTCATGATGTTTTCTTCCACAAATCTGTTGGGTCCTTTGCAGAAGCCCAAAGTACAAAACTCTTTGCCTGCCCTGCATTTGCCTTACAGGAATACCACTACACACTTCCCTCCAGCCCAGAATCAGAGGCCAGAGCACGTTGAATGAAGAGGAAAGGAGGTCCATATTCTCTTTTCTACCCCAGGGCCATTGCGAGTGCTGTTCCCTTCACCATTCTCCGTGCTTTTCCTCCAAGTCTCTTACTTATCCTGGCTCTTACTTATCCTTCTGGACTCAGCTTATATGCCGCTTGCTCGGAGAGGCCGTCTCTGCTTTTCTGATCTTCCCTTCCTTCCCCAAGTCTAGTGGATGCTGCTGGTGCCCTGCCCGGGTCCCCTTCACTGGTGGCACACTCTTTCCTCAGTTGCTGTGAGTATTCATTGCTCAAATGGAGCTGCCTTGCCTGGGAGGTTACTCCTGGCCGCAGGGGACAGTCAGTGGCCAATGATTGACTGGGGCACAAAAAGCCGGAAGCCTGGCCTCAAGGTGGACCAGAGCCTTCTGGGATACGAGGGAGAAGTTAGTCTCCAGCTGAGACAGCCCCTTTGCTTAGTTTTCTTCTCCTGTCTGCTGCTTCCCTCACACTGCACCCCCTCCAGAGAGCCCTCCTCCAATGAATCCTTTTCACCAGAGTCACTGTCTCAGGCCCTGCTTCTGGGAAGCCTGACCGAAGACACTGAGAAAGCTTTCTTTAAGAGGTTTGTCTGTGTATTTACACAGCGAGGACAAGTTTTCTCTCTGACCCCTGCGCCTCTAACAGTGATGGAGTGTCATGTGAATGGACTCGGATGTGAATAGTCCCCCTGGAACTGGCCACACAGCAGCCCCCCGTCTGAGGCTCCTGAAGAGCTTCTCTAGGATGTGGAAGGGGAAGAAGAAAAAGAGACACTGCACACAAGCAGTTCACCGGGAGGCTGTGCTGTCATTTCTGAAGCAGAGCTCTTTGACCTGCTAAAAAGGGGTATCTTTTAGAGGCTTTAGTAAAAATCATTTAATCTAAAATTCAATATCAATGCCGCTCGTTAATTTTTAAGAACCCCATATCTGTTCTTTCCCTGAAGTGAAACAAATTTGGTTAAGGATGGGTGTTTCTGAGTTTATTTCCTACACAGTTGAAAGCTCAATGTCATGGTTAAGTCTCTTGTCCCAAAGGTAACCCCTTGGGAGCCACAGCAATAGCACAAACTAATGAAACAGGAGGAATTCATGTTTGAAGAGCCAGAGCCTCTGGAGACATTGACTCAATGGCCTGAGCCCCACAGGATGGTTTCGAATTGAGTTCCTATGCAAATGCTTTTAAACACCAGTCCTGTGTCACTTACACATTCAATACTTAAAATTTAGATTATCTGGAGGTGACTCTTGAGATTTAACAATTGTGACGTTTTCTTGAGGCATGAACTCAACTCACACATCCTACAAAGTTGGCAGATGGTGAGTGAACGAGGTGACCATTGAGCATCTACTTGGCATGTGTGCAGTAACTCACATGAAGGGATTTAAATCTTTCCAACTGTGAATGTTGCTAACAGAAGGGCAGAGGTGGGGGGAAGAAATGGCAGGTGTTTGAGGGTCTGCAAGACCAAAGCTCTCACAGCTGTCGCGTGATTACCATAGGCCCTCCATGTCAGCCACCACAATGGCTGCTTTAGAATCTGATTTTCCAGATGCACAGTTAAGGATACAGAGGCACTGATGTGCTGTCTTAGGAGGAAGATGGAGCTTGGGTGTCTGTTAAATTGGAATTTGAAGGTGATCAGGGTTGTGATCCCCTCTCTGATTTTCCCAGCTTCTCGCACCCGCAGTTGAAGAAGCCGTGTCCTGATAGTCTCAGGCAGACTAGTTCCGCCGATTCCTTATTCCCAGTGCAGGTTTGCTTTTCTCTCTGCATCTTTCTTTTCTGTTTATGACACCACCGTCTTAGTTGCTGAAGTTTCCAACCTTGACCGTAGGCCCCTGTACGTTTGTCCTTCTTATGTCTTCTCCTGTCATTAACCTCAGGGCCACCTCCACCCCTTATCTTCTGGCTATGATTCCTTGGGCTCCTCACGGGATGTGACCATCACTTCCATCCACTTGAATCCTTCATGGGCCTGGCCTCGCCTTGGACCTTTGGGTGACTCTGAGTCTCTCCTCCTCCAAGAGCATCATTATGGGGACCCATTGGGAAAATCCTCTACTTTGGCTCTGCTCCCAAGGTCTCCTCCTACAGCAGCGTGTGCTGCCTTTTCCCTATCACGGGAAGCGTGTGAGATTAACTGTTTTGACTCCTTTCTCTTGTTTGAAAGAAAGCAACACCAAGATGTGTGTTTCCTCCCAGAAAGACTAGAGATAGGCAATAAGGAAGGGGAAAATGTGTCTGCAAATCTGTAGCTTAAAGCTTCATGTGTTTAAAAATCATTCTTGTTTGTCTTTTATATTCCTATAAAATGCATAGAGAGTTTTATCCATCAGTATTCCAGACAAGATCAAAGAAGCCTATGTTCTGATAGCACCATTAAAGAGGAGGGGTCCCTCTCTCCCTGCTGCCCCTGAACAAAGGCTCCCGTGAAAGCTAGGACAGTCGCTCTGACACCTGACCCATCACCAGATGAACCTCAGGAGCTCTGGGCCCAGGGGTGTCCTGACTGGAGCCAGAACACAGGAACAAGGGAGGTTATAAGACCTGAATAGTACTTGGCATTGGATTTGATAGACACTGCAGGGACTGAAAAACTCTTTAGCCAGTTTTCTTCTTTTACTCTCTCATAGTTTGTATTTCATTTCCATCAAATGGCATGAAAGCATGTCATTGGCCAGCGAGAGGATGAAACCCTGATGTGGACTGGACCTACCCTAAACCTAGTGTGAATTCTGAAATCCCCACGACTGATCACAGTGACTTCTCCTTCCACATCTTCAGCTCTGTCTTCCCCTGGAGCCTGCTGTCTGTCAGCTCAGGATCTCCGTGCTCACACCTCTCTGGCCTTGCTTGTTTCAGCCCAAGGTTAGCCACTTTGCTGGTTCTCGTGAGCATCCCTGATGCCCTTACCTCTGTGCACTTCCATGACCCCTGCCTTCCCATCCTCAGCCATGCCACTCATGACCCCCTTCAATATCTAGAATGTGAGGCCGCACCGAATAAAATCACAAGAGTTATTTGCTCTTTATCTAGTTGGCCCTTTGATGGTTCTGATGTCCTCAATCCTTCACTGGTTGACCACAACATATTCTTAAAGTACTCCAAACCTGTTCCACTCTGATCAAGGTCCGTATGCCATCCCCACTGCCAAACTCGGCAAAATCATGTTTTGTGGGGACCAAGTCCATCAGTGTGAGTTTTCTCAAAATCTCTCTCATCTACATCAAATTCATTTTTGTATTTGCCCCTCTCTTGTTTTTCTTCTTTCCTCCAATAAAGAAATTTCCCTTGGTATTATCTAATCAAGTTGAAAATGTACATGGTCCCTGACTCAGTATTTTTTTCTGTCTCTTCATCTCCTTGCTTATTTTCCTGTTGACTTATTCTATGTATTTTTTTTTAGAAGGTCTGTTTAGTTCTTAGGAGGATGAAGCTGTAGAGAGAGCCATGCTAATTATGTGTGTCCCTTTCCTCCAGAATCTCAGCCTCCTCCAAAATAGACACAGAGGTCGGACACTGTCATCCTGGAGCTCAGAGCTCAGTGGGGAAGATGGAGTATGAATAAAGTGTTACAACACAACGTAAGTACTATAACGGATGTCCACTCCAGGTACGGGTGCGGCACAGAGCAGCGGATGAACTCAGTGGGGGTGGAGGCAGGAAAGCGTTACAGTCAAGAAACAGCTGAGCTGGATCTTAAAGAATTATTAGTTCAGTAGACAAGGTGGGGAGGTAGCCGTTAAATACCTGTTAGATTAGTAAACGAAGGGTATATCCCACAGAGAAAACAACGGGTGCCAAAAGAGTGACGAAGTGACACAGCTCTGTCTCTTGAGGAAAAGTGCAGGCTCAGTCTAGCTAAAGCAGGTGGGAGGAAGAGAGAGCTGGCAAATGGGCCTGAGAGCTCAAAAACTAAAATAAAGAATATACCTAAGAAAATTAGATGAAGGAAATAATACTGATAAAAGCAGAAAATATTGGTTCAAGAAATCATGAAAACAGTAGCATTAACACTTAATTCCAAGAGTTGTTTCTTGAAAAGAAAGAAAGAGCAAGAAAGGAGAGACAGCAAGAGACCAGAAAGGCAAGAAAAAGGGATGGAGGGAGGATAGAAAGAGGTCTTGTAAGTTTAATCAGGGGAAAAGGAAAACACATACAAAGTAAATGTATTGAAAGTGTATTTATAGAGGGCTCGATACTTCCCAGGTCCTGGGCAAGGTGTTGGGGACAATCAGCTGTATAGACAGACACGTTGTCTGCCTTTGAGGAGCTGAATTTTAACGAAGAAAGTGCTTCTTTAAACACGTAACTACACAGACAAAATATAACCCACTAATTGAGAGATGTGAAGGCAAAGTAAAGAATACAGCGAGAGGCTGGAGCAAGGTCAGAAATTAACTTGGGGCTGGGTGCTGGGTCGTGAAAGGCTATCTGAAGATGTGGCATTTCAGCCAGCATCTGGGAGAGGAGGATGAGTTAACCAGACAAAGAGTGAGTGCAGAAGCAATCCAGGGAGAAAACCAGCCCGTGTGAAGGTCTTGAGGTAAGAAAGTCCAAGTCACTGGAAGAAGGTGAGTGGGGCTGCAGTGCACAGAGGAAGCAGAGAGTTGCCAAGACTTACAGGGAGGGTGCCAACAGTGTCAGTTTGGCCAGGACTAGGGGGAGGGTCCTGGCGTGTAAGACTTTCAGATTTAACACTGGGACAGTCCCGAGCAAACCTGGATGAACTGGTCACCCTATTTACAGGCCTCATTCATGATTTTGGACCTTAGCAGCAGAGCAGTGTGGCAGCCATAATCGAGGCAGCCATAGTGAGGATGGAGAGAAATGGACGGATTCAAGAAATATTTAGATGTAAACTGACAGAACTTGAGGACAAAATGATAGCCAGGGAAGGGGTTAGGGCAGGGGGAATAATCTAGAATGAACTGCAGATTTTTCTGGCTTTGGAAACCAGAGAGATGTGCATTAAAAAGGAATTAATACAGAAAGAGACGACGCTAAAGTTGGTCTTTGACGTTAACTATCAAGTGAGAGCTCGAGGTTTGATCACATTTGAGCACACAGGAATAAATTTTGGTACCCTCCATCTCTCCCACCCCTCGGATTGAAATAGAAAGTGGACCTGGTAGAAACCCAAATGTGCTCCAGACAGAATTTGGAATTCAGTTTGAACCTGTAAAGAAGTGGAGTGTTCCTCACCCTGATAAGGGGACAAGACAACATAATAAGTAAAAGGAAAACCGGAAGGCTTTGTTACAGACCGCATTCAGCCTGCATTCAGATGGCATGTCAAGAACTGTATTACTCTTGTCCCCTCGTCCAACTCTTAGACTCCCATAATTAACCCAGAGGAAGTTGTAAGTGAAATAATTATGAAGTCCTTTCAAAACTAGACACTTGAAACATGTGTTATAGAAACCTTATAAAAAGGAAACTGGATTCTTGTAAATTTTAAGATTATATGAATTCAGACACAAAGACACTCCTATGAATTTTCACAAAAATACTCAAATCACAGAGTTTGTTCTGCCTGCCATTGAGATGTGGGGGATTTTGCTGTGTGCACTAAATTCTCTTCTTCTTCTTTTATTTATTTACTTATTTCCTTCTTCTCCCCAAAGCCCCCCAGTACGTAGTTGTATGTTTTAGTTGTGAGTCCTTGTTGTGGCATGCGGGACGCCACCTCAGCATGGCTTGATGAGCAGGGCTATGTTCGCACCCAGGATCTGAACCGGTGAAGCCCTGGGCTGCCAAGCAGAGCACGTGAACTTAACCACTCGGCCACAGGGCAACCCCTAAATTCTCTTCTTTAACTGCCCATGTCACGAGAGCACAAGACTAGAATGAAGACAAGCACGGGAGACCAAGGATGAGAGTTTATTGAACATGAAGGTCTCATCCACATTCGAAAGCACAATCCCGGTGAGACCTCAGTCATGTATCTAGACGGGTGAGAACTTGCTTCCAGTGTCCCTGAATCCCAAATGGAAGGATGCTTTTCCTGTATGTGGGAGCCGAACGCCAGGGCTGGGAAGGGCTGCCAAACTCATTCAGCCCAGTCTTACATCCGCAGTCTGTTTTTCAACACTCCTTCACTCGTTTATTAATTTAACAAATATTATTGGCACCTGCTGTATACACGGCACTCTTCTAGGGACTTGGGATCTGGTGGTGAACAAAACAGACACCAGTTCCTCCTGTCGTTGACGTTATGTTCTAAAGAAAGGATTCAAGTAGTAAACAATAAGAATAAGCAGTAAACGTAGTGAGTAAGTAAGTTACATAGATAGTACCATAGGTTGGAAGGTGAAAACAGTGCAACAGAGAAATAGGAGGGCAGGGAAAGAGATCAGAGCGATGGTGAGGGGGCAGGGTGCAGCTTCAATAAGGTGGTTGAGTAGCTCCTTGTGAAGATGATGTTTGAAAGCAGTTTTGAAAGAGGTGAGGCAGTTAGCCACGGGGATCTCTGGGAGGAAAGCCTGGTTGGTGGTTTTATTTCCCTCCAAGACAGTCCCGAGTGCTCTAAAGTGGGCTGTTTAGCAAAGTGCTCCACTGGGTTCAGAAGCTGGGCTTTGCTCAGGTCCCACTCATGAGTCGTGTGTCCTAATCAGTTTGTTCTAGAGTACTCTAAATAGCCCACCACCCTCACAAGTCCCCTGCCCCCAGAGCCCCTGCTTCGGCTCTCCCTGTTGTAGGATAATGGATGTCGTGGAATTGTCTGTTTAGGTGTCCAGCTTCTGCAGGAGGAAGTACAGAAGCTCCGAGATTAGGCCACACAGGGTCGAAACCTGCTTCTGCCGCTGACTGGCTGTCTGTCCTTCATCAGGTCATTTAACCTCTGTGAGTCTCAGTTTCCTTATCTGTAAAGACAAGATGATCATGTCTGTTCAATGGGAGTGTCATTAGTATTCCCAGAGAAATTGTGTGTATAGCGCTTGGCATGGTGCTTGGCACACAGTAAGCACGTAACTAAAACTAAGACTCTGGTGGTGCCCACTCCAGTGCCATCTCCTTGAGGGCAAGGCCCCTCTTGTCTTCCATTCTAGTTGACCAGTGCCTGGCATAGAGCCTGGCCCGTGTAAGGATGGTCGTGAGCAATGGAGTGCAGTTTGTCCAGGAACACCCAGGAGAACACACCCGAAGCCTCACTGGAGGACTCAGCCTCCTCGTCTGGTTGGTACATAGCCACCCATCCATCCGTTCACCAGGATGACAAGTTTATACACACACACCAGAATCAGGTTTTTCCTTTTCTTTTCTTTCTTTCTTTTTTTTTTTGTGAGGACGACTAGCTCTGAGCTAACGTCTGTTGCCAGTCTTCCTCTTTTTTGCTTGAGGAAAACTGTCGCTGGGCTAACATCTGTGGCAGTCTTCCTCCATTTTTTGTATGTGGGACACTGCCACAGTATGGCTTGGTGAGCAATGTGGAGGTCCATTCCTGGGATCTGAACCTGTGAACCCCAGGCTGCTGAAGGAGAGTGCACAAACTTAACCACTTCGCCACTAGGCTGGCCCCCAGAGTCAGATTTTACTCCTCTTTTTTCCCTGAATTGACTGTCTTGGGAAGAGAAGAGTAGCCAGGTGAGGGGACGTGTGTGGGGAAGGTTTCTTCCCTACAAGAAAGACTCTAATAAATGAGACTGTTTCTTATCCAAGTTATAGTATTTCTTGGCACTTTTTTCTTTCAAAATGTGTTTTTTGTCTAAAATTGAAGCGTAATAGTAATAACAAAATTGTCTCGAGTGTCAGGCTCCAAGTTAAAGGTAGGCTGTGATTCTGTATATAGAAGAGCTTCATAAAGAGAATCAGAACTCTGATCCCAAATGCCCCGCAGTGTGGGTAAAAAGGTACCAAATTAAAAAGACTGTTGCCAAGTTTCCTTTCTTACTGCGTTTTGAGATTCAGAACTATAACGGCATGGCGCTCAGACTCTGTCAGTATGCATTGGACTCTGGTGGCTAATGTGCAAAGTCCATAATTACCCGGCCCTTCTGGATGTCCCAGCAGGAACCAAGTGGTGAGGACCTGCAGGCATCTCTGAGCCTCCTGAGGTTGAGGGCCGGTGGGTGGAAACCCCATTCTGGGCCAAGGGAAGTGGCAAGATAGTCATTCTTGCTGTGAGCTGGTTTGAATACAGATGTGAAGTGAAGAGGTGACAGTGCTGTGACGCTGTCTGCTGTCCAGGCTTGTGGCCCCAGTCGAGCCTGTAGCCTGTCGTTGTGAATACATCTGATGGGCGGCCGTGGCAGTGACTCCTCCTTCCACAGCGGTCTCCTGTCCTGTCGAGGGTGTGTCCACAACTGAACAGAAATCCCACCAGTTTTCCACTTTGCCCTGGAACAAAGGTTGACCCAGAGCCTCTGAGCTAATTCTGGCCACTGCTTGTTCTGTCAGTAAAGTTTGAGTGGAGCACACCCGCGTCTGGCCGTTTATGGCCTGTCTGTGAGGGCTTTTGAGCTAGGATGGCGGAATTGAGTGGTTGTAGCAGGGGCCTGCAAAGACTAAAATGTTTATCATCTGACCCTTTACAGAAATGTTGCCAATGCCATTCTACGTGAATGAAGGTGTCTGGAGTGCTTGCACCCAGAGAAGGTTGTGAGATCGTTGTCATCACCCAGACGTGGTAGCAGACACCTGCACTCACACTCAGATGAATCTGGGGCTGGCCTGGGACCTCGACGCAGACATCTGGTTGCAGCCGAAAGACATCGTCCCTCACCTTAAATTAAGGACGTTAACGTGAAATTGACTGGTCTTGTAATTTTGTTTGTACTTGATTTTTAAGTTTGTTTTGGTTTTAGAGTTGTGTAAGAGCTAAAAGAATAAGGAAGTTTTACCAGGATGTCTGTTTGTAAATATTTAATTTATGTTTGAATAAAAGTAATTCAAGTGACACTAGAGCTCCTGGAGCAGTTTCGGAGGGGGATTTGTACGTGACTCAGGTTGGAGAAACATGGCTGAAGCTTCTCCCTCTGCCCTTCACGCTGGCTTCCCTGCCTTCTCTTCTCTATCTGCTCTAAGCTATATCCTTTAACCCGAGGCTGGCAGACATCTTCTGTGCAGGGTAGGTAGTAAATACTTTTAATGATTTCTGCTGTTTAGCACAAAAGTGGCCATAAACAAGGTGTAAACAAATGAGCATGGCCGTGTTCCACTAAAACTTTATGGATGACGCTGAAATTTAAATTGCATTTAATTTTCCTGTGCCATAATACGTTCTTTTGATTGGTTTTCAACCGTGTGAAAATGCAAAAGTCATCCTTAGCTCATGAGCCGGAAAATAAAACGACAAAGGACTGGACTTGGCACATAGTTTGCTGACCCCCGTCCTTTGATATCAATGAATGTGTCTTTCCAAACAGTAGATTTTCTTGTGTTCTTGCTTAAAAATCTGCACTTGGACCCATGTTTCTTATTGGGTTAAGTCCGTTCAACAGGCATAGCACTTCCTCCTTTAGGATATTTTTCCAATCCCATTTTCTTCTCTAGCCCTTGATGAAATCTGTGCTCCGAACACATTGAACTCATTATTGTTCCTCTGTTTTCCTGCCTTCTTTTTTTTCATGTCATCTTGCCTTTTGCATGCAGTCTTAGCCCAGTACACCCTTCCCCTCATTCTCACCTGGCAGCGCCCTAAATGTTCCTCCTGAGCCGTCTCTCCTGCACAGTGTCCCATCTGCACAAGCAGCGCAGGCTGCTCCCTCCTGCACTCCCACCTGGTACTCAGTGTCCTATTAGAGAGAGCACTTATGAGGGTGAATTCTAATTGTTTATCTGAGGGGTTTCTTGCCCTGATCACAGGAGCCTTTTGAGACAGAGATTCTGGCAATTTATCAACATCTAGCAAGGTATCCTAACACCAAGTAGATGGTCACGAAACATTGGCTTAGCGAACGGTCCAGCAGTTATTAGTAATAGAAATAACAGCTACTATTTATGAGTCCTTTTTATCCTTCAGACACTGTACTGAGCACTTTGCATGTATGATCTAGTTAGTGTATCAGGTTCAATGAATTTTCCCTCCCTCTCATTGTTTTTCTTAGGTCACAACTCCTTAATGTCATAAGGTACTTAATGTATATTCCACAGTGGAATTTCAGGCATGGAAGATAGGCTGATGGGGGATATTTAGGTCCCTTAAATCCCATTGGCTCTGCTGCATGGTTAAGCCAGTTCCACATTCTTGCCCTATAGCAGCCCCATGCCCTGAACAAAGAAAAGCCTACCAAGTTCTTATTAAAGAAAAGATAAAAATAAACTGTTGGCACTTCAGCAGACTTCTGCTTCAGCTTTGTCACTGGCTGAGATTAGGGGTACGCCTGCTTTAGTGGAGTCTCTAGGACATCAGTGATGCTCGGGTTCGAGTCAGAGAGGGCCCCAGGGCCCTGACTGTGCCTCTCCTCCTGGCTGAGGCAAGAAGAGGCCCTTTGTTGGGCAGTGGCTGCTTTCCAAATGGAGAGTCCTTAATGACTCTTCGACTGCTTTACACCCTGAGGATAATGAGTAATGTTGCTGCTCGGTGGTTCAGCACCAATGTTTCAAAGAAGATACACAGAACATGCAACAAATCCGGAATCTGAACCCGTCCCAGGGAGGAAAAGGCGTCTCCTTCAATGTTCAATAGAAGAAGTCCATCCTTCTGGGAAATGTATTTAGAGGGGAAAATTTAAATAAATAAATAAGAGGCCCTTGTGAGTTTTTGTGCAATTACAATTCATTTTTGTCTTGTTCTTCCACGGTTGAGGCTACACGGTAGGAAGGTCTTTACAAGGAAACATAAAGTGCAAGGCAGTGGAGGTAACAGAATTTTTCTGAAAACTTGGGATAGTGCCACCTTTTCTAGCTACTTGTCCCAAAGCTCCTTTCCAGAAATGTTCACTGGTTCTTTCCTAGCCTGTGGCATGAACTGTGGCAGATGCTGGGGCAGTGACAGAGCTGACTCAAGGGTAGAGTCTGCCTTTGCCCTGTCTAGGCAGGAAGCCTCTTCCCTAAACTGAGTGAAGAGGGGAGACTCAGCTGTTTGGGGCTGCTGCTGAGCAAGGATGAGAGAGAGGAGCACAGAGAAATGCTCAGTGAGTTTGACAATGCTGGAGCAAGAGTGAGGTTGCTTGAGGAGTGAATGGAAAGAGAGGGAGTGGAAAAGATGGGTGTAGACAAACTGTTTGGATAAAGTTTGCTATGAAAGTCAGAGTCACAGTGGCAGTAGCGTGCAGGGGAGGGTAAGATCCGAAAGAGCCTTTTGTGAGCATTTTTTTAGTGGAAGAGGCTTATCTAATTTCAAAAGAATTCCTGATGGCAATTGTTGATCTTTTTTCTGTCCTTATAATGTCACCTTTTCCAAAATGTCATGTAAATGGAATCACACAGTAAATCCCTTTCCGAGACTGTCTTCTTTCCCTTGGCAAAATGCATTTCAGATTCCTCCACATTGTTGTGTGTCTCAACGATTCATTCCTTTTTATTGCTGAGCAGTATCCCCCCGTATGGACGTACCACTTTCTTTATGCATTCACCAAAGGGCACTTGTATCATTTCCAGTTTTTGACGATTGTGAAGACAGAGCTGCAATCAACATTCACACGCAGAGTTTTGTGTGTACATGCTCCCCTTTGTCTTGGGTAAAGACCCAGGAGTGGGGTTGCTGAATTATATGATAATTGTATGTTTATTTTTACAACAACTCCCGAGTTATTTTCTAAAGTGGCTTTACCATTTTGCTGAGTGTAATTTGTTCAAAAATTAGTGACTAAAGTTAAAATTTATGAAACTCCAAAGGCAAGGACCTGGTAAACAGGGAGAGAGCAAAGATACAGAATCGAGTGGGGAAAGGTGAATCTTCAAATTCCCAGAAAGAAGCAAATGGAATGCAGTAAAGAGGAGCAGGTGATGGCCTCACACAGAGGAACACCACCTTTCTGAGAGAGGAGACAGGATGGGTGGGGGTGGGTGCAGTTATTGGCTTGTTAGCAGAAAGTTGAGAAGACGTTTCTATCTTTGAGGCAGAAGCTAGCAAAAGAAAAAAGGGGAGGTGGAAGTTTGAGAAGAGTGGAGATTTAAAGCAGTCTGCAGAGTGTGGGGAAACGAGCTGCCTGGAGAAATGTGGTAAGATGTCGGGCAGTGTTGGGCTGGTGATCGGTGATTCCAGTCTGCTCTCTGGAAGCTAATGAGTTTATGATACCAGCCAGAGAGTAAACTGAAGTGCTGGACGGTTAATCCAGGCCGGACAGACAAGCAAGTGAAGGCAGGCCGGGATGATGGACGGAAAGAAAGTCAAAGAGTTGGTTCATTATTAAGTTCTTGTCCCAGCTTCAAACTCACCTGGAGCTGGGACTGGTAATCTGAAAATGACATTTCTGCATGGCCAGCCGGTTTCTTATTAGACTGTCCCAATAGAGAGAGAGAGAGGGAGAGAGAGAGACAGAGAACACTAGAGGATGATTGCAAGGCTGAAGGTGGGAGAAGGGACTTGCTCATTCCCGTGTGCCCGTTGTTGCTGCGACCATCCCCCTTGCAATGCTTCACCGTGTTGTCAGTGACGCTTCCTTCTGGAAGCTGCAGTTGAGTCCAGTTTGCAGCTCTTCCAGCCTCTCAGAACCAGCTTCATGGCACCCTCTCCAGGGCAGCCGCAGCAGCCGGCAGTGCCCCTCCTCTGAGATCTGGGCCCTGGGCCCATGGGCCCTCCTCCAAGCTTCCATGGTTCAACGCGCCCAACTTCTTCCCTTTGTTTTCCCCTTTCTAGTGGTACTAGCTGCTTCCTGCAGTTGCTCCCTCCCTTAAGGTTAGAATTTTGCCTGTTCCTTTCTCAATACCAGTTAACACTTTTTAGTATTAAATTGTTTCTGTTCAAATAAGTTGTGTGATTTCTTTCTCTTGAATGGGCCCTGAGGGCTCAACTGGTGGTACCTAAGAAGTGAAAGAGCATAGTAATAAAAATATTTGAGGCAGTGAATTGGAAGCTTAGGAGGTTTGTGTGCTTGAATTAGTAACTTAGAGTGGAAGAGTGTGAGCGTGATGACCAGCTGGAGGCTGCTTTGGTCAGCGGATGGCTGAGCTGGAGGGTCAGGTTACTGGAGATGAGGGAGTCCCAGGCCTGAGATGCATGGCATGGCCGGTGAAACCAGCCCGGATGACGACGGGGCTGGGACGGAGAGGAGAAATGTGTGCCAAGGACTAAATAAATAACCAGGCAAAGTCTAGAATGTCATCCGATGAAAGGGATATGCAAAGAATAGGCAGTCAGAGTTGAATGACCTGAGCTTCAGAAGAATAGTTTTTTCTTTGTTTTTTAATGAGATGAGGTTATAAAATTTTCCTGACAGGTGTGCAAAAACTTGAATAAATAAAAAATAGATATCCAAATCCTGGATGGAAAGTCTTCATCCTCTCCAATCTTAATCCCAATAGGACTTTCTGGACCTTGATGACAAGTTCCTAATTGTCATCTGTGCGAATGTTATGCCAGAAACAGAGAGGAGAATTTTGAGGGGAAAATGAGGGGGAAGGAGCTTTGAATAGATACTGCTGTGTATTCTACAACAGCAAACCGGTGACATAGGAATACACAGATCAATGGAACAGACTGGAGAGTCTAGAATTAGATCAAAGATAATGATATAGAAGTTTAGAATCGGATAAAAGTGGCATTTCACGTTTGTGGGGAGAATAATTTGCAGATAATTGCTTAATCATTTGGTAAAACAATGTTAGACTTATGTAGTTGAATACATAAAGGAGGCAAACATTCTTATTAAGTTACAAAAGGAATGGGGCCGGCCCCGTGGCCGAGAGGTTAAGTTCGCACACTCTGCTTCGGTGGCCCAGGGTTTCGTCAGTTTGAGTCCTGGGCGCGGACATGGCACCGCTCATCAGGCCATGCTGAGCCGGCATCCCACATGCCACAACTAGAAGGACCCACAACTAAAAATACACGACTGTGAACCGGGGGGCTTTGGGGAGAAAAAAGGAAAAATAAAAGCTTTAAAAAGCAACAGACTATTATGCTGTTATTTAAAATGACGCTTCAAAGAAGTTTCCCCGCATTGTTCTATGGCTGTTCCAGGCACAGGCTGTTATCTCTGTGGACTCCACATCTTGGATGTAACAGGCAAGTACATCCCCTCCTTCCCCAGCCTGTAACATTGTAACATTGAAAATGATAGCCTAGATTCTAGAAGGTACATGAAATGGAAATAACTGATGGGAAGGTTCAAGTCATTCTGAACATTTTCAAATGCAGCTTCTCCCCAGTTGAAGGGTGTCCTGAAGACCCCATGTCCGTAAGACGGGCCTGTGGTCATCTGTTTTGATTCGCCTATTTGATCTCCATTTAAAAACCATCTCTTCCAAGTCATGTAGCTTGGAGTGGGATGGGGGGTCAGGAATTCCCTCAACATCTATCTGGCTCCAAGAGTGAGCACATGACAGGGGCCTGACCTGGCCAATCAGGGCTTTCAACCATCAGAGCTGGGGCAGATCATAAAGAGTTGATGTGTTTGTTGTAATTGACATCGTCAAGCTCCTGGATCCAGCTGCACCTGAAATCTACCCCACTACTGTCTACATGTGCAAGCTACAAGCCCTTAGAAATTATTTTATTGAATTAAGCCAGTCTTAATTGAATTGGATTCTTTCCCTTGAAACTCCAAAGAGTTCTGACTCACAGGGTAGAGAGGCACAGTCACAATGGCAAATATCAGTCTCCTTTGCCCTCTCGCTCTACGTCAAGCATCTACCTGAACTTTTTGTACTTGAAATTTCTCCTGATACGTAGCTATACTAACAGCTTTCAGCCTGCCTTAAAATTTCATACCTTTTGGAATACATTTTTACAAGTATTTTAATTAGAAGGTGGGAGAGAGCAAATTTATACAAATCCTTGAAAAGTCGTTTAGCAATATATAGTAAGAACCTTAAAAAAATAACCCTTTATACTTTGTCTCAAGAATTCCCCTTTTTAGCATCCAACCTAAAGACATACTTAGTAATAGGGGTTTATGCTAAGGATACCTGGGAAATTAGGAAAGACAAGAACCTCAATTGCCAAGCTGCCAGTTCTCACAGAGACTAGAATGTTGTTTAAGCTCAGCTCATCCAGGATTCCATGCTCCTACAGACACTAGGCTATGCTGCCCCCCTCTGAAACACATTGCTCCCCACCTCGTCACAACGGTGACTGACTTACTCTCTACATTTTATTGATCCTATTGTTACTAAATGCTCTCTGCTCAGCTTCTTGGTACCCTGTAGCTTCTGCTTATGGCATCAGCCACCTCAGAGTCTGGTGCTGCCCTCTTCCTGTGTGTCCTCTACCTCACCACCAACTGCTGACTGTCTCTGGCTGATGGATGGTTCCTGCTGACAGTAGTTCTACGGACCCCTGGCTCCTGATGAACAAAAGCTCCTGCTGAAACCTGTCTCCTTTTGACCTGTGGCCTCTGCTGACTCATGGCTCGTGCTGACTCATGGTTTCTAGAGATCCACGGTTCTTTCTGAACCTCTGCTCCTGCTCATCCATGGGTCCTGCTGACTTACATCTTCTGCTGACACATGTCCTTTGCTGAAACATAGCTCCTGCTAAGCCATGCCTTCTGGTCACCATGGCTTCTGGAGGGAAGAGGAAAAGGAGCCAGCCCTTCAGAAGATGCAGGGCTCCAGGAAGCGAGACCTCAGTTCGGGGTAGGCTTGGAACGTCAACAAAGATCTGCGGCACTGATTGTGGACGCTGTCTAGGAGGGCAGTATCCCCAAACACACACTTGCTGCGCCCTTCCCCCTACTGAACCGGCTCCATTGCCCATTGTCAACCCCACGGTATCTGAGAGGGACCGTGAAAATCTTCCCGTCCTCGGCTACTGGAAATAGACTCACTTTTTGCAGAAAATCCCTCACTCTACTTCTTCAAGCATGTTTTCTCTGTGGAGCTCCCAAAAAGCCAGTTTTTGCAGTGTGTGTGACGATTTTTGAGCACTCTAGAAAAGTTTGTCTTCTGTTTTAAAAGAAATAAGTTCCTGTAGCGGAAATAATACCTGAATGTGAAATATTAAAAAAGAAAGATGGCAGGAAACACAGATTTATAGATTCTCAGGGATAGAAAATGCCCTTGAACTTTGAACTCCCCATCTTTTGTGTGAGTGTCTTGCACAGCATGCTGCCTGAGAACAATCCAGCCTCTCCTTGACTGCCTCCAGTGAGCACGAGCTTATTCATCCTGGAGCGAGACCATTCCGTTGTTGCCTAGTTGTCATTATGGCAGAGACTCCTCACACGGGTCCCAGTATCTTTCTCCCTGTAATTAATTCAGCTGTACGCCCCGACAAAGGGGACAAAAGGTGAATTCTCATATCACAATTCTTCAAATATTTAAGTACAAACTATTGGATCACTCACTTATTCATTCTTTCATTTCCAGGAACAAATAATTATCTAGCCCCAAATGTCATTAGTGCTAAGATTGGAAATGCCACCCTAGCCCAATCTAACATAAAGTGAAATATTATTGTTCCCAAAGAAGGGATGTACCGGACATGAAGGATTATTTTTCCTCAAAGTAATCTTGAGGATTGAGGGGAGAAAACGGCAGGCCTGAAAGCATTTTTTTCTCTCCCTTCACCCAAGAGTATGAAAATGAAGTTCTCGCCAGCCTTCAACTTCATAGTCTTCTAAAAGAGGTTTTCATGACATTGTTCTTCTCCTCCTTGTCCTTATTTGAAAGAATGGCGAGGTGCTCAGTGCCTTGCGGCTGTTCTTAGAACAAAAGCAGCTCCTTGCTCAGTGCTCATAATGAGCCTCAAAGGTCCTCTCTGTGTCTCTGAGCTGCCTCCTGTCCTGGCTGATTCCTACCCTGGAGTCACACGTGTGGAAGCACAGCCCGGCAAGTCTGCGGTCTGTACCAGAGAGACGGGGGTTGCGGCTAAGCCTCTGCTTGTGGTTCCCAGCCACCTGACAAATTCTGCTCACAGAAGAAGCCTTTGTCGTTGCTCCTCCTCTTACTGCTGAATGTGTTCAATGCTAATGATCTGAGTATGGTTTGCAGTGAATAAGGTGACAAGTTAATAGAGATGAGTTTATTTTTATTTCAAAAGCGAATAAAAACCTGGGAGTAATATTTGCCAGAAAAACAAGTCCTTAATATATAAAGAACTCTGACAAATCAATAAGAAACCCCAACGCCTCATTACTTAATAAAAATCAAACTAGAACTGTAATAGGTTAGCCCACAAAATTATCTAATTTTAAAAAATTGTTGATTTGGGGTTAGGTATATCTGACCTACGGATGGGATGCTAAATGAGTACAAATTTCTAAAAAATCCAATCTGCAATAATGTATAAAGAACTTTTAAAATATAACACGCTTTGAAACAATAATTCTCCTTTTATGAATTTATCTTGGGGAAATAATCAGAGATTCACACTCTTATGTACAAGAATGTTATCAAAGCATTTATGATAAGAAAAATAGAAAGTATCTAAATTGTTAAAAAATTCTTATATCCAATGATGAAAAAATATGTGCTCATTAAAAAGGTGATTTTCTTAAAATTTTATAACATAAGAAAATGCCCCCAATCTTATGAGATAAGTAACAATTATATGAACTATTTCATTTAGTATGTCATCGTGTGGGAGAATGAGCATGGATCAAGATAGAGAAAAAGCATCAGATTAGTAGCAAAGGTTATTTTTGGGGTGGTGGATCATGAGTGATTTTTTGTCATTAACTTTATGATCACTCCAATTCCTGCACAAAAGGCATGTACAACTTGATAATTCAAAAACTGTGAAAGATTTTAAAAATCTGGAGGCACCAGGTCTGGAGGGAAGATCACTGAACTTAGGCTCAGACAGCCCCGAGTCTGACTCCAAGCTCAGCTGCTCTCTTAGGGTGGACCTTGACAATCCTGCCTTATCCTCTGGGGACCACAGGCTCGAAATAGGGAAACGGGAACCACCTCCTGCAGCCATCCTGATAGTTAAATGAAATGATAGACCATGAGAGTTGTGTCGAGGCTGCCCGATAATTGTGAAATAATTGAAGAACTGAACTTGGGACATGAGGAGCCAGAATGATGAAACTCCTCTGGGCATGAAAGTGTTCACCCAGCCATGATAGTGTAGGAAATCCTGAGTTGGAATACTGAGTTGGAAACCACTTTTTGCTCTGGGATCTCATGTGAATTACCTCATCTCTCTGAGACTCAGTTCCTTTATCTGTAAAATGGGGAACAGTAAAAGTACCTACTTCACAGTATCATGGGGTCAATAGATAATGCAGGAGTTAGCAAATACAGCTCGTGTGCCAAATCTGTTTTTATAAATAAAGTTTTAGTGGAACACAGGCACGTACATCTGTTTACTTATCATCTGTGGCTGCTTTTGTGTCTCGAGGGCAGACTTGAGTCGTTACAACTGAGACCATGTAGCCCACAAAACCTAAAATATTTACTCTCTGGCCCTTTATGGCAGAAGTTCGCTGAGCCCTGAGAATGTATAGAAACAACCTAGAAGAGTGTCTGTCACTCAAAAGATGATCCTGCTATTATTATTAATATCATTATTGCCTGACACCTCTGCTTAGAAGTAATTCTGAAAAATTACATAGTCCAACCCTGTTTTCATCAGTATTAAACCTAATGAGTCCCAGAAGGCAGAGTCATTCTTGCTGACTCACTCTTTAAAAACTGCCAGAGCAACAGTTCCTGAGGAATCCTTCTGCAATCCAGCCCAACAGGGATCTATCGTCACCTTTAGGAAAACATTTTCTCTCCCAGCCTCGCTTTCACTGCTGTTTCTATGCACGTTCTGCTCCCGACCAAGAAAAAGAAGATCTTGGTGTGAACTTTCTGTGCAGCCACGTCTCTTACCATAAGAATAGTGTGTGGTCACATCACAGTTTCCCTTCCAAAGGCCATATGTCCCCAGTTCTCTGCTATTGCTTGGGCAGGCTCTGGCCATAGGCATCTTGGGACACCAGGAATTCAGCCAGTGTAGACAGGGAGAGAGGCAGGGGTCAAGGAAACTGACCTCACTCTAGAGCTGGCCCAGTCCCAAATGTACAGTGTCTCAACGGGGGCGGCAGTTTCAGGCTCCGCTGAGGAAATAGCGTGACCTGAGGAGCCCAATCCAATGGAGAGGGTGAGATCAGGGGAGCCCAGGCAGCAGGCAGTACCCAAAGTCAGCACAGGAAGATGGCAATGGCATTGGCTGTGGATCTGTCCATTCAGATCTCAAATGCCTGCTAGGGAAACTGAGGCAGAAGACGCTTTATGTGGATTGGGCTGATGTGGTGAAAGTAGCAGCAGTCTGTCTTATGAGCCTGTGAACGCCCAGGCTCAGGGTGGGTTATCCGGACACCAAGTCTCAGCCCAGCTTGTTGGCTCAGGATGGGCGCACAGGTGAGGCCGCAGCTGGGAGGTGTCGGGCTGCCGGAGGAAGCAAGCTGTGGAGGCTCCATCCCACACACACTAGCCTTTTCCCTTGGTCTCTCTCACCTGCAAAACATCAGTCACCCATGGATGTTGGTTGCACTTTCTCCACATAATTATGGAGTTCATGATGGGATTTTGATCCTGGTGAAATCCACGCAGAATTCCACTCTCTCCTGAAATGCCTGGTAATTCATCAAGCGTTTGGGTCTAGAGTGGGGCCTGAAAGTTTGTATTTCTAACAGGTTCCCCACTGATGTTAGTGCTGCTGGTCCAGGGATCTTGCTTGGGGCAACTCTGGGTATAGGAACAACTCGTGTGTAAAACAGAGGTATGGACCTTAAAGCGTGACCTCCATCTCCATTTCATCCAGATCAGAAGCCTGAATAGGTGCTATCGACCCATTTTACAGATGAATAGAGGGAAGTACAGAGAGATAAAGTAGGTGGGCTCAAGAAAAAATGCTTGGGAGCAGTCATCCGGCTGGGGAGGGACCGGGGAGGGGAGGGCATGAACCAGGAGCTGCAGATGTCAGGGCCAGCAGAGGCCCTGCAGACACCCTTAGTGAACGAAGTCATTCTGCAGCAGCTTGGAGCACGTCCATTCTGTCTCCAGTTGTCACCACGTGAGAACGGACGCCCAGTATTGCTAGATCTTCCAGTTTTTCAAGAGAAGTCAGAAATCCCAATTTTAAAGTGTAAATTAATTCCAAATTTTAAAAAATACTGTGCAAGCCAGGTGGTATACATCTGCCAGCTAACTTTGGCCCAGGGGCTGCACGTCTGCACCCTACGTGTTAACGCTTTTCGATCCTTGCTGTGCAACTAGATTTCCTAGAGCCCTTTTTAAAACACGGATGTTGATGTAACAGGTCTGAGACAGCTCAAGATTTTTAATTTCTAATGAGTTCCTGGGTGATGCCCGGGCTCCTGCTCCATGGACTGCGCACTGAGTAGCAAAGCTCTGGAACAGAGCTGCTCAGTGTGTGGTCCGTGGACAGGCAGCCGCAGCATCACCTGGGGCTCGTTAACAACGCCTCCTCTCAGGCCCAGCCCTAGAAACACTGACTCCACATTCTGGGGCTGGGGCTTCAGAAGCTGTGTTGTAATGCATCCCGTGGACAATTCTTATGCACAAGCGACTGGGAGAGGCGCTGCCTGGGTCAGCGGGGCTCCACCTTGGTGGGCACTGGAATCACTTGAGGAGCCGTCCAGACACTGAGGCCTGGAGACGCTTTTCATTGGCCTAAATGGGGCTGAGCTCCGGAATTTTTCAGTCTTCTCGGCCGATTCTAATATGCAGTGAAGGTTGAAGCCCGTTGCCCTAGAAGGTCACATCAGGTTCTTCTGTGTATTTTGTCCAAACTGGAGAAATAGGAATGTGCTTTTTGAAAACAAAGAGGTGCTTGCAGCTAATGCCTGGGAGTGGGGGTTGCATATGCCTGAAGCCACCGTGCCTGCACAGTAGCCCGCGTGCCCAGGAGGAAGTGCCGAGAGGTGATGGGGGCAGGAGCCCTAACTCTTTCCCGGGTCCCAGGAAGCCACGACCATTGGTTTCCCTGGCACTTCACAATTCTTCACACAGCCAAGACCCTGTCGGGAAATGAAGCCAACACCACACTTGGCCACTTGGAGGATGATAACCGGCCAATGCCTGCAGCGGCCAATGGCCAAAGTAACCCATCCACAAAAAGCCCATCTGGCCAGGTGAAGAGGCCTGGCTTTAGTGCTCTGCCTGGATGCACACTTATAAAGCAGGCCAGTCTGTTTTCTGGTTTTATAAGTTAATTGATGACCACTTAAATGTCCAAAATAGCGATAGGAATCACAGCAGATGATGACCATCTGACTTCCCCTCCTGTGAGCGATGTTTGAACTCTCTGGTCTGGACTGTGGTCTCTAAAGACCAGTCGAGCAAGAAAACGGGACTAGTCCAGGGCTTCAGAACACAGAGAAAAGAACTGACATCAGAGTCCCAGAGGATGGCGGACTTGTTTCCAGTGGCAGAGTGCAGAGCGAAGGAACAGAGCAATGGAATCGTCAGGTCCTCCAAGCATACAAGGAGAAGGAAAGGGAACTAAAGTAGATAATCAGCAACATGGAGAAAGCCAAACAAAGCTGGTGTGTCCTGGAGGCGGAATTTGCAGAGCATCCCAGAGGACCATAGGATGCAGATGTTTATGGGATGCTTGCGGCTGAGGAGGTGGACTGGAAAGGAGATACCAAGGGCAATAAGCCTGTCTGGACAACATCTCCCATTACTTCCTTCCACACTGGCCAGTTGGTCAACAAATATTCATTGAGCCCTGGCTATGGGCCAGCAATGGGTGGAGTTGGACTGAGCTGCTCCAGTTTCATCGATGATTAGTTTTAACGTGAGCAAGCGTGTTCTGAAGGTTCATTCAGACATTTTGCAAATATTTGTTGAGTACTTTTGTATTCCGAGTACTGTGTGTAACAGTAGGGATACCACAGCAGAGGAAGCATCCTGGACAGCTGCTTCCCTCTTAGAGATTACAGGCTAGCGGTGGAGGCAGATCATAAACAGGCAAGAGGACGACACCGATAAAGATACTTCACTGCTGTGGAGACAAGCGATAGGTACTAACAAGAAAACTTTTCTTAAAGAAAACTTTTCCTTTAGGTGTGTGGAGACATTTCCCAGAAGAAGTGACATCTGAGTTGCTATCTGAAGGGCGAAGAGGAGTTAGGTTAGCCAAAGCCGTTCTGAGCCCCTGGCAGAGGGCACAGAGTGTGCAAAGGCCTGGAGGCAGGAAGGGTCCTGACGTTTTCAAGAAATGGAAAGGAGGCTGGTACGGCTGGAACCTAGTGAACAAGGAGAAGGAGCCAGCTCTTGCCAAGCCTAGTGTGCGATGCAAGGGACTTCGGCTTTGATCCGAGAGGAAGGAGATGTCATTTAAAGCTCTAAGGAATCAGGACAGCCTGATGAGTGAGGCTGGACACATTCCTTAGATTGTCAGTCTGCGATGATGCCCCAGTCACCCCTGATAAATGGAGTTTTGCCTGAACTCTAATTCCCACCAGATCAGGAGTTCTCAAGATGTCCAGGTGATGGAAGCTGTCCTTTCCCAGCAGCGGCCCCAGCTGGCAACTAAATTCAGATTTCTTAGATATGATCCCAAATGTTTGTAGGGCCCGTGTACCTTCTGATCTTTCTGCCCAAGAGATACAGCTCAGGTGACACTGCTGGCTTCACCTGAGCTCTTGGTTTGACTGCGGCATAGTCAGCTACTGTGTGCAGACGGCATCGGAGGCTCCAGAGCAAATGCACGGTGGTGTGCTCTCTGTATTTGTACATTACAGTGGTTGAATGACCCGGAATCTCCTTAGTGTGCTCTCTTTAGTGGTCATGTAGGATCCATCTTCTCACTACGATCTCACTATATATTGTCATGCGTCGCTTAATGACAGGCACACATTCTGAGAAATGTGTCTTTAGGTTATTTCGTCGTTATGTGAACATCATAGAGTGCACTTACACAAACCTAGATGGTATAGCCTACTACACACCTAGGCTATATGGTACTAATCTTAGGGGAATACCGCAGTATATGCGGTCCATCGCTTTTCTGCGTTTTGGGGGAAGGCTCTCATATTGACCTCAAGTGTGTGTTTTGGAGGCTAGAGGACAACACACACAGAGACGTGGGACGTACACGTCCATAAACAGCATATCTCTAGAGACCAGTTCCCAGCATAGGGACTGTAGCTAAGCATCTCTGATAACGAGTAGGCTTCTTGAGATCCCACACACGTAAATGGGTTTTCTCTGACCCTCG
Organism: Equus caballus; assembly: GCF_041296265.1. Lineage (NCBI taxonomy): Eukaryota > Metazoa > Chordata > Mammalia > Perissodactyla > Equidae > Equus > Equus caballus. The sequence continues at coordinate 968,110 of NC_091702.1, forward strand.
GGTTCTTGTCCGTGGGCTTGAGGATGTCTAGGAAGTCCGTGAAATGATATGCCAATTTCTGAGTGTAGATGATTGTTTCTGGGGAGAGGGTTGTCAGAGCTCCATCTAAATCAGCGGGAAACAAGGTTTCTATTCCTAAAGATGGCTCTAAGATTCAAAGACTCCAAAGAAGTCCACTGCCGTGTGACCTTCTGAACACCTCTTTAGAAGTTATCTGAACATATTGCCACATATGCACCATTTAAACTCCTCTCACCATTTCTCAACTTCCTCTTCCAATTCCTTCCTCATCTGAGTCCACTGCACTATTTTCTCCATAGAGTTGGATGACAAGAAATTCAGTATTCTGCCTTTAAGATCACCTGCCAATCTTATGACTGACACAGGGTGAGGTCCAAATATCAGGCATACTAAAAGGGATGTGGCCCAAAAGAGAGGAAAAAATGCCTGTAGATTTGCATAGGGAACCATTCAGATGAGACATTTGCATTTCAGCAGGACTTACACATTCCTCATCACTTTTCTGGAATGCCCAATCGGGGGGCAATCACATGCCCTTTATACTATATTGCTACAAACAAATATATGCTACACATTTGTTTGGAGAGTCTAACCAATTAAAGAAGGAATGAAAAAGAAGGCACTGAAATAAATAATAGGAAAAGAAGAAATAAAAACGTAGCAAGATAATATACATAGAAATTCACAGAAGTAACAAAATTATCAATATGAGTTAAATACGTTGTAAAGTAAATAAATATATACAAACATTAATATCACCCATGTTCACCAGCTAACCTAATTAGGCACTATTCTCAACAATAACAACAAAACCTACGAACCACATAAAAGCTTTGTGTCTATAAAGAGATGCGTCATGTTGTAAAGATGTCCATTCTCCCCAAGGCTTAGTTCACAGATTTACTAAACCATAAATGCCTGAGTTTTAGTTATTTTTGTATCCTCAGGACCTAGCCCCTAGCACAAACCCAATAAATATTTGGATGAATGAGCTCCAAACCAACCAAAATTATGAATGAATTTTTCTAAGAACTAGAAAAGAAGTGATACCTAAATTCATTTTGATGTGAAAATAGGAGAGAATAACTGAAAAAGGAAAGCTGAAGGACAGCAGCTCTCCCAGATTTAAACCACTTTACAGATCCGCAGATACTCACACAGGGTGGTCTTGAAACTCACACACACACACACACACACACACACACAAAGTCATGTCATTGGAAGAGGAAGCCAGCAAAAGGGTAGATATAGGAAGTATAAGTTTAAAAACAGAAGCGTTTTAAAACAATGGAAGAATGAAGAACCACTGTTACCTTTTCAGTAAATAGCATCCAACCATAACCCGAATCTCCTCGACTCGTCTCTTTCTTTCTTCTTTGTCCCCAACACTATGTATGATGTTAAATACTTTTTCCAATGAGTCTCCAGTGCCATTGTCTTCGCTCTGGCTGTCGTCCTCTCTCTTACCCTGTTGCACGAGCTTCCTCACTGGTCTCCTTTCACCTTCTCCTCTTTCTCTTCCTCCACAATCCTCACTCCACCTTCCCCGAGACTTGTCTTCCTAAAGCACCAATTTTCTCAGGTTTCTGCATAGAAGGGCTCCCCAAATTCTACTGCAGTGGTCCTCCAGCTGTGATCCCCCCAAACTGGCACAGAAGCTTTCTAATGATGGTCTTGCCCATATGAGAACAAAGCCAATCAATGCTGCCTGTCTCCAACAGTTGCTCTTCACAGTCATGGGTGGTCATATATTTGTGTCCTGCCATCTTGTGGTGGTTTGGGGAGTATTATGAATCCTAGCATGCCCAAAAATGCAAAAGCAGTCAGAGTTTTGAAAAGATTGTAAGAGGAGATGAAAAAGTATAATGAAAATTAAGGAACTTACAAGTAACGGTGTGGGAAATGATGCCTCAAGAGATTTTCAACGTCCTACAACGAAACTGTCCATTTTAGGGAAAGATGGCCATGAGTTTACGCTAAGCAAAACAAGTTGAGTGTGCTGCTTTTAAAGTTTTTTAAAGCTTTGAAGAACCAACCTACTCCTTCTATTGGATGGAAATGCATCCAGGGGCTTCTGAGTTAAACACCACAGTCACTCTGGACTTGAGAACATGTGGATCTATACACAGCCATTCACTACCTAACTTAAAAAGAAAAGCTGGGTAGAGTTTTTCTGCTGCTAAGAATCAGATATTGTCTTTTTCCAATCCATAGACAAAAAATGTTAAGTTAAAGGATAAAACTGCCAGTGTGTTAGGTCTCCCCTAAGAATTTTTCTTCCCTCTTGGAATTCTCTATCGCCCCGCATCTCTACCTGCCTGTTAGCAAGATTGCCCAAGTGTCACATGTCAGAGAAGCCTTCCCTGAGCCCCAAGCACATCTCAGAGACCCCGTGCCTGTGCCCGGCTCCCTCTATGCTAGCCCTCACCAGATCTAGCAGAGCAGAACACTTTGATGAATTTCCTCAAGGAACAGCTGGGCAGGGGTTCAAGCGGCAACTCCAGCCTGTGCATCTGCAAGTATCCAATGACCACGTGAAATCCAAGCTGGCTGATTTACAAATGTTCACACTGACAGTAGACAGGTACCTGGTAGGTGCTTAGAAGAATTTCTGTGCAGTTCTGAACATTTATTTGCCTGACAGGTGACCCAGGAGGTGTGGTGACATTCAGTGCACTAGTGGGCACTGGGGCACACAATGCACTAGGGCAAGTGTCGGCAACTCTTTCTGTAAAGGGCCAGACAGTACATAGCATAGGCTCTGCGGGCCACACGGTCCCCGTGACAACTACTCAATTGTGCGGCTTAGTGCTGGACAGGGCACCAGTAAACCTTTTTCATAGAACAGGCAACAGGCCAAAGGTGGCTGACATATAGACTAGAGAATACCGGGAAAGGAGGCCCATTTCAGGATGAAGTTCAGGAGTTCAATGATAGCAGAACATTTAAGGGAGACGTCCAAGGCAGAGATCAATGTAAGGATGAAGAAGTGCCAGGACTGGAGGCAGAAAACTGGGAGCCATCAGCCACGAGGTGCTGTTATGGGGCTGACATCACCTAGGGGTCTGGTCTGACAAGAGAGGAGACCAAGGACACTCCCCTGTCCCAATACAAGGGTGGATACGCAATATCACTTCCCATCACGAGGGCCCTGGAAAGGCAGGGATGTTACAGTCTAAACTCCCTCAACTCAAACTTTGTACAAAGAGGCTCCTTTTTAACTTGGGGCTTTCATTCCCTTTTCCAAGATAAGTAACTTGAAAGTTTCAGATTCACAGGTGAAAAAGAAAACTTCCCACTGGCTAGAAAATAAGGCAATTCTAAAGCAAAGTGTCTATTGACTTTTTCATGTTTTCTTTTTACTGTGAAGTCTTTTACACTCAAAAACTTCTAACCTATATGCAAAGTACGATGAATCACCATAAAACACACGTCCCGTCCCCATCTCAAGAAGCAGCCCATTACCTAAACATGACTGTCCAGCCTTTCACATCGGGAGAATTAGTCTCCAGAGCAGAGGTCAAAGCAGGCAGCCCAAGGCCAGAGAAAGCTTGCAGATATGTTTTCTTTGGCCTCCACAGGGGATTTTTCTTTTTAGTTGACAGCATTTAAATGTCAAGAAACTTTGCGTGGAAATCAGCATTCTGGGGGATCACTGAACATGGGAAGATGTGGCTACACTGTGTGAACATTCCCCACGGCAACAAGTGGCTAGAGCTGGGAGCAGCCAGCTCCTGCAGATGGACACGGACCCACTGGCTCATCAGAGTCCTCACACTCACTACTGTCTTGTAACCAACCGCCCACTTCACTTCTTAATTTTACCTGCCCTGGCACTGGAGTCTGTGACCCCTGCTTACAGAATGTAATTGTGGCTTCCAAGTTCCTGGAGTATGGGAAACAGCACTAAAAGTCTAAAAAGTTCACAGGCTCTGTCTATTGGAACATTACTGAAAGTAAGACGGGTCCATATCCCTTATCCAGCATTTTGAAATCTAAAGGACAAGTTCTTTTTATACCTCACTAGGCAGCGAAACTGGAGCTGAAGTGACATGAAGCTGTTTATCTTCTCTATGTATTCCATTCAGTGTGAGGTACATTCATATATTTTGCTACAGAAATGCTAACACGTTTGGCTAAGGGCTGCTGCCCCAGACCCAGCTGGAGACATTATATAAAAATGACATGTACACATTATTACTTTTCCAAAATCTGAAAAATTCTGAATTCTGAAACTCATCTGACCCCAACGACTTTAGATAAGGGACCGTGGGCCTGTTGTGCTTTTAATATCTATGCTGGAGAAAATACACACACACAAACACGCAAGGCAGACAGAGTGCAATAATAGTTTTAAATGAATTTTCAGTGGATTAATTACTGTGGCATCTACCAATATGTGAGAAACATAAATAGAATGATGTATTCAAATCATCTGTAGTCTGACAGGAATGTGAGGTGCACATACTGATCCTAGGACCCTGTGCCCGAATGTCCAGTCCCTGAAGGGTCTGCCATGCCCACAGTGGGAACGGCAGCCACAAAGGGAATTCCAGGTTAGAGACACATGCTGCCTTCACATATAAGAATGATGCTGTATGACCACGTCCTTTTAGGATTCATTTATTTCTCAGTAAAAGTGGGTTTTCCCTTGCCTATACATACCCTGTTTGATATTCTAGGACTTCACAATATGTCAAGTACATAAAAGGCGCGGGAAGATCGGATCAGAAGGAGCTGCAAAGATCCCAGATTTCTTTCCACTCCAGAACATGCTGCTAACCCACATTAAGCGTCAGCTGAATGAAATCCAGCTGCAAGTGCTCAAACGGTCCAAGGGGAGCAGATGTGAGGCCTCTAGGGATAGAGTTTTGCTTAATGCACTATGGTGGGGAAAGGAATGCAAAAACCCAAAAGTGGGGTTTGCCAGGGAGCCAGAACCAAGCAGCTGTTTGGGGTTTCCCATAGCCCTGACTGTTTGTTTATGTACAGCCACTATTTACACTCTTTAATTCCTCTGATTCAGGACCAGACAGTTGCCATGTTACAAGAACACGTCAGGATAATGAAAGTCAGGCAATGAGGGGCTATTCTTTGCAGAGACAGAGTGGACTTCATCCACACATGCCAGTCTCTACAGATTCTGATGTTGCTGCCTTTGCATGAAAGTCAGCTAGGGCATTTTCCTGACGCTCAGATTCAGTCCTCGCAGGGTGGCCTCAATTTTGATGACAGAGAGCCAGTTAAGTCTGACGAGTTTCCTTTCTATGAGCCATTGTCAGAGTAACTATAACTGAGAAAGGACTCAAAAAGGGTTCACTATACAGCAGTTGAGAAAGGAATTTGGTCATTTCTGTGACATACAACATTTTAAGATAATAATTAGAGTTATGACTGATAACATTATATCAGGACATATCAGATTTGTAGGAATTTCACATAATTTCTAGAATATTTATATACCTATGAAAATACAACATAAAGAAGTCTAAATGTTATTTCTTATTTGAAAATGCCTCCCATGTAACTTAACTTATTGAATAAGCCTAATTAGTATCATGTCCCTCTTTTTATAAGGAGAGAGAACGAGTCCTTAAGATGTTGCAGGGATCCTCTGAAAAATCCCAAAGTTAACTAGAGGTCGAAAAAGACTTCATTTAGGATTTGATTTTCAGAAGTTCATCAAAAAATCTCAAATCAGTTTTAAAACCCTTCGTCAAATAGGATCATAGGTCACTGTGAGCTAATACTCAGTTATGCCTTCGACCATGGTGACAAAGACTTTCAGACAAATAGAGAAAGTTAAATGGCCGTAAGAAAACCCTTAGCTCTCGCAATCAAAGACCTGATAAAAGCAACACGGGAAATGATTTTGAAAACATAAAATCCCTTTTTTGCCTTTTAGGCAGACTATCAAATGTAAAGAGAAGCCTTTCATAATCTCTTCATCAAGAGCAGACTAGAAGCCCAAGAAAACCTCATCCTTATAACAGTGAGAAAGCCAAGTTTCCAATTTTGCACCAGCTTACTTTTGGTCTTAGAAACGCTGACTTAATTAAATTCCTTCAATCTTTGCCAGCTTGGCTAGGCGGAAAACTTCTTTTCTCGGGGTTCCTTTTCCACAAACCTTCAGAGACTTTCCTACTCATATTCAGAGTTTGTTCTTTCCTCTTTCCCATAACCACTTTGACTTTAGGACCAATTTACTTTCTTAAAGCATCTCCATTCCTTATACCTTCTTTTACTGAAAACATACATTTCCTTATAGCATACATTTTTCAGTGCGGCACAAGACATGTTTACTAATAGACCCAAACATCTTTTGGGTTTTTTGTTTTTAATCAGAAGCTGAAAGTAGATAAACCTATGTTTAGTAATTAATGTTTTACTATTTTATCTTATCTGGAAATGGTCAAGATACTCAACAAATTTCTAGCATTTAACTTAATTTAGTAAAACTCAAAGGTTTCAAGTTACCAGGAGGTTTTGAAGTTATTTTTAAGTACTTATACCATAACACATGACTATTATTAAAAAGCTCAGCTAAAAACTTTTATCTTACTTACATCATTTACTTTACTTGTTCCTAATAATTTTGTTTACATTACCTACAAAAACGCGGAGCTCAGGGCAGGCTGACCGGGACTTTCTGGTCGCTGCGGCGGCGGGTCCCCAGGCCCGCGGGGCCAGCCGCGCCGCCCCCACGCCCCGCGCCCGGGCAAGAGCGCACGGCAGGCCCAGGGCGCGGCGCGCAGCCGGGCCTTGGCCGCCGGCCCCGAGTCGGGCCCCGGGGACGACGTTCCGCCGGGCTCAGCGGGGCTGGGGGCCGCGCGCTCCACGAGCACCTCTGGGTCCCTTCCCCGCTCCACCGCCCGCTCGACGCATGGGGAAGACTCCCTTCCCCGACCAGAGCCCGCCCCGCGCTGACAGAAGCGGGCGCACAGCGTGCACGCGGTGTGCCACACCCCGCCTGTGGCGCCCGAGAGCCCCCAGACTCCTCCGGGGGACCGCTTCTCCAGGCAGGGCCGCAGGACGAGGGGGGCGAGGCGGCGGGGCAAGGACCCCGGCGACTGTGTGGGGGATGGCAATGGTCAGAGTGCTCAGGAGGGTCGTGCTTCCGCGCAGGGGGCCGACGTGTGTCCAAACCCACTCGTCGGAACTCTGCAGGTGGAGGCGGGTCCCCACCTCCCTTGGCCCTCCGAGTGTTCTCCAAGCCGGCTGGGAAAACCCTCACCCGGCCGCAGGACAGGAGGGAGCGTGGGAGGCGCTCGGCGGCAGTCAGAGCCCTGGGGTCCTTTCTGCCCACACGCGCTGCCACGCGCACAGGTGGCGGTGGTGTGGGGATGGCGGCCTTCAGCGCGGCGGTCGTGGCGGGCGGCCCCAGGGGGCAGGAGGGCCGCCTGGCCCCCGGGGGCCGCACTGAAGCAGAGGGAGAGGGCGGCCCACCGCCGTGGTGGGAAGCCCTGGGCTTGAGCGGAGGCCCACGGGGCTGGCGGTGGGGGGTGCGGGGGGTGGAGCGGGGCACGCGGGTCAGGAGGTGGCCATGGGTGAGGGCCGGGCGGCAGGCCTCGCGGTTGCGGGCAGCCCCGCCCCTCCCCTCCGGGAGCCCGAGCCCAACGGTTGGAGCCCGCGCCCCGCCCAGGCCCCGCCCAGGCCCCGCCCCCAGGCCGCCAGCCCGCCGTCGCCTAGCAGCGCCTGGCTGTGATTTGACTCTTAGCCTCGCGCAGCCGCCGGGGCCCTGACACTTGGCGGGACTGTCCGACTGGGCTGGACGCTCTTCGCGGAGCGCACCAGGTCAGTGCTGTGACCCGCAGCGATGGCCTCCTGGTTTGGCCGCCTCGGCCTCGGCTCCGGCTTAGGCCATTCCCTGGGGCGAGTGGGCGGCAGTGTGGCTTCCCTCCCCGCACACCTCTCTGACTTCACCAGAGGTGTGCTGAGGAAGGGGACGCAAAAGCTGCCAGACTTCCCCGACTCGGGGAGAAAGGAGACGGAAGCCATTCAGGCGACCGGACCACCCGAGCAGGAGAGACCGGCAACTCCAGCTCGGAGAGACACCGCAACTCTGCAGGAAACCCTCGAGGAAGGAGACACGAGGCTCGCTTCCCTGCAAGAAGAAGGCAGTCACCTGAGGGAAGAACTGGAGCCACAGAGACAACAACGGGCTCGAGCCGCTCCAGTGGTTGACCCGAACACCCTCGACGCCGTGACACAACTAGAATCTGAGGTGTCTCCACTGGAAGGGATCGAAGGTCACCTGGAGGAGGAAACCCAGCATCCTCCAAGGACCACTGAAGAGCAAAAGCAGAGGAAGGCACTGAAACTTGGGACCGAAAAGACGATGCCTCTGACCGAGCGGCTTGATGAGCCGGACGAAGATGAGACCGGGCCACGAACTCAGACGATCCAGCCGCAAGACTGGGAGAGCCAGGGCCTTCCCGCTCGCCTAGCTTCGGCTGCCTCCGTCCAGGATGCGGGGGGCCTCCAGCAGCAACTGCAAGCCTACGCTTTGGAAAGGGAACGAGTGTTGGCCGTTTTCGACGAGAAGGTGAGGGAAAACAGCCAGCTGAAAAGGGCGTATCACGCGATGATGGACCTGCTGGTGGCCAAAGAAGCAGAGCTCGGGAAGCTGCGAGGCGAAAATCAGACACGGCGCCCTCGCTCTGACGGCGGCGGGGAGGACATGTTTCGAGAAGCGATCCGGCACTTATCACGCCTCGTCCGAGCCAAAGACATTGAAATCGGTGCCTTGAGCCAGAAATGTCAGACTTTACTGACCATCTGGCAAACGTCCGACGCTGGCCATGAGGTTCGGGGCGTGGACGCGAATCAGTTGGAGGAGCTTCTCCGGGAACGGGACACGTTGAAGCAGCGGGTCAACGTGCTGGAGGAGTGGCAGCGGCTGGTGCTGACCGAGGTGCACAATCTGCAGCGGGAGTCATCCCAACTTCAGAAGGAACTCCCACCACTCGAGGCCCGGGCCTTAGTGGACAGCCAGGAGAAGTCTCGGCGACAGATGCACCCTGCCGCCCCGTTGCCCCGTTCTCAAGGGGATGCGACCCAACTCCGGCTCCTGGGGAAGAGACTGGCACAGATGCAGCTCGGCCTAGAGCAGCTCTGCAATGCCGAGGAGGTTCTCTTGGGTCCACCCGACCTCACGTCACCACAGCCGCCCGCCGCATCGTCGCGGACTTGCGAGGCAGCCGGCTCTCAGGAGGCAATTAAGTCCGAGGCGCTGGGCGAGTCTTCGAAAGGGCCGCCAGCAGAGATGGAAGCCTTAAGGCGAGCCACGGAGGAAAAAGACGCAGCCATCAGAAGCCTCCAGGAGGAGACTCAGAGACTGTCCGAGGCGATGGCCGCCACCTCGGAACTGGAGAGAGAACGGCACGCACAGACGGATTCCGAAATTCAGCGGCTCAAGGAGAAACAAGAGGCTTTACAGAACACGCTGGAGGACAAAGAGCTCTTAATCGAGGCGCAGAGGGAGGAATTCCTTTCTCTGAGGGAAAACCTCACGACCCAAGCGAGCGAAAACGAACTTTTGAGGCAGGCGGTGACAAACCTGAAGGAGAGGATAGTCCATCTGGAAGCGGATGCGTGCCAAGTCAAACAGGAAAATGCAAAACTGCTGGAAAGGTCCAGGGAGAAGGACACCGAAAACCAAGCCTTACAAGAGACGAACATGCGCCTCTCTATGACGCTGAGGGAGAAGGAATTCGAATGCGTCTCCGTGAAGAAGGCGGCTCTGGCTTTTGAGTGCCTCCTGAGAGAAAAAGAACAGGGCCGGGCTGGGGAATTCAGCCAGCTTCGCAATGCAGTGACCTCCATGCAGCAAAAGAGCATTCTCTTTCAGCACGAGAGAGATGAGGCGGCGCTGGCGCTGAGACAGGAACGAGTGGAAAACTGCGCCCTGCGGGAGGAGGTTCGCCTTTTGCGGGACAAGGAAGCGCGCTTAGGCCAGGAGCTGGGGAGGTCTCGGACGCAGGCTTCAGAATGCGAAGACGCGCATCTCCGGGCAGCGCGGCTGGCAGAAGACAGAGCGGCTCAACTCAGGAGGAAAGTCACGGCGCTAGAGGAGAGGCTCCTGTCATCTTCCCACGCCATGCAGAAGGCGAGCCAGCGGGCCGCTGCCCGGCTCGGGTCCCTGCAGGAGCAACTGACTGCGGTCACCCAGCAGAAAGAGGAGACTGCCCTCCAGCTGTCCGCCTCCCGGGAAGCAGAGAAGCAGCACGCCGGAGCCCTGGCCAACCTGAAGGTGGTCCTGGCCGAATGGATGCAAAAGGCAGACGGTCTGGAAGGGAAGCTGAGGTCGCTGCAGGGACGGCTGGAGAGAGCGCAAGCCGCCTCGCGCCTGCAGGAGGAGCAGATCGGAGAACTGCAGCGACAAGACGAGGCCCGACAGGAAGTGCTGGAGGACGTCCAAAAGAAGTGGACCGGCTTAGTGAGCACCCTGGAAGGAAAAGCAGACAAGGCCCTCCTGAGAAAGCTCTTCACGGACGCCTTGCAAAGCGCCAGACACGAACGCCGGGAAGCGTTCCGACGGATGGGAAGCACCCTGGGTGTGGAAAGGGAGGAAATGGAGCAGTTGCTGCAGGAAGAGCAGGGCGGCCTTACCGGATGGGTGACCAGGCGGCTCGGATCCCGCAGTGCCCCCGACACGCCTCGGAGACCCAGCCAGCAATCCGAGCTCAAGAGTTCCTTCTCGGAGCTTCTGGTGAATTTTCTAGAAGCTGAGTCTCAGGGAGCTTCTCCACCACGACAGCTCCCCGCTCAGCCCAGGAAGCGTCCCGAAGCACCCGCCAGGCAGAGACTGGCTAAGAACGTGCCAGCTCTTCTGAGACCCGCCCTCGCAGCCACCCCCAGAAGATCGGATGGGAATCCCTGCTCCCCAGCCGTGTCTCTCATCGACCCACCCGGCCCCGGAACCGGAGGGTCTGGGCACCTTCTCTTAGACGCCGTGACCGACGTCGTGCCCACGGGCACACCTTGGCTGCTGCCACCCGCCAAGAGTGCTGCCGGGCTGCTCCAAGGCCTGTCCAAGCCCTAGAGGCTCCCCAAGCCGCAGAGGAGACGACGGCGCTTTCAGGAAAGCCGGTCCCCGCTGCGGGTTCCTTAGCACGGAGTGGCCTTGTGCTAAAGGTCACAGGTTTCTCTGCGGCTTTACTCGAGCTTTCAAAGAAATAGCTAGGGTTCACGCTTTCAAAAGGGGGTCGCTGCAGGTAGTCACCCAGCTTAAAGCGGACGGACGGATGTCACTTCTCTGGAGAGCAGGCTTGGCACGGGTGGGATCGCAGGCTGTGGGCCAAGGACGCTTCCGATTCTGTTTGTCACGCTGTCACCGTCACCGAGGAGCTGGGGGGCGTGGGGTGGGGGGTGGGGGTTGGGTCTGGGAGGTGGGGGGGTTGCGGGCGGGTGGGGGGTGGGGGGGTGGGAAGAGTGGGGGGGTGGGAAGGGCGGGGGTGGGGGGAGGGGGGCGTTTATTGAGCTTTCCCTCGGGGAGCGGGAACCTAACTTGCCTTAGTGCTGCAGAATCAGAAAGCGCGCGAGGGCGCCCACTCCCGGGACAGTAGGAAGAAAGGGGAAGGGCACCAACGTGCAAGGGGCAGGCATCCAAACTTCAGGAGGAAAGCTTGGTTTCCCCCGGCTCAGCTTGGTCCTCCTCCTCTTTCCACTGCCTGGGAAACCGCCCTCGGGTGCTCTCCGGCCTCTGGGACAGACAGGAAAGAAAACTCCTAAGCACGGGAGGATCTTATTCCCTGACTCGCTTTTGGTTGCAAAGCCAGTCACCTGACCTCAGAGATCTTTGCAAGGGTTTACGAACTGCATCTTGTTGTTTTCCAAAGCAGGGGTCTGTGGTCTGTGGTCCGGATGGACACCGACTGACTGAACCGGCGCCTCGCGATGGGCATGGAAGCCGCTTCCGCCCCCAAGCCCATCAGAGGGCCGTGGTCAACGCCCTCCCCCCGCCCCGTTTCCTCAACAGCCCCTCCAAATCTCCATCGCCTGCCTCAAGCGGGATCGTCCTCATACCGTTCGGGACCCGAAGAGATCAGAGGCCAGCTAGTCAAGAACTCTCCGTTTCCCGCACCCCCCCCACCCCCGTTTGAACGTCCCTCTATTTCTCTCCACCCACCCCTCCCCTTTCCCTTTGGGGTTTTCCAGGAAGAGGGATTCAGCTTGGCAGTTCCAGGGTCCCGGCTCCACGTGGGATGCCCTGGGAACCATCTGCTCAGCCTCCCCCTAAGATCTCGTTGCCTCAGTTTGCCAGCTGCTTTCTCTTCGGCCCGTCTCTTTCCTTAAGCCGCTGAGCACACCCAAGTGTCTCCCGGCATCCACACCTCTCCTTTCTGCTCCTCCACCACCGCCTTCTCTCTCTACCTTTCACGGCTAAGCTGCTGCCAAAAGACCTCGACTCCTCTCCTCTTCAGCCATCCAGTCATCGGCTCGTCTCTCACCGGCTCCTCGAAAGACTCCCCAAATCTCGTCGCCGTCCCGTCCTAGCAAGAGGCCAGGGCACGCCCTTCGGTTCCTTCGTCTTCCTAAACTCTCTGTGGTGTCTGAGGAATGCTGCCCACGTCTTCAGTCTCTGCAAGTTCTCTCCACCCTCTTTCTCTGGGGGATGGCCCCCTCCCCAGGTGCCCTTCCTAACCTCAGACCCCTCTGTCTCACTTTCCTCTGCGGCTTCTCCTCCCGACCACTTCTCAAAGGGTTCTGTTCTCGAAGGCACGGTCTTCAGGGAACAGGAACCCCTCGGGTCTCAGAGCAAGCTCATGCGCTCTCCTACGATTCGACTCGCCCCCCGGATGCCCAGGGCTTCTGAGTGCGTACGACTGACGTCACCCTGCCCCTGACTCCACGCTGCTTTCTCTAACTGTCTGCTGGACGCACCTCTCAGGATGTCCAAAGGCTTCTCAAAACCGACACGTCCAAAAGGGAGCCCGGTATCCTCCAACAAAACCCTCCCCCTCCTCTTACCTTCCTTTCATCCCCTCAGAAAACCTCTGCCCATCTCATCACCCGAGAGCAGAGCGAGAGGCCTCAGGGCCACGCTTGAGCTCTCTGTCTCACCCACTTCACAGCCTACCGACTCCCAAAGGGAGCCGAGCGCCTTCCCGTGTTTGCCTTCCCTGCTGCTCTGCCGCATGCCTTCCTGTCTCTTGCAGGCAACCAGCCCAGTAGACTCCTTACTGATCTTGCCGGCTGGCCTCCTGGCACACCGCCCCCCCCCCCCCGCTTGAATCCATCCTCCACACTGTTGGGAGGGTGACCCAAGAGGAAAACCCTGCCGTTGCTGACACCACGGTGCCCGGCCCCCACAGGGCTGGACGTGGGCAAGAAAGTAACCAAAGTTTCTGAGGTTGTTTTGCAGAACAACAGGAAGACGGCAGATCAGAGAGCAGCTTGAATGGCAGCCCCCCCCCCCGCCCCCCCGGCCCCCGCCTGAGCGGACATCGTGCAGAGGCTTGGAGCCCACTTCCCGCGTCACGGACAGAGATCCTCGGCGTGCAACACGTCGAACCCCACTGACTTCGCACTTGTGACCCACGAAGAAATACCAGTGACAGTCGCACCTGAGCAGAGGACTCTTCAAGCTTCACCCCCAGCGCTCTCCTGGTCCCACCCCTACCCCGAACCCCAGATAAACGCCCCAACGTTTTGTTTTCCCTTTGAGGAGGCGGGTTTGAGTTTTACTCCCACCTCCTTGTCTGGCCGCCTCTTGATCATAAACCTCTTTCCTTGCTGCAACCCTGACGTCTCACTGATTGGCTTGGCTGCGAAATCGGGTCCCCGGACCTGAGTTTGTGTGTGGTCCCATCGCTTCCCTGCTTGAAAGGAATCCAGGGTTCTCCACTGCCTGCAGGCCAAACTGGAGCAGAATCTCCAAGGCCTTGCCCCTGCAGCCTTCCTCCCTGCTCCTCACCCACACGTGGGCCACCCTCCCGCCACGCGCGACTCTCTGCAGACCCCAAACAGGTTCTGACTCAAAGGACTTCAAGCACATTGAGCCTAATCGTAGCAGGGTAACTCCTTCAATCCAGTGCACACCGAAAGTCTTTAATTTTCCTCTGCCTGACCTAGATGGCGAGGGATGGATTCCTATGCACCTTAGGTTGATGGGGATTTCTGAACACTAAACACGTGAGTTCAATGGCAATTTCTTATTTATTTACACAGGCAGCCTATGCGAGGACACTCTACACCATGTGTAGCCACATAGGAAAGTGCGCTTGGGGAGAGAGTAAATACGCAAGTGGGTGGGGGACAGTCTTTGTAGTATCAGGAGAGGTGCGCTGTCCCCTGGTTTCCACAGGAACGTGGGACTGGCTCATTTGAATAATTTCACAGGTGAGCAGGGAACTTGAGACCACTACTTGGGGAGCACCCATGCCTGCTCCCTGTGATGAAGGGGTTGTTTGGCGAGGGGATCTTGTCTCTGGGAGCTGTGGAGGAGGGAAACTTGCAGGTAGGCCATTTGAGGCCCTCTTCGTTTACCAGGTTTCAAAGCAACACTTCATATTGAATCTTCATCTCAGGCCTCATAGTACAGTTGTCTCTCTGATGCCTTGACATCGTCTTACACCCTGGTGATATCTGAGACATTTAGGGAGGAAGAGAAATGCTTCCCTGTGAAACAATGTTGGCACTAGACCAGGAGGGAGAGGGGGTCATCGACAACCTTGAGTGTATGAACTTTCATTGATATTCACTCGCTTGATCCCAAGAGAATTCCCAAGCAGCCAAAGGTTCTGTGGGAGAGGTGACATCCTGCAGCTCCATCATATTTGGCAATGGAGGGAGGACAGGGGAGGGCACCCCATCTGGCAGGTCGCACATGCCACAGGGCCCAGGTTTGGATCCATCCTATTGCAAGGAAGCCTTGGTAACCTTCTCGCACTTGGTTTTGTTTTGTTTTGTTTTGTTTTTGAGGAACATTAGCCCTGAGCTAACTGCCGCCAATCTTCCTCTTTTTGCTGAGGAAGGTTGGCCCTGAGCTTACATCCGTGCCCATCTTCCTCCACTTTATATGTGGGACCCCTACCACAGCATGGCGTGCCAAGCAGGGCCATGTCCGCACCGTGGATCCGAACTGGCGAACCCCGGGCTGCTGAAGCAGAACGTGTGCACTTAACTGCTGTGCCACCGGGCCAGCCGCATCTTCCCGCACTTGTTGGATGCTACTTCCAGGACTAAAGTGATAATAGGCAGCTGGGGATGGAGGCTCAGCGTCTGGGAGAGATTCTGTTTCCAGAAGAGGCCAGTGTGTGGCCAGTAATTGCTGCTCTAATACGGCAGAATGCAGGGCCAAGGAGGCGGGCTTCTTGCATCAGGAACCCACAGACAACTTATGCATGTGCTGGGTTTTCCAGAGACTCCAGGAAGCATGAGAGGAGGTTGCCGAAGCCTCTTCCCCACAAGAGTCTCTGAGGGCTCTAGTGGGAGGGCCTGTTGATTTTAATTTGGACAGCTCCTAGAGTCCTTTGTTGGAGGGGGTCCCCACTGAAGCTGGGCTCATTTATAAGTCACAGCATAAATGGCCTTAAGTAAAATTTGTAGACAAGGACTATATTGCCTCCAGAAGCAAAAAGGGATCACATGATATTGGATTGTACGTCCTTCACAAGTGTGTCAAACAAATGTCCTCGAAGGAGGAGGTCATAAAAGTCATGTCATGCCTGTACTCCTGGAGAAAGGGGGATCCGGTGCCTGCAAAGACTGCCTGTGAGAGCAGAACAGCTTAGTCCCTGTGGGTAACAAGGCAAAAACATGTCCCCTCAGAGGTGATGGCAAACTGTGGCTCGGAGGATGTTGAAACAGGCTCTGAACAGAGCATATTAACCCAATCTATAACAGCAAAATGTTCAGCCACGTGTAAATGTAGTTGGGCCCAGGAGGTTTAAGTGGACCAGGGTTTATTTCCTTCAGGTACAGTCAGACTCAAAGACACAGAAATAACTGTCACGAAGGAAGAAGCTTTCTCTCCTCACAGATTCCGAGCAAAAGAAGGCAGGGTACACCATGGAGGGCCACACAGGGCAGCACCAGGGTCGGTCAGGAGACAGACGGAGCGAGGGGAAAACGTGGGCGAGAGCCTTTCGAGTGGATTCCACGGGAAGGAAGGAGTGAGGCAGGGTGAGCAGGTGTTGGCTTGGCTGGTTTGAATCATTTCAGTGGGCTCAGGGCACAGCAGTGTCCCTGGTTGTCTGGTCCCCGTCCCTGGGGTGACGAGGGCAAGGGAAGAGTGGCCCAGAGTGGAAGAGCCTCGGAGAGGAGGGGGTTGAGGGTGTTGACTCTAGATGATTACGTACGAAAGGATTGCTCAGAGGAGTCATTTACTGTCTGTAGCAACTAGTTAACCCTGGCAGGGCAGTTCCTCCAAGGTTGCCGAGGCCTCGGATGTCAAAGCCTTAAATACAGAAACTAGAAAACATGCTCATTTCACTAGGTGTAACCATAATTTCAGCTCTTGTGTAAAGTCCATGATGGTTTCCAAACTAGGGCATGTTAGCAGATGTTAAAGTTAGTTCAGAAACTATGTTGTGGAGGCACAAAGGCCAGTTAGAACCCTTTATCTTTTTGCCATATAAATTACTCTAGTAAATTTTCAATTTCTAATTGGGCCAAATTGTGAACCTTTCTGGAATTAGTTCTTTTGTGTGATTGCTTCCTCCGCACGTATCCAGGTTTCTCTCCTTTATTTATCTTTTGATTGGTCTGATGGTCACAGGATGCACTTGGGGCTGGGGGAGTGTCTTTCTGCTCTGCTCTTGTTTATCAGTTTTCCCTCCAGAGAGGCTCAGGTCGGGAGCATCAGGGTTGGGGTCTCTCTCACAGCAATGGTTGTATTTAAGTCAGGTTTGAATTAACACCTTCACTGTGCCACAGGGGTGCTGTGCATTGTTTTCCTCATAACCCTGAGGATCAGAGTTTTGTGCCACCCCGGCTTAGGTGACAGGGTGCATTGGAGGAGCCCAGGGCCCCCAGCATGCAGACGTTGAGGGGTGGAAGCCATCTTCTGCTGCAGCCCTACCTTCTCCCCGCTGGGCACTGCTTCCCTCCCCCCACCTTCTCTCTGTACTTATTCCCTCGGGATATTTTTGCCTGGAGAGTCACAGCGTTTGTGTTTCTCCATCGGATGACATGTGGGCAGACCCTCAGGGTGGTTATGTGGAAAGGAACCAGGTGTCGGGCCTCAAAGACAAGTGTTCTTTCCCTCCAGGAATGCCAGTCAATCTCCCCAGTGTTGAAGTCCACATCCAGGAGGTCATTTTGTCTATGGCCGAGGTGGGGGCCTCGAGCCCCTTGATGACCAGATTAGTCCTTTGGCATGCTGGTCAGGAACAACGCTAAGCACAGCCCAAGTGTGCTGGTTCAGAGTTTCACATTGGGAGAGAAGTAGAACACCACACGCTCCCCCATAGACACTTGTTCTTTTTGATCTGTGCCTGGGCCATGGGCTCCCATGCTCGTGGACCTCGAAACCCTTATGGGTCTGGAGAGCCCCTGACAGCAGCATGATGAGCAGCAGCACAGGAGATGGGCGAGCTCACTGCCTTTGCCTGAACAGCCCTGACTCTGGAGGGAGCCAGGGAGTCATTCTGAAATCTTCCTGGGGTCATGGCCTTCTCCTTTCCTCAAGCCAAACAAGGGGTCATCCCCAGGACTGTGCTGGGGGGACACTTTCCCAAACAGTGTCTCTGTGACCGCCCCAAGCAGCCACTGATGGTCATCAGACTAGACACAGTGACTAAGGAGCATCAGCCTGAGATTCAGGAAATGGAACTCAAGCATCCACCAGTTAGGAGGTTGTGTTGTCGCTGCCCTCGGGTAGGAGGCTGGGAGACCACCTGCCAGACACAGGCCACACCTGATGGCACCTCACTCTGGGATAGAGTCAACTAAGAATAGGTCTTGCTTTCTGGGGAAGAATGAGACACTGGGTTGGGGAAGAGATGGCAGCATCCACTTGAGAGAACAGAACATGAGCTAAAGCCCAAGCTGGCCGGCAATGGGCCCTCACTCCCAAGATAGTAACTGCTGCCAACGACCCCGATAGTTAGCAAAGGAGTAGTTAGTGAGCACTGCCCAGGTGTCCTCAGGTGAGGTTGGGCCATCCTCCTTGTGATGCCAACTGTTTTAGTCACTTCACTCCATTGGTGAGAGGGAGATTTCCACCCTAGACTCATGGGGCTGGCTAAACACAGTACACTCGACAGTGGACAGGTGGAATGGACAGCAGTTTATTAGTTTATCATATATTCTCACAGCCCCAGGAGGAGGACAGCACACACCATGCAGGGCCACACGGGGACTGCACTTGGGAACAGATGGAACAAGCAGAGGTTTGGGTAGGAACAGGACTGTGTGGTAACAAGAGGGTGAAGTGAGCCCTGGTTCCCACAGGAGGGTGTGGTGGGCTTGTTGGAATGATTCTGTGATAGGGAACTGAAGCCTGAGGTCAGGAACAAGCAGGCACTGTGTCTGCTCCCTGTGATGAGAAGGGGTGTTTGGCCAGGGGCCCTTATCTGCGGGAGAAGAGGGGACAGAGGAGTGGGGAATTGCAGTTAGGCCATTTGAAGTCCCCTTGATTTATCAGATGTCAAGACAGGTCATAATATTGAATCTTAATTTCATGCTTTATGTCACAAGAAGTTATTAAAAATAATTCTTGGCTCTGGCCCGGTGGTAGTTGGTTAAGTTGGTGCACTCCACTTCGGTGGCTCAGAATTCACCAGTTTGGATCCCAGACACAGACCTATGCATCGCTTATCAAGCCATGCTGTGGCAGGTGCTCCACATACAAAGTAGAAGAAGATGGTCACAGATGTTAGCTCAGGTCCAATCTTCCTCAAAAAATAAAATTAAATTAATAAGTAATTCTTCCTAGAAGTGATAACACAGTTCAGCAATATGCTAGGATAGAAAATAAACATGTAAAAGTCAGTTGTATTTCTATGTACTAGCAATGAACATGTGCATAGGATACCAAAATTAAAAGTACACTTGGGATCACTAATAAAAATAAAAGACTTAGGTGTAAATTCAACAAAACATGTCCAGGACTTGTATGGCGAACTCTACACAACACTGATAATAGCAGTGAAACAGCTAAATAAGTGGAGAAAAATACCATGTTCCTGAATTGGAAGACGAAATATAGTAAAGATGTCAATACTCCGTAACTGTTATACAGATTTAATGCAATCAAAATCCAGTAAATTGGTTTTGTAGCTAGAGACAAAGTAATTCCAAAATCTGTACGGAAAGAGAAAGGAATTAAAATAGCTTAAACAACTCTGACAAGGAAGAAGTGGGAGTAATCGAGCTACTCAGTTTCATAACTTATTACACAGGTACCGTAAGCAAGACTGTGTAATATTTGCAGAGGGATTGACACATAGATCAATGGAACTGAACAAAGAACCCAGATATAGTCCCAACAAATATGCCCCACTGATTTTTGACAAAGGAGCAACAGCAGTTCAATGGAAGAAAGTTGGTCTTCCAAGAGACTAGAGCTACTTAAGGCTTGGGAGCAAATCACAGGTCAAAACTTAGGCAAATGGAAACACAGGGAAGGAAGAAAATGGTTGACTGAGGTACTACCAGGTGGTGATGGAAAGGGAGGGATAGTTGGCGCCTAGCTCAGGAGTAAAGTTGCAACTACCCAATGAGAGCTTATTTCATCTTTCTGAATTTAGCTGCTTCTGATTGACCATTTCCACAGACGCTGGTGATTTTCCCGTCAGCTACCACACTCCAAACTCAGGTCACCACTAATTGTGTATACGGTGCCCCAGACTCCGTTAGCCTGCCCATTAGCATCGTTCTCAGGCTATATGAGATGGCAAGATGGCTCTCAGTAGCTTGAAAGGTACATCCTCCCAGGTTCAAGTCTGGCCAAAAAGAGAGCTCTTCCAGACTTAGTAACTCCTGGTTTGGTTCAACTCCTTGGATTCGTTCAGATTGGACTCACCTGGTCACCGCCCTCCCTTGCCCCAACACACACATACATGCAATCCTAAAGTATCACTGGGGTGTTCTGGGTATCATTGCCAGGCCGCGGTAAGGTTCTGCCCCCCGTGCCAAGCATGGAGCCTCATGTGATACAAGTGGACTGAAAGGAGAGTTTAGTTCTTCAGAATAAACTCTAGCTGTTGTTCGAGCAGAAAGCAATCCTGGACAGCCAAGGCAGCAAATGTCCACTTGAGCCTCATGGGGAGAAAGGCCATGGTTCATGCCCAGCTTTCTCTCCCAATATTAGTGTTCACAGGGATCGAAACTCCAGTTTCTCTTTTCTTGACTTTGTCAGAGGAGACAGATTAGCCGGCAGCCACCTTCTCTGGCTGGGACATTGTTCATGGCTCCCCCAGTACAGTCGCAAACTTGGAGGCATCATGCAGCTTGAGATGGTTAAGCTCACCATTTCCAGACTCTACTGCTATGTCCTAAAGTTTCAGCCCCTTGATCAGGAGCTTAAATGGAATGAGCTGGCCCTGCCTGAGGGAAGCCTTTGGGGTGGCCTCACAATGAAAAACTGACCAGAGTCCTCTGAATCACCAGTTTTTCTGAATCAGAGGCTCAGCAAAGAACACAAGAATTCTTTGCTCATCGATCAACAGAGGTGTATTGGTGCGGCTGCCTCCACCTTCTTCCAGTCCCCCTCAGCCTCCTCATCTAGACGGATGGGATACACACCTTCTACTGTGTATTGTTGACACTTCATACCCACTCACACGTGTGGACTGTGTATGCTGCTGACCCCGACGACTATGCTTGTTGAGTGGCTTGCAATACCCTCTAGGCTGAGGATGAGTCAAAGAAAGTGGTGTATTTCATCTGCTAACCTCTCCCCTTGGCTAAACTGCCCCACCTCAGCCTCGCCCAAGGTCATTTCTACTTTGCGAATCAGTGACACCCATTGGTTCCTCAACTGAATGAACGGGAAGCAAGCTTTTAATATCTGATCTCACCCCGAGGGAGACAGGAGTCCTGGGTTTCTGTTGTTGTGGCTGGTTGGTTGGGAGGTGTCCACGTCCGCCGCCGGAGGGGGGGCGGGGCAAAGGCCAGGGAGCGTCTGGGCGGCGGGCGTGCGCGCGCGCGAAGAGCGCGCGGCTGCTGGGCCGCCAGGCGGGGAGGCGTTGGCGAGCCGCGCCTGGCCAGAGCCGAGCCCCGCGGAGTCCGGCCGCGCTCTGCGGCTCTCTCCCGGGCCGGGCTCGTCCGTGGACGCCGCTCCGTGTCCCCGCTGGGCACAGCAGCCCGGGCCCTCCACAGCCATGGCCGCTAGCCTGAGGAGGCCCTCCTTCAGCTCCCGCTCTTCCTGCTCGCCGGACACGGACGACCAGGGCGCCTGCGAAGACGATGCCATCTGGGAGAGGTACCTGGGGGCGTGGGCCTGGGGGCTGGTGGGAGGCGAGCGTGTCCCTGAGGAATAGGCTTGTGCGCCGAGAGGTGCCCGTCAGGTCGCAGGACAGCTGTGCGGCGCGCGGAGCGAGGGGGTGGGGGGTCTCTTCGTGCGCGTCACTCGTTCATGGAACGTGAGGTGTGTGCCGGGCACCTGCCCAGGGGCCAGCCTGGAGGTGCGGTGCCCGGGAGTCGGGCGCTGAAGCGGCCCCCGTGGTCTTGGCTCCTTGGAAGGAAAGACGTGAAGTAGATAACGACACTGGTCTCGATGCGTTCTGAGGAGTGCAGGTCTCCCTGTTTTAGAGGCTACGTTCCGTTGGGGTTTTCATGAAGCCTGTTGTGCCCCTGAAGCTGAGGCCGGTTCAGGGGAAGTGGCCTGTCGAGGGCCACGTGATATTTGTGTGCAGAGCCAGTGCTTTCCAAAGCCCTTGACTGTGCGGAAGTCTACCTGTTAGGGGTGCAGTGGGGGCTGTCCAGGGAGCGTTGTGAGCACAGGTTATGTGTCCCACACTTGAAAGTCTGGCAAAGAAAGCGTGAGGCTCGAGGGTGCTCTGTTCGTTCCCTCCTTCCACAGAAAGTCCGGAGAGTTGACTTTGGGACAAGTCCTTCCTTTCCTCTGGTCGGTGCATGTTCAGTGGTCTGGACACTTGGTGAGCAAGACTGACAGGGTGTTTGACGTACTGGGCCTCACAGCCTAGTTGGAAAGGACAGACAGGCAGCAACTAATTACCTAGGAGATACGTGAAAGCAATTTTGTGTTGAGTGTTGAAAAATACAGCATTTACTGTTAGACTTTGTGACTTAGGCAGTGATGTTCAAGCTGAGAGCAGATGCCTAAAAGAAAAGGAGGACTTGTGTGGGAGAGCGTTGGGACAGGGCAAGGAAGGAGTATGGCCTGTCAGAGGAGCTGAAAGAATGCCCTGGAGCCTGGGGCCGCGTAGGGACCTTAGGGTGGGGAAAACAAAACTTTTCGATTAAAGCTGGCGCTTTCTATAGGTTTATGGAGACGAAGCATGGTGATTCGGAACATGGACTCTGGAGCCAGACTCTGTCAAATGGGTCCTAGCTCTGCCACCTATGGGCTGTGTGAACTTGGGCAAGTTACCGTACCATTCTGTGTGTCAGTTTCCTGATCTGTAAGATGGGGATGATTATAACACACCCTCCATAGGTGAGTGTAAAGATGAAAGGATATTTCCTATCAGTAAAGTACTTAGAGCAGTGTCTGGCCTTTAGTAGGTGTTAGTAGTGGTTGATTAAATAAATGGATAAATACGTACATAAGTATTAAAGGCTTGGAGGCTGTCCCTGGTGAAACGTGTGAACTGGAATGGATTACAGCCAACTTTGTTTCCTTTCCAGCTTGCACTTGCTACTGACTGCATCTGTAGCACTGTGGAATTAGAAATAATCTCTCTCAAATTGGCTGCTCTTGGTAAAAAAATCTACTGCTGTCAAAATTATCCCATGGAAATAAAAGCCTTTTCAGTAGCAGTTTACGGTTAGGCTTATTTAATACGTATTGTTTATATTGGTTTGTTTACTATTTGTTGGTAACTTCTTTTTGTTTGCAAAGCTGCTCCGTTAAGAAAAGCAGATTAGCTATAAAATAGTTCAGACACAAAGAAAAGTAGAGAGTCGTCTAAGCAGAGCACGCCTTTCCCTGACTCTCTGTCGAGAGCTTGTGTGATTCCAGCTGCTCTCTGCCTCAGACACGGTGCCCTCTGTGTGTGCAGTCATGTAAACAGTGCAGGGTCTGGAACCGTGGAGAATCTAAGGCAGTACAGTCATGCTTTGCCTAACAGTGGGCAGAAGTTCTGAGGAGTGTGTCACAGTCAGGCAATCTCGAGACTGTGCAAACACCACGGAGTTCCTAAACCTAGAGGGCAGAGCCTCCTACACACCTAGGCCACATGGGACTAATCTTATGGGACCCCCGTTGTGGACTGAAACGTCCCGATGTAGGGCATGACTGTACTGCCCAACTCCAAGGGGACGGAAGTGTACCCTGTGGGGCTTTTTAAAAGAACAGAGATGCTCAAGGCCTACTCTGGACCCACCGACTCAGAATCTACTGGGATCGTTCCCGGCTTTAAAGACCAGACATAGTCCTCATCTGGAGACATCTCATCAACGGTTTTTCACACTGGGTTTTCCCTCATCTGAAAAAACGTGCAAAGAGATTGTGAGGATCCATAATTAGTGTTTTAATACATTTTGCAGGACTCAGTGTTTTTCACGTTTCGTGATGCTGTGATCTGCATCTTCAGTGTAATGTGTTAAACCTTTAAATCTTGTCAAAAAGTCATGTCATGACATAGAGAATCCTTCTGTGAATTCCAGGCAGATTGCCATCTTTCTGCTTCCGCCTCCTCACCTTTAAAATGGGGAGAATAACGGTAACCTAGCTTTTGGATGTGAGGATTAAATGAGATAGTTGGTGCAAAGCAGTTAGCCCAGGATCTGGCACAAAGTGAAGCCTTCAATAAATTATGATTATAGTAGTTTTGATTTCCCTCCAGTCGGAATATAATTTAGTTGAAGTTAGTGGCTATGTCACAGCTGTTTCTCAGGCTGGTGTCTGCCGCCCTGAGCTAAGCCATACAAATCCCTAGAATAACTTTTCAAAAGCCTGTTAGTCTCTTGAGGCTCCTACACTTCTTTATTTTATTTTATTTTATTTTATTTTATTTTATTGCAGTAACAGTGGATTCTAACATCATATAGCTTTCAGATGTACGTTGTAATATATTTCGAATTCTGTGTAGATTACATCATGTTCACCACCCAAAAACTAATTATACTCCGTCACCTCACATGGGAGCCTCATCACCCCTTTTGCTCTCTCCCCTCCCCCCTTCCCCTATGGTAACCACCAATCCAATCTCCATGGCTCTGTGTGTGTTTGTCACTGTTTTTATCTTCTACTTATGAGTGAGATCACACGGTGTTTGACTTTCTCCCACTGATTTATTTCACTTCACATAATACCCTCAAGATCCATCCATGTTGTCACAAATGGCCAGATCTCATCATTTCTTATGGCTGAGTAGTATTCCATTGTGTATACATACCACATCTTCTTTATCCATTCTTCCCTTGATGGGCACCTAGGTTGCTTCCAAGTTTTGGCTGTTGTGAATAATGCTGCAGTGAACCTAGGGGTGCATGTGTCTTTCTGCATTGGTGTTTTCAAGTTCTTTGGATAAATACCCAGCAGTGGGTTGGCTGGATCATATATACGGTAGATGTATTCTTAGTTTTCTGAGGATACTCCCTACTGCTTTCCATAGTGGCTGCACCAGTCTGCACTCCCACCAGCAGTGTAGGAGAGTTCCCTTCTCTCCACATCCTCTCCAACACTTGTCTCCTGTCTTGTTAACTAGAGCCATTCTGACCAGAGTAAGGGGACCTCTCCTTGTAGTTCTGATTTGCACTTGTCTGATCGCTAATGATGTCGAGCACCTCTCCATATGCCTGTTGGCCATCCGGATATCTTCTTTGGAGAAGTCTCTGCTCAGATCTTTTGCCCGTTTTTTAAATTGGGTTGTTGATTTTTGTTGTTGTTGAGATGTATGAGTTCTTTCTGTCTTTTGGATATTAACTCCTTATCTGATATATGGTTTGCAAGTATCTTTTCCCAGTTGTTAGGTTGTGTTTTGGTTTTGTGGATGGTTTCCTTTGCCGTGCAGAAGATTTTTTTACTTTGATGTAGTCCCATTTGTTCATTTTGCATTTTGTTTCCATTGCCCAGTCAGACATGGTACTTGAAAATAGGCTGCTAAGACTGATGTCAAAGAGCATACTAATGGATAGATCCTAACTGGCTAAAGTTTTGGGGATTTCTGACTTATGGCCATTGTTTTGCAGAGAACTTTCAGAGGGAGAGTGATGCACAAAAGTGTAAGGAACAAAGCTTTTCTGTGATTCCTTTCTACAGGGGACACTTTTTTTTTTAAGATTGGCACCTGGGCTAACAACTGTTGCCAATCTTATTTACTTTTTCTTTTTCTGCTTTATCTCCCCAGCCCCCTACCCCGTACACAGTTGTATATGTTAGTTGCAGGTCCTTCTAGTTGTGGGATGTGGGATGCTGCCTCAACGTGGCCTGAGGAGTGGTGCCATGTCCGCGCCCAGGATCTGAACCCTGGGTCGCCGCAGCGGAGTGCGTGAAATTAACCACTGGGCCAGGGAGCCGGCCCCGAAAGGACACTTGTTGAACAGCAACCATCAGTCTGGCTTGAGGCCATTGAACATAATGGAAGTCAGATAGGCTGATAATTGCTCTTCATTTCTTCCTCACGTTGCTTCCTTTGATCTCAAATGGGACAATATTTTTCTTTTCCCGTTTAACTCACCTATGGCCCTTTTGATCCCATCCTGAGGGACAAAGACCAGTTTCCATCTCTCTACCAGACGGCCCCCAGAAACACAGCACTGGCCCTTGGTATGGTTTGGTTGAGGCTGCATTTTGACTAGATCTGGGTTGTGCTGGCTGTTTCAGAAGACAAGAAAGGGGTTCAGTTTCTATGGGACTTGAGAAAAGAGATGTACCAGAGTGGCATCTGTGTGGCCTTTGTTGAATTGATTTCTGTCACTGACAGGATATATTTCTCATTGGCCTGGTAATAGCATTTCAGGATTAGCGATTCATCAGCAAATGTGGTTGTCATTTATGGTGACTCTGACTCACTCATAGGACTGAGCTTTTCAAAGGGGAACCTTTTGGTGACAGGCAAGTCTGATCAATACATTGCAATGGGATTTTACGTTCCGTGAAAGTTCTTCCATGCTTGATACGTTCCATGGGACTCTCACTTTTTGACAACCACACAGCGAGATCCCTGGTTTGAAACAATTTCTCCAGAAAGTTACCCCTTCTAAACACCCAGAAGACTTCTACCTCACTAAATTACGGAACCTGCATTTTGATTGCTTGATTTCTGAAACTGAATGTAAAAATTTGGAGGACTGTCCTCTCAATGCCTCTTTTGAGTCTCGCCCTTTGCATAAGTTTGATATGGCCATGGCTGGCGGGAGTAACTGTGTATAAAATGCTGTCTGTGCTGTGGCCCAGACCCTTCATAAACTTCCTTTGCAGCCATCAGAAATGCAATCAATAGGGAATGGGGAGAGGCTGGTTGTTTACCCTCAGTAGGTAATGTTCCAAATCAAGCTGCTCCTTGTCTGATGGTCTATAAATTTTATATCTTGTCCAAATACATAGTCAAATGTACCTTTTTCAGGACGTCAGTATGAAATCAGGGTTTGGGGTTCTTTTTTCAGACGTATACCAGTTTCTTTACTAACTTCAGTGCTTAAGACAGAGTTCTAGTCTTAGAGTCTTTCAATTTCAACTTGTTTGTGTAGAAATAATTGTAAAGAAAAAGGTGACAATGGCAGAGATAGAATTTTGGAATTTATGGGCCAAAGGGAACTCTTTGAGTCACAAAGAGCCTCAGAGTCTTGCCAATATTGTCTTTCTTTTTTCATTATTGTAGGTTTGGACTTCTTCCATGATGGCCTTAAATGATAGTAGAGAGAACTCTAGTGCTCGAATTGCTTATGTCAGTTCTGGCATGCTAGTAGCTAACTTAAATTTTTTATCTTATGCATATATATATATGCATGATATAGAAATGGTATATTTATATATGTATATGTTTCACCTTATATCACAATTTCTTTAGGCAGTATTTTTATCCCCATTTTGCAAAAGAGTTAAGAGAAGTTTTGAGAGACTGCTAATGACAAATGAGAGAGGCTGAATTTGATTCTCTGGTCAATATTTTCTGAATGCTATGCATAGATATTTTTTGATTTTCATGTTCTCCAAGCATCTCCTCAAGGAGGTGACTGACAGGGGAAGTGCCTATGTAGGGTCTGATTCTATAGTGGATAACTTACCATGTTTATCTCATAAAAATATATGTATCACATATGTAAATCACATACATACTATATGATATTTAAATATCAGTTTAAATTTTTGTTTTAGGTTATCAAGTTACTTCCATATGGGTTGCCTCTTTTGAATCTTATAATACAAGTGAGTACTTTTAAGTTTGAAGTTAAAAAGAAGAGGGATGTTTCCAATGTCACACAGCTATCAGATCTTTTGTGTCCAAATCCAAAATTCCTTCTGCAGCTCAACTACAGCTTTTCCATCTCCACTCCTTTCGGAAGACCACACAGTTTGACTGCAATGGTAGGGACCAGGTACATCTAGATCAGCAAGAATCTCTGTGAAAGAGTATGATATTCTCAACTTTTCGAACTTTGCTGGTGGACTTGGGCTTCAGGTGAAAGTAGGACAATTTGTCCCACAGGCACCACCTTGTCAAGACTTTTCCATCTACGAAGAGTTCATTGATTGGGTCACTGGGTTTAAAGAGGTTGGTTGGAGAGTTTCATTGCTGGATATTTATGACCCATATGTATTTAGAACAGAGCCCAGCGTGGGGATTTTGATGTCCTCCTTCAGCTCAATAGGACAAGCACAGTCACCTCTTCCAACTCAAGTTATTGTCTAACATTCCTTTCAACTTGAGTAATCTTTCTTTCTTAATGCCTATTAGATAATAAAAATACATGTAATAAAGTGTATGGTTCTATAATTTGTTATGGCTAACATCATACAGTAGTTAAGAGCATCCAGCCCTGTGATCAAAGGGGCTGCTTCTTTTAAATGGAATTTGTTGATTGTCCCTGAAACATTTTGGTTACACAGAACTAGATCATATTTTCAGATTTTAACAAGACTTCCCTCTGATTTCTTCAGAGTCCCTGTTCTGTGTAGCAAGAGCTGTGGCCCTGCATCCAGGCAAGCTCCCCAGTGGAGAAAGGCTGCCTGCTGCTTTGACTGTGCCCTCTGCCCAGAGAAGGAGGTTTCCACTGACACAGGTGCAGATCTGGAGGAAGTTTCCTACTCATCCTTTCGTTTACGTCCTTATTTGTTCCCAAAATGGGGAGGATCGAGAATAGGACTGACATCTCAAAGTTGTTCTCTCATTTACTCACTGATTTCTCCAGTAAAGTTAATAATCTTCCCTATGTAAGGATACTCTTCTCTTTGACCTGGTTCACTTCTACTTATCTTTTGACTCTTTGCATTACCTTCTCAAGAAAATATTTTGAAGGGCTATCCCAGAGTGACCTGTGTTTGTGTCTACCATGGAACCTAACACACGTCATTATGAGTATCTTGGTTTTATTGTATATAAGTCTTTCAACCAAATATGAACACGTTGAAGGGTGCATGTTATTTAGCTTAATTTCTCAAGTTACTAGCACCGATGATGACACACGTAAGTGTTCAGAAACAATGTGCATGACTTAACAAACGATAAACATATCCTATATTTCTGCTATGAACCAGCCACTGTGAAATATGCTGAGGATGCGTTTTAGTACCCCTGGTTGCCCTATCACACTTGTTCTCTGCCAGTTCAGAGTCAGGGAGCAAGGAGATGAACATGATGAGTGATCACAAGGAACATTATAAGGGTCACGATACAAGTGCAGTAAATACAAATATTGGGGTAGTATCTAACCTTACTTTGAGATGTCAGAATATTCCCCACAAAAGAAACAAAAAAGTACAAAAGTGTTTTATTTTAAGTACTGAAAGATAAGTAGAATTATAACAGCTGAATAAAGGAAGACTTCCTTGTCAGAGATAATTAGAATAGCACATTTCTTCCACTATTCGGGGACCTGACAAAAAGGTCTACTGTGGCTGAAAAACAGCAAGTCTAGGGTTGCATGGGACCCCAAGATGAAAGACTGGTCCTGAAGACTTTTCACACAATAACTAACATTTTGGAATTGCCAACAGACATTGCAGTTAAATAATGAAAAACTGAAAATACCATCTACACTTAAATTTGTGGACAACATAAAATGTTCACTTTCATTCCTGTCTTTTAACATTGCTCCAGAGTTCTGGGTGGTGCAACAATTCATGAAACAAAAAGGGTGATATTTATTAAAAAGGAAAACATAAGAAATTAAAATACATCATTTTATACAAAAAATACTTCAAAGAATCAACTGAAACAGTATAATTCCTAAAACTTGAAAGTAAAACCTCCTGGATATGAGATACAAATACAAAAATATATGATTTTTCTTTTTATAACAATAATCATGTAGATAGAATGATAAAATATTCCATTCACATAATACCAGTGTGTAATATAACTCTGGGTAACTTGAAGGAGAGATGCACGGTGATTACCTAGTCAGAGGGGCTGGCCCGGTGTCATAGTGGTTAAGGTCATGTGCTCTGCTTCTGCCGCCTGGGGTTCTCCAGTTTGATCCTGAGTGCAGACCTGCACATCGCTTATCAAGCCATGCTTTGCTGGTGTCCCACATACAAAACAGAGGAAGACAGGCACAGCTCTTAGCTCAGGGAAAACTTTCCTCAAGGAAATAGAGGAATTTTGGCAACAGTTGTTAGCTCAGGGCCCATATTCTCCACCAAAAACAATAAAAATAAGAACAGGCAAAAATGAGCATTTTTGCCACAATTTGGGAAGAAGTTCCGTCTCCAAATAAGCACACAAAAAGCAGTGGCTTTCCGTGTACAAGTAACAACCCTATTAAAGATATAGCAGAAAAATATCCCAATAACATAGGAATAAATTTAAAATACTTAGTAATAAACTGCAAGTGTGCAAATCTGATTTAAAAACTTCTAAAATTTAATTGTTAATATAATACAATTTTTGAATAAGCAAAAGGCTGACATTATTTATTGATAGGACACCTTTATTTATTGATGGAATTGGAATGATAGCAAGCCTTACTAAATTTATTTGTAAATCGAAGGCATTTCATACTGAAATTTGCTTGAAAATGTGGACCTTTATGGAATGTATTTTAAAGTTGATACAGAGAATAATTTGGAGAAAATATTGGAAGAGAATTTTGATAGATAGGAGACTTCTGTTTCCAGACACTAAAATGTGTTCTTAAACTCTAACAATAAAGAAATGAGATACTATCCAAAAATACACACTTAAATATAGAACAGAACATGCAGCTGGGAATTATGTCTAATAAAAATAAATAGGCAAATGGTTAGGAATAGCAAACCTTTGGATAGTATTTATTAGATGCT
Source organism: Equus caballus (assembly GCF_041296265.1). Classification (NCBI taxonomy): domain Eukaryota; kingdom Metazoa; phylum Chordata; class Mammalia; order Perissodactyla; family Equidae; genus Equus; species Equus caballus. The sequence goes on from NC_091702.1 coordinate 998,654, forward strand.
AGGCACAGTTCTAAGAAGTGCTTTCCACACATCAAATCATTTAACAACAAGTATCTGCATATAAAAACAGATAGTGATATCAACTCCATTTAAAGATGAGGAAATGGTGGCACAGGAGCTTACCCAAAGTCACCCTGCTGGCCACTGTGGAACCAAATTTCAACCTGATAATCTGGCTGAACTGTCCATGCATTTAACCAACACAGTATGCTGCCTCCTTGACGAATTAATTAAATTTTTTACTTCACAGACCAAATTTCAATAACAGTATCAACCAATATTTCTATTTTCTCTTCCATAGGTCAATTGTAATTTTTTCTAGATATTAACAATACACAGAAAAATATAAAAGAAAATCAAGATCAATATTGACAAAATATCCAAATATGTCAAGGATCAGGAGTAGTGAGCAGTTAGTAGAAACAAAACAATAAAAGGCAATTGATTTTCCTGAAGTTTCTCTTCCTCAGAATGAACATAAACCTTAGTGCTCAGAGGACTTCCACATCTGGAAGGATGGAGCAGACACACTTTTCTCTATTCCGCCCTCTAAGTACAACTAAAACGCTGGGCATATATATAAAACAAACCTACGATGATTCTGAAATGTGAGAGAAGAGACACACTTGTAGGGACCGTGGCACCCAAGGAAGGCCATGGTGGTGAGTTTCCTGGGATTTCTTTTTGCTTCATATGTCCTAGACTTGGGTCTGAAGAAGCCAACAACCTGGAAAGGCCGGAGCACTTACAACATTAAAAAGCCCTAACAAAAGTCTGCTCTCTCTATCAAAAAGATCAGGAAACGGACAGGCTAGCAAGACAGAAAACTTTTAGACAAGAACTGCTCTAATCCACTCAAACATCATGGCAAAATCTGTGGCCCACTCTCACCAGGAAAGGCCAAGTGGGGAGTGTGGACAGCCACCCTTTCCACCTGCAACAAGGCAAGCTGCCAGGGTGGTATCAGAGATGGCCAAGTGGACAGACAGGACATTTCTCACTTCTGGGCAGTGCCCAGGCCCTCTCCTGCCAGGTGGGGTGCATAGACTTCCCCCTACATGCCAACAATGAAGCACCCCTCCCCCCCAACAGGTGTTGTCTTAGAGGAGGCCAAGTGGAGAGTGAGGGCTTCCATCATGGTCCAGTAGTTACAAGGCTCCCTTTCTGTCTCAGGGTAGTGAAGCCACATGGGCAGCAGTAAGGGGGCACTCCCACTCCTCCCAACCAGGGAGCTGCCATGGAGGCCTAGTGGGGAATCAGAACTCCTACCCCACCCAGAAGAAATGGGGACATCTTCCCTCATCATGTGTCAACAGAGGCTGAGTGGAAATCTTGGACTTCTCCCTCCCCTGCAGTAACAAGGAACCACTTTTTCCTTTTCCTAGCCAGAACCTTGGCAGAAGCAGCCAGATAAAATAGAAGGTTTAAATAAAATCCAGAGCTGCATATCACAATACCCAACATGTTCTGGTTTCCATCAAAAATCACTCATCATAACAAGAACCAGGAAGATCTGAACTGAGTGCAGAAAGAAAACCGATAGATGGTAACGCCAAGATCACAGAGATGTCAGAATTATTTAATAAATATTCTAAAGGAACTATCATAAAAATGTTCCAGTGAGCAATTATGAACATGCTTGAGAGAAATGAAAAAGTGGAAAGCCTCAGCAAAGAAATAGAAAGTTTCACCAATGAATGAATATTAGGGTCAATATCCTGGTGGTGACATTGTACTAGAGTTTTGCAAGGTGTTACCATTGGAGGAAACTGGGTAACGGGTACACGGGATCACCCTGTGTTATTTCTAACTGCATGCGAATCGACAATTACCTTAAAATAAAAAGTCTAGATAAAAAGTTAGACAGCTCAGACTTAGGAAAACAGACCAAAACTTAGCATTTCAGTGTCAATTAACACCTAGAAATTTAGGCTCATTGAAGATGTAAGTGTGGCTATTTTTGCCAATTCGTTGTTGATAATTCAGTCAGTTACTCAACAAGTAACTGTATTTGTATTCAACGATACATATGTTCAAGAAATCAATATTGAGTTCCTATTAGGTGCAACATACCAGATAAAGAGAAAGTAATGCTAAATACAAATACTAGTTATTGAGAGACTATGGTGCAGGTACATACACATATACTCATTTTTTCCCATAAAAATAGCTATGGGGGTAAGTGTATCATCATTACTATTTTTCTGTGAGTTTAGTGCACTTTGAGCATAAATTTTTAAAAATTAAGTCCATGACTTTCAACATTATGGAATAAACACGTATCAATGATTTTATTTAACTAATTAATTAATGTGGAAATCAATGAGATGATAAAAGTGGTTCTAAGAACCACAAACCTTTTTTGTGAAACAGCGGTTTCTATAGTTCATCACTAGAAGCATTTTTTTGGTGTGGAAGATTAGTCCTGAGCTAACATCTGCTGCCAATCCTCCTCTTTTTGCTGAGGAAGATTGGCCCTGAGATAATATCTGTGCCCATCTTCCTCTATATGTGGGACGCCTGCAACAGCATGACTTGATAAACAGTGTGGAGGTCTGTGACTGGGATCCCAATCAGTGAACCCAGGGCCACCAAAGCAGAGTACATGAAATTAACTGCTAAGCCATCAGGCCAGCCCCACTAAAAGCATTTTTGACAATACAACATCAACAAAAGAATGTTAGAATACAATTGCTAGGTTACATAGAAAAATGGTTAATGTCCTACAGGGCAATAAAACCATAATCTTTGGGTTTATCTTTCTCCTGGCTGCCACTCCCCAACAATGTACAGATTAACATGTAACTACACAGTGTTTGGGTTCTAATGAAACAATAAATCATTAAGTCAAACAGATATATAGTCCTAGATAAATAAATAACGCTTGTGTTGGCTGGTTAGACGATGCTAGAGTATGCCACTGAAAATGCATTCAGTCACCCTCTTACATTATTTCAAACTTTTTAATAATTTTTAACAAAATTGGTTAATAAGATTAGACCCCTAGTAAGTGGAAGAGCCCAAATTTTAATACTATTATAAGTCCAAATCTCATTTTCTTTCAAATAAACCACGTTTCCATTGAACATCCCCAGCTTAATAAAATAAGCAGGCAAGTAAATAAAAATTGCAATAAAGTGTAAAACTTGATTGTAGAAATAGAAATAAGATGTGTTGGGAAATATAGAATCAATAAGCCTTACACGAGCAAGGAATGCTACTCAGGTGAGATGATTCCAGCTCAGTCTAGAGACATGGTTGATAGTTAGGTGTAGAAGGGAAGAAAAGAGGTTCCAGGAAGAGAGAAAGAGAAGTTATACACACAGATATGAGGTTAATGGAGCATTTTAAGATTTAAAGACGGATTTCTTTTAAGATTTTAAGTGTTAAAAGCTGTAAAAAGGCTATTAACCAAAAAAGGCACTAGGTCCAGATAGGTTTCACATGGGAATCTCATCAAACATTCAGAGACAAATTTCAGCCAATTTGAACTACACCATAAAATTTTTTAAAAAGAAATCTTCAGAGTTTTTGTTATTTCTTTTTGTTTATTATAATTCAGTGTAAAATCAATGCGAACTTTTGGACAATTTTGAACTCAGTTCTACCTCATTGTAAGTTGAATGTTCTTTCAAGTTCTTCCATTAAAGCATTTAAAAAGCCCTAATTGTGATGTGTTACTTTTTAATGGACCTGAATACATTATCTAATATTTTATTTAAGGATTTAGCGTTTTCATAAATGAGGTTGGCCTACAGTTTTCTTTTTAGTGATGAATTAAATTTATGAACTTAAACCTATAGGAACTCCTCTTGAGAAAAAGTATCAAAATACAGAAATTTATCTAAACCCTATAATTTTATGAGAATTACAACTTTTTAAGAGAAAAGGTGGTGATGAACATTAAATTTAGCAAAAGGCATGTAATGGGAAGATCATCTGCTTTGAAGTCAGACAGTCTTGAGTAGAGCCAGGACTAGGGAAAGGTAGGTGAGGTGCCTGGGTGACAAAATTTAAGGAGGCACTCACTCTCAGGGTCAGGCAAGGGCGGGGTTGGCACCTGAAAGTGAGTGCTTCCTTAAATTTTGCACCTCTGGGATCTCACTTCCCTCACCCTAGTCTGACCTCCTGCTCTGAAGTCTGGATCCCAGCCCAGCCTTCACTATCTCCAAGATCTCAGGTGCGTTACTGAAGCTCTTTAAGCCTCAATTATTTTCTCTGAAAAATGAGTCGATACCGTCTAGCTACCTCACAGACTGTGGGAGAATTGAGATATATTTTTTCATCTGTCAAGTAAATTGCTTGGAATAGCACCCGCGCACATTAAAATTTGTTCCTTTATCCTTGCTATCCAATCCCTCACAAAAAAGTTGCTACAGGAGAGGTAGGTAGAACCTAGATAATAATGGACCTTTTGTGCATTGCTAGGAGTTTGGATTCCACCTAGAATGGTGGGTCTCAAAGTGTAGTATCTATACCAACAGCATCAGCATCACTTGGGAGCTTATTAGAGATGTAAATTCTGAGTTTCCAAATCAGGAACTCTGATAGTGTGGGCCAGCACTCTGCTTTAACAAGCCCTCCAGGTGATTCTAATATGCACTAATGTTTGAGACTTGTTTCTTTACAAATGTGAGAATAATTGTGGCATTTTAAGCGAGAAAGGTACGTGAATGGGTTTAAATAATAGAAACCTTAATTAGTACAATTGAGTTGATGAGACGTAAGAGGGCTTCAAGACAGAAGATAGGGTGACTCGTTAGGGAGTTGTCTTGTTAAAATAGAAGGGATTCAAATCTGAACAGAAATAGTAGAAGCTATAATGAATAGGAGATGTTTTTTAATTATTTGGCTATCAGAATTAATGCAATTTTGAAGCTTAAGTGACAGTTCACGTCTTGGCCATCTCTATATCTGCAAAACTTTGGAAGCTCCATGCGTCACTAGAGGTTATCAATAAATGCTTTCCTTTGAGTGAATGAATCCAGGATATGTGCAATCCTACCTCTATTTAAGTGGTATAGATGGGTGTAATTTTTATTTGTAAGTTAAAACTTGTTCCTCTGTGTCTGGAAGATGAACAAAAGAGATGATGTTAGGGCTCCTTGGCCTTTGATATAGCAAGAAAAAAATAGACAGCATTAACTTGGAATTTTTCTTCCTATAACATTCTTTAGTTTGGTGTCTAATTATAGCAATTTGTCCAAATGTGAGTATTCTGGGGCTCATGAGAATCACTGAACCCAAGTTAACGGCACTTTGCTTTTCTTGCTAGGTATGAAGCAATGTATGACATATCCAGACAATCAATACCCAAATCGTAATCAAGGTCATTGCCTCTTAAAGACTGTGACCTTATTGGCCTACGAAGATCCTCTGGGGATGGTACTTGCCTGTGCAGCCCTTTGTCTGTCTGCCCTAAGATCTGTGGTTCTTAGGATTTTTCTGAAGTACAGGGACACCCTCACAGTCAAAGCTAATAACCAGTCTCTCAGTTACATCCTTCTCAAATGCCTCATCCTCTGCTTCCTGTGCTCCTTGCTCTTCAAGGGCCATCCCAACACTTCCACTTGCATCCTGCAACAAATGACATTGGAGTCATGTGGACTGTAGCTGTTTCCAGATTTTGGATAAAACCATCGCTGTAGTTCTGGCTTTCAAGATCACAACACCAGGGAGAAAGATAAGGCAGTGGATGCTGTCAGGGGCACATAATTCCATCATTCCCATCTGCTCATCGATTCAAGTGATTTTCTCCCTTTTGTTCACCTAGATGCACATTCTGAGCCTACGCTCCTTATCATGTGTGCAAAAAGGGCTCTGTCATCATTTCTACCTTTCCTTAGGCTACTTGGGTTCCTTGGCCCTCGTGAGCTTCACCTTGGCTTCTCTGGCCAGCAGACTCCTGACAATTTCAGTGAAGCCAAGTACCTGACATTCAGCATTTTGGTGTTCTGTGGTGTCTGGATCACCTTTCTCCCCCGTATACAAGCACCAAGGGGAAGAGCATGGTAGCTGCAGAGATCTTTTCTATCTTGGCTTCCAGTGCTGGGCTACTACGATGCATCTTTGCCCCCAAGTGCTATAATATTCTGCTGAAGCCAGATAGGAACACCCTGCCAGGATTAAGTGGTAAAACAAACTCTCACAGAAAATAAATACAAGATTTTAATTCACGGACTTCATGAAACATTTAGAAAGCTTGAAAATTATATGATACCTTAAAGAGTTCTTGCCCCACATCCTGCCATGGGTAGCTACATGTTCTAACATCTTCTCCTGGTTTGGAATGTCACGGTTATTAGTATCAGATTCCTGTATATAAATCTGTGTTCTGGACTCACTGTTCTTTCATTGATTCTTTCCCTGAATGAATACCACACTGTTTTCACTTTCTCTATTTCAGAGCATGTTCTGACAGCTGATAGCACCTGTTCTTGCTTGCTGCTCTTTTTCAGTTATCTTGCGTTCATTCTTACAAATTTTCTCCTTGATTTGACTTTTAGAATTGTTTTGGCAAAGTCCATAATACACATTAAGAGATTCAGATTCAAATTTATTGAACTTAAAGACTAATTTTATTAAGAACTGACTTCTTTGCAATAAAATGTTTCCCATTCAAGAATGTGTTTTATCCCCATTTATCTCACCATTTTCACTTTATTTATCAATGTTTTATTCTATTTCGGACTGGTCATTTGGGTTGTTACATAGTGTATTGTTTGTCGTACATTTCTGGAGGTTACTTGTTGCTTCCATTGATTTGTAAGTTGATTGTCTTGGACTTCTAAGCTGTGAAAAACAATAAAACGATTCTTTCTGCTCAAGCTTTATCCTTATTGCTTTCTTATTGCATTGGCAAGATTCTCTAGTACAATGTCCAACAGTAGTCATAATTGTGAGCTTTTATTGCTCTTGGTTTTAGTGGAAATGTTCCTAAAGATTTTATCTGTTAAAATTTAATCCCACAACTAGAAGGACATGCAACTATGATATGCAGCTGTGTACGGGGTTGGGGGGGGGGGGTTGGGGAGATAAAGCAGAAAAAAAAATTTATGTTGGTGGTACATTTCTGATCATACTTTTTTTAATATTTCATATGAACTTTATCTTTTTATTGAGGTAAAAGTGATTTATAGCATTATATAAATTTCAATTGTATCATTATATTTTGACTTCTATATAGGCTACCTTGTGTTCACCACCAAAAGTCGAGTTGCGATCCAGACAAATATCTCATTAATTATGAGAGTGCCCTGTCTGTGCTTTGTACATAAAATTTTTAAATGTGATAAAATACGCATAACAAAATTTACCATCTTAACCATTTTAATTGTATGATTCAGTACTTTTAAGTACTTTCACATTGTGTGCAACAAATTTTAGTCTTTTCATTTTCTGAAAATGAAACTCTGTACTCATGGAACAATTCCTCAAACCCTCCTTCCCCAGCCCCTGACAACCACTATTCTACTTTCTATCTCTATGAATTTTACTACTCTGTGCATCTCCTATAATTGGAATCATATAGTATGTGTCTTTTCACGGATGGCATATTGCACTTAGCATATTTTCCTCAAGGTTCATCCATGTTGTAGCATGTGTCAGAATAAGAACTTTGATAGTCTATTCTCTTAGCAGCTTTCAAATATTCAATATGGTATTTCGTGTTGTGTGTGTGCTTTTTGGTGAGGAAGATTGGCCCTGAGCTAACATCTGTTCCCAATATTTATCTTTTTTCGTTTTTCTTCCCAAAACCCCAGTACATTGTTGTATATTATGTCCTTCTACTTCTTCTATGTTGGACGCTACCTCAGCATGGCTTGATGAGCGGTACTAGGTCCATACCCAGGATCCAAACTGGTGAACCCTGGACCACCAAAGCGGAGCATGTGAACTTAACCACTATGCCCTCAGGCCAGCCCCCCAATATGGCATTGTTAACTATAGTCACAATGCTGTATATTGCATCCCCAGAATTTATTGATCTTACAACTGAAAGTTTCTAACTTTTGACCACCTTCACCCCCAGCTCTGGCAACCATCAATCTCTTCTCTGTATCTTTGAGTTCCATTTCTTTAGATTCCTCATATAAGTGAAATTGCACAGTATTTGTCTTTCTTTGTCTGGCTTATTTCACTTAATATAACACCCTCAAGGTCCATCCCTGTTGTCACAAATGTCAGAATTTCCTTCCTTTTTATGGCTGACTAATATCCCATTGTATATATATATATTACATTTTCTGTATCCATTCATCCATAGATGGACGCTTCAGTAGTTTCCATGTCTTGTCTATTATAAATAACACTACAGTGAACATGGGGATGCAGACATCTTTTCAAGATAGTGATTTCACTTCCTTTGAATATATACCCAGGAATAGAATTGCTGGATCATATGGTGATTCTATTTGTATTTTTTGAGGAATCTCCACTCTGTTTTCGATGGTGGATGTGCCAGTCTACATTCCCACCAACAGTGCGCATTGATTCTCTTTTTCCACATCCTCTCCAACACTTGTTATTTCTTGTCTTTTTAACAAGCCATTCTTCAGGCATGAGGTGGTATCTCATTGTAGTTTTCATTTGCATTTATCTGGGGTGTATTGCTATTGAGTTGTATGAGTTCTTTGTGTGTTTTTGATAGTAACTAATTTTCAGATTTATTATTTGAAAATATTTCTCTCATTTTCTAGGTTATCTTTTCATTTTGTTGGTGGTGTCACATGCTGTGCAGAAGTCCTTTAGTTTGATGTAGTCCCAGTTGTTTAGTTTTGCTTTTCTTGTTGCTTCTGCTTTTGGTATTAAACCCAAAACATCATTATCAAGACTAATGTCCCAGAGCTTATCCCCTATGTTTTCTTCTAAAGATTTTATGGTTGCAGGTCTTACTTTTAAGTCTTTAATCCAATATGAGCTGATTTTTCCTAATCATATCCCTAAAGATTAGTGATGCTGCACATATTTTCATGTGACTGTCGGCCATTTGTACAACTTGTTTGGAGAAATGTCTAGACAATTCCTTGATCATTTTTTAATCAGGTTGTTTTATTGCTGCTTTTGAGTTGTAGTCATTTTTATATATTTGGATATATATATCAGACAGTTGGTTTACAAATATTTTATCTCATTCCATAGGTGGTCTTTTCACTCTCCTGATTGTGTCCTGTGCTTAACAGAACTGTAAATTTTGATGTTGTCCAATTTATCTCTTTTTACTTCTGTGGCCTGTGTTTTTCTATCATATCCAAGAAATCAATGGGCAAATACAATGTCATAAACATTTTCTTCTATGATTTCTTCTATCAGTTTTGTAGTTTTAGCTATTACGTTTTACTTTTTGATACATTTTCAGTTATTTTTGTATATGGTGTAAAGTAAGCGTCCAACTTCATTCTTTTGCATGTCCAGTTTTCCTAGCACCATTTAGCGAAACAAACTGTCCTTTCCCTATTGAATGACCTTGCCCCCTTGTTGAAAATCATTTGCCCATATAGGTGAAGGTTCGTATTTGAGCTCTCTGTTCAGTTCCGTTTGTTGATATGCCTGTCTTTATGCCAGGGCTGCACTGTTTTGATCACCATGCTTTTGAATTAAAGTCTCGAAATCAGGAACTGGGAGTCCCACAGCTTTATTCTCTTTCAGGACTGTTTTGGCTATTTGAGGTCCCTTGTTTCCATATGCATTTTAGGATAGGTTTTTCTTTCCTGAATAAATTCCAGTGGGATTCTGGTAAAGATTGCATTGATTCTGTAGGTCACTTTCAGTAGTATGGACATCATAATAGCAGTAAGTGTTACAAACCTGAACCCGGAATATCTTCTCAGTTATTTATGTCTCCTTAATTTCTTTAAGCAGTGTTTTCTATTTTCTCTGGACAACTCTATCAATTCATTGGTTAAGTTAATTCCTAGATATTTTATACTTTTTGATTCTTTTTGTAAATGGAATGAATTTGGACCCTTACCTGACACAATATATACAAAAGTTAACTGAAAATATATCCAAAATCTAATGTAAGAGCCAAAATTGTAAAATGCTTAAGAAAATCTGGGGGTGAAGCTTCATGGTTTGCCAATGGCCTCTTGGATATGACACAAAAAGCACAGACAACAAAAGTAAAAGTAGATAAATTGGAATACATCAACATTTAAAAGTTCTGTTCATCAGAAGACACAACCAACAGAGGGAAAAGACAAACTATGGAATGAGATAAAATATTTGTGAACCATCCATTGGCTAAGCAGTTAATATCCAGAACATATAAACAATGATTACAATAACATAGTTTTATATCTCTTTTCAAAAGGAGCCCACATAAAAACTGTATTATTTACTTTGGCACATGCCAGAAATACACAAATAACCATCCGTACTCTTCACTTAGATTGTTTCATTCTCCAATGATTTTATAGGATTCCTGACAACGTCATAGTTGCGTGTGTCGAGGGAGAGGTAGCTGAGGAACAATCCCCTGTCTCTAACTGGGATTGTGAGCCGGCTGTGTATGCAACACCCTTGTGCCTTCAGAAACCACCCAGGCCCAGTTTCTGTAAATATTAATTCCCCCTGGTTGTGGAGTGTTACAGGGTAAATTCAACCTTAGGGCTAGGTGGTTGAGATGACACCCAACTCATGATCATTGGCTCACCTGGTTACAAAATGCCAAAAGCTGTTTCTCAAAGGGAAGATACTTACTTGTCAAAGAGAGTACAGCTGTGCTGTCAAACCTTAAGGGTCATTCTTCTGAAGAAGGTCCCAGGGCTTCCTGACATTTTTATCTAGGAGAGGTAGTATGATATAGAAATTTGTCCCTCATTTTGGCATCCCTCAGACTACTACACCTCAGGAAAGTTCATGGAGATATTAGCCCTCTGAATTTGACTGGTATTAATCCCTGAATATCTGACACAAAATGAGTCTTACAAAGTCATCAATTGTGTTATACATTTTTAGGTCTCTTCCCCTCTCTGAATGAGACTTCATTAATGTCATGGGGATAGTAAAGCAATGTATGTCCTGTCACTTATTTATCCATGTAACAAATACTCATTGATCACTTCTTTCATGTCAGGCTGTTTTATTGTCTCTGGTGAGACAATAGTAACCCAAACAAAGTCCTAGCCATCAGGGAGCTTACATTCTAGTAAAACAGACAAAAAATATAATATAACAATACAGTGCAAAATCATGCAAAGAAGGGTTACAACGTGGATGCAGGGGACAGAGAAGGGTGAGTGCCATTTGGATAGGTTACTCAGGGAAACACATTAGGGCAAGCTTACATTTAAAAAGAGATAAAAAGGAAATGAAACAGGGTCTACCACTTTCAAGACTTGATCTTGGGCTTCTCAGTGTCTAGAATGGTGAAAAATTAATGTTTGTTGTTTAACCCACCCAGTCTATGGTATTTTTGTAACAGCAGCCCGAATGGACTAAGGTAAGTACTCTATAGTGCTTGGAGGCCTGAGACCAAGTTAGAAGACTGGAATTGTGTGTTGACCACTTCATTTATGCAGCAGTCATCAGGGATATGGACCCTTGAAAACTCTTAGGGGCTTGCCCAGATCAATCCGAGGAGGTTATCCCATTCCTCTCTTACACTCAGAGCAACTGCAATTGCTGTCTTTAAGTGATAACATCTCTCCCCAGCACTCTCCTCAGAGCCTTCGCTACATTCTTATTCCAGAGAGTATACATTAAAGGATTCAGTGTGGGAGTAACGATACTGTAGAACACAGAACCAACTTCGCCTTGCAATGGTGTGCGCTTGGACCTGGGCCTCATATATGAGAATATGTAGGCACCAAACCAGAGGGAAACCACAGTGAGGTGAGAGCTCCAAGTGGCAAAGGCATTTCTCTTACCCCCAGCTGAATGCATCTGAGTGACACTATGGAGGATGAAGATGCAGGATGTACAAATTGGAAAGATGGGGAGGAGGAGAAGCAGGACACTGCTGACGCACACAGTGGTCTCATAAGCAGTAATGTCTCCACGTACCAACTTCACAACAGCTGGAAACTCACAATAGAAAGGGTGGCTTTTTAGAGGCCCACAGAAACGGAAGTGCATCAAGGACACTGTGTGAAATAGGGAGTTTATGGATGATCCCAACCATGACATGACAGCCATCATCGGTCCCACCCTTCTGTTCATGAGAACAGTGTAATGCAGTGGATGACAGATGGCAACATAGCGGTCATAGGACATGAGAGCTAGGAGGAGACACTCCGCACCAGCCACAGACAAATAGAGGAAGTGCTGGGTCACACAGCCGGCAAAGGAGATGGACTTCTTGCCAGATAGGTAGTTGGTAGCCATCTTGGGGACGGTTGTGAAGACATACATCAGATCCATAACGGAGAGCTGGCTGAGCAGCAAGTACATGGGTGTATGAAGCGGGGGATCTGCACAGATGAGGAGAGTGGTGAGGGTGTTGCCACTCACTGCAATCAGGAAGACCATCAGGGTCAAGGAGAAAAGAAAAAGGTGGGTGAGGGAGTCATCAAAGAGACCTTCAAGGATGAAGTCTGCCAGAGAGGTCTGATTCCTCTGCCACATCTCCCCTTTCTGTGTCCCTTGGGAAACAGGAAGTGGAAAGGAAGAGCGACATCAGAAATACTGGGGTTCAGCATACCTCACAATATGACCTTTTGATCTACAAAAGAATCTTTGAAGAAAAATTTTTCTATTTCTAATTATACAACAGGTCAAATTGTTGAAGTAACCATTTAGAAAAAGTGAGAACTTCAAATTTCTCTTCACAAACATGGTCACTCTGAAATTCTAGAATCTTCTGGCCCCTTTAAGTGCCAAACTTCAAAACAATAGTCTCTCCTCATTAAGTAAGAAATATATAACCACCTATATATATATTTTATAAGTACATATACACACAAATACACTTTTATAAAATATGTAAACACATATATACAGTTTCATATTTTTGTAAACATTTGTACTTTTATCCTTATGTATACAATAAATTTTCTATATATTATATTTATATGTATAAATAATACATGAATACTATTTTTGCTTATTATACCAGTCAAGGTTTAACCAGAGAAGCTGAACCACTAAGAAATTGATAGATACGTAGACATATACATTTAATAGATTGTATGGAAATTTGGCCCTGTGAAAGTGTGAAAGCTGGTTAAGCAGTCTGTGTGAGGCTGTTACCTTTGTGTCTGATGCTGGACATTGATAGGCCTTGTGGCAAGCAGTCACGAAGGGAAGATGGGTATGAAGTGTGGTAGATCAATTGCAGGCTGGAACCCACATGCTTCAGCTGTGACCCTGCAACGTGGACTGAAATTCATGTCCTTTCTTGCTGTCTCTGGAATTTGTGGTATGGCTATCTTGTGGAAGCTGGGGTCCTTCTTCATGAGGCTGAACACACACACCTGGCCCAGAAGTCACAGATGCTAAAGGAAGGTTGAGGGCAAGGTAGAGCCAATCTCAGGCCCAGATGCTGCTTCACAAGAGTGAGGTGAGGCAGCATATCACCAACTTTACGGTCTGTAAACAACACAGCAGCTGCTTCCCTTCTGCCTCGACATCTCCCTGAGAATCTTTCCTGTGGCTCCTCTTAGCCAGAAACACACAAACGTGGGAACTCTGGGAAATGTAGTTCATCCTAGCCACATTGACACATTACAAAGCGACCAGAGTCCATCCCATGTCAATTTGGTACACATACACATCTCCTTAAAGCACACTTAATCACAAAATAAACAGGACAAAGTCATCCTCCTGCCTAACATGGTATAACTATCCTGCATACAACCAAAATCATGCCAAACATTCATAAAAAACAGGGAAGAAATGCCCATTACTATTGTCCACAGAATGAGTCCTCCTATCCACGTGCTAACCTATTCTGTGGATGTCAGTTAGGACTCTTCCTCAGTCACTCCTGTTCATGCAAATGGACCCACAAACAAGGTAGCCATGGAAGACATGATGGAGGCTACACATGGACTCAGCAACATGGACTTCCACTCACCAAGTTCCACTGTTGGGTGCCCAACCTGCCAGCAACTGAGACCAAGATTGCGTCCTTGATACGGTATTACTATCCAGGAGAACAGCCAGCTACTTGGTGGTAGAGTGGGTCAACTGGATAACTTTCATCGTGGAAGGGCCAGTGCTTTGTTTTTATTACAACAGACGCTTACTCTGGATATAAATTTGCCTTCCTTGCGTACAGTTGCTGCCAAAAAACCACCTGTGGACCTATAGAATGCTTTACTCACCATAGTGGTACTCCATGAAACATTGCTTCTGCCTGAGGAACTCATTTCACAGCAAATGAAGTGTGGGAATGGGCCCATGCTCATGGAATCCACTGGTCTTAGCATATTCTCCATCTTCCTAAAACAACTGGCTTAATATGATGGTGGAAAGGGCTTTTGAAGACTCGGTTATGGCAACAGCTGGTCGGAAACACCTCATATGGCTGGGACAATGTCCTCCAGGATGCAGTAAATCCTGTTAATCTGCATCTAATTTCTGATGCTGTTTCTTCCATCAATCAGTTTCTCGGGACCAGGCATCAATAGGTAAAAATGGGAATGAGTCCTCTCACTATAAAATTTATAATTATGATCCACCAGGAAAATCTTTGCTTCCTGTTTCTGCACTTTTAGGCTCTGCTGCGTTAGAGGTCTTTGTTCCAAAGGGAAGTATTTTTCTACCAGGTGACACAACAAGGATTTCATTTACTGATAATTGAGCCTGCTACCCTGCCACTTTTGGCTCCACATATCACTGAATCAACAAGCTAAGGAGGTACTATATACTGGCTGATGTGACCGATCCTGAGTAGCAAGGGGAAATTCAGTTGCTACTACACCATGGAGATAAGGAGGAGCATGTCTGCAATGCAGGAGATGTTCTAGGGAGCCTCTTTGTGATGAAAGTCAGGGGAAACCCATAACCACCCAATTCAGACAGGACTACTAAGGGCCCAGATCATTCCGGAATGAAGTTGGTGTCACCTCACCTGACAAGGAAGCTGACCAGCTGCACACTAAGGGAATATGAAATGGGGAGTGAATGAAGACAGCTGTAAACACCAGCCGTGCTCATGTGAGCTGCTGCAAAACAAAACTGTAACAGTACAGCCCTTTCTTCCTTGTTTTGATATGAACGTTTGGTTCACATATATTAACTAAATATTTTTGTCTTCATCCTCTCCATCATCACCTTTTCTAACATACGATATAGCAAAATGGTTAGATTCATATCTCGGTATTTAAGTTATATGACATAAAAGGAGGGGTATGAATCAGATAGGAGTAAATGAATTTTGCCTAAAAACCTAAAAGGATTTTGTATCCTCTTATGGGGAAAGGCACAGTGTCTTTTATATCCTCTTCTTGAGAAAAGGTTAACATGTTTTTCATTGTACATGGAAAGCTTTATCATGTTAGGTGGAAGGAAAACTCAGTACTGTCTTTATTTGGAAGTTAAGAATAGTTTAAAGAAATATGAATAGGTGCCAGGTTGAAACATAATAAAGCCATTGTACTTATGTACTTAAAAACAAACAGGATATGTGTCCTAGGTAGACCTGAGAGCCTTCAAATTATAGATCAGGCTGA
Organism: Equus caballus; assembly: GCF_041296265.1. Lineage (NCBI taxonomy): Eukaryota > Metazoa > Chordata > Mammalia > Perissodactyla > Equidae > Equus > Equus caballus. The sequence continues at coordinate 1,014,271 of NC_091702.1, forward strand.
TAAAACTAGGATTATAATATTTAATCAACCAAATCTCCCAATCAGCCCTGTATCTAATTCTCATATGCACACTTCTCAAAATGAGAGTTGGCAGCCATGGTGAAGCCTAGTGCAAAATACTAATCTACATTGATCCTCAAAATATCCACTCTATCCCTCTTTGTGTTTTTCCTCCTAAATGTTTCCCTAGCTCTCCATGCATTCCACACTATCTACTTAGTTTCTAAAGTGAAGAATTCAGAACAGAACGTATTCTTTAAAGTATAATTTGACCATAAGAAAGAAGTCACATGTATTAACTCTCTCCATATTAATGCAGCCTAGTATCATTATATTGGCTGTCACCTCACACTGTTATTTCAAATTCAGCTTCTTGTGGACTAAGGGCCCAAATCTTCCGCATGCCCCCTGATCACTCCAGCCCTAACCAGACATCCACACATTTCCCTTTTACTAAAATATTCATATATTTCCTATCTCTTTCCTCATTTTTTTCCCCATTTTTCTCTGTAAATCTCTGTAGCGTAACTTTTCCATCATCTGATTCATGTCGTCTCTCTTTCTGCCCCAGGTAGCTTTTATAATAATTTCCCATTCCAATTTGCAGCTCTCAACTGGCTTTTTTTTCCTCTGCCTCATCAGGCAGCTTTCCTCATGAACTGACTAATATCACCTTCATATTTAAGGAATGAGGACATAAACTGACAATGTCAGAGTGTGCGCCAGTTTCTGAAAAGGATTTCATGGATACCTGAAACACCAACATTACCTTACCTGAAATTTCCTCTGCAGAGGCTTGTGGGCAGAACAAGTATAGAAGTGAAATAGAGAGGCCAGGATAGGCCCACGCTGACTCACACATTGGCTATTGGTCATCCAAACAAGTCTTTTCTGAGGTGCTCATCAGACTTCCTTCTCTAACCCTGGAACTCTCTTTTTACTGGTGGAATGGCATAGACTATATTGTCCTCCACAGTCAGCACTGATTATGCTAACTATCCTAGTGACAGACCATCATCAAGAGCAAGAGTGCATGTAATTCTGTAAGGCTCTGGCAAGGTATGCTCAGGTTTTGAGCTCCATCAGCACACGCCAGGATAGATTAAGTAACTGGACTTCCTTAACGTCTACTAGTTGGGTCTTTGAATCATGCAAATGCTTCTGCTGCCTCTAAACCTATATTTCAGATGCCTCTCCATTCCAAACTGGCCATGCAAGCTTAGGCAATAAGAATTTCAATTAATGTTACCTGATTAAGAAGCTACATCTAACACCAGCTTAATCATCAATGGGCCTAGAGTCAAAAGAAAATCTGTTTTGTGTTTTCTGCTATTTTGAATCGTTGAAGGCACTCTCTTCTTAGCTTTATACCCCCTTTTCTATTTAATAAAACCAGAATTTGCCTTTAGCACTGGTCTTTTTAGAATTAGCCCCTTCATGACTCCATGAATGTTTTCTTATCAGGAATGAGACTTGGTCTGAAACAAGGCAAATGTGAGGGAAGAGGAGTACTGTCTGTGAGAAATGAATCAAGCCATAGTCCAGAAGACCTATGATGATGTCACCTGAGGCAAATCAAAGACACTAAGTAGATGGCATCAGAGATTCCAACCCAGAGGACACATCCTGAATCTCTTCTGAAAACCATTACTCAAGATGCCAATTACACTTGTATGCACGGAGATGAGCATTCCCAAAGGGCTTTCCTGGACTCAGTCTGTAGAGGTCAGGAGAACTAGTTATCTCAATGAACGTGGCTCTGAAGACAACATGGGGACATCTTCTCTAAGGGTCAATTAACCGTGGAGAGAAATATTCCCTAGAGTCCCTGGCTTTTTTCCATCTTGGAACCAAGTTCTCTGTACTCTTTTTGTATCCAACCCTTGTGAGAAGACAGTGAGAAAGATCTAGCCTCTATTACCCACAAGACACTTTTGAGGTTTCCCCATGTGCCATATCATAGAAGAGAAGTCAAGGAATGGAAGCAGGAAGTTACTGCTAGCATTCCTCACTCTCGCTGTTGGTCATACTCCAATTTTATACACTACATTAATATAACATGTGAAAAGATTTCAGATACAGAAGTAAAATAACATCATTAGCTATCAGGGAAATGCAAATCAAAACTACAAAGAGGGATCACCTCACTCTGGTCAGAATGGCTATAATTAACAAGACAGGAAACAACAAATATTGAAGAGGATGTGGAGAGAAGGGAGCGCTTGTTCACTGCTGGTGGGAGTGCAGACTGGTGCAGCCACTATGGAAAGCAGTATGGAGTTCCCTCAGAAAATTAAGGATAGATCTACCATATGATCCAGCTATCCCACTGCTGGGTATTTATCCAAGGAACTTGAAAACACAAAGGCACAAAGATACTGGCACCCCATGTTCGTTGCAGCGTTATACACAATAGCCAAGACTTGGAAGCAACCTAGGTGCCCATCAGGGGACGAATGGATAAAGAAGATGTGGTATTTATACACGATGGACTACTACTCAACCATAAGAAAAGATGAAATCTGGCCATTTGTGACAACACGGATGGGTCTTAAGGGTATTATGCTGAGTTAAATAAGTCAGGGCGAGAAACTCAAATTCCATATTATCTCCCTCATAAGTAAAGGATAAAAACAATGACAAACAAACACATAGCATTGGAGATTGGATTGGTGGTTATCATAGGGGGAGGGGGCAGGGGGAGGGCATAGGGGTGATGAGGCTCCCATGTGAGGTGACGGACTATAATTCATTTTCTGATGGTGAACACGATGTAATCTACACAGAATTCGAAATTTATTATGATGTACATCAGAAAATAAATAAATAATTAATTTTAAAAAAAGAAACGTGACAGCTGCATCATGGTAAAGTCAGTTCTCTTTGTCTGTCCGCTTTATGTTACACCTAGTGGGACATCAATTGACCAAAAAAGGACTCGCTGCAAAGAACACCAGAATGCCTGAGACTTCCGTGCATCTATACGTCAAAAGGTTGGTGGGCTAGAGCAATGGAACTAGGGAAGCAGCCCCCTCCCCCTCCGAAGGCAGTGGCAATACAAAATGTGTATGCTGCCAGCGGTGGTTCTGGTGTCCTAACCTGAGGAGCACAGCTGCATGCATCAGCAGCCTGAGGCTACAGGAGCAGGCATGGTGCTTGTTGCATAGCCCCTCTTTGTCCCAGCAGTGGTGGGTCGTGCACACGACCTGAGGCTTCAGGACACACAGCAGTGCCAGCGACCCAGCTCCCTCTCTCTCTCTCTGACAGTGGCTCTGGTGTTTCCAGCCGTGGGTACAGCATCCACAGCACAGATATCCACAGCAAGGGTGGTGGTGCTCTGACCTGAGATTTCAAAATGCTCACCAGCGCGGGCCAGTGACCAGAGACTGCAGGAAGAACAATGACATTCGGTTTAGCCCTACCCCACCCCCCACGATGGTGGGGGGCGCCCATGCCCTGAGACTGCAGGCAACACAGCAGTGCCAGTGAACGAGCCCCCTCCGTTTCCCCAGGCAGCAATGACTCTGACCCTGGTCTTTCAACATCAAGGGCTGCATTCAAAATGCAGATACCACTGGCAGAGGCAGTGGTGCCCTGATGCGAGGTTTCAAAAATCACACTTACCCACAACAACAACCAGAGGCTACAGGAGGAGAAAAGGTACTTCTGGCTTCACACCTGCCCCTCCCACAGCGGTGTAAGGTAGCATCTTCAACCTGAGGTGTCAGGAGCCACAGCAGAACTTGTGACACAGCCTCCAGCGGCAGCACCTCTGACATGGGCTCTACCACCATTGGGGGCTGCATACCAGACCCTGGGCCCATGCAACACCCATAAATCCAATGCCTCTAACCCATGTGTTTCTCTGGCAGTTCTCTTTGCCCAGGCAGATATGCATCTGTCTTGGGTGGCTGTTCCAGTTACCTTTAGCTAGTTAACAAATTATCCTGAAACTTGGCAACTTGCAAGAATTGTTTTATTTTTCTCACTATTTTGTGGGTCAGGAGTTTGGGAAGGGTTTAGCTCGGCAGGTCTTCCGTGGGGACTCTCGTATTGATGGTGTGCAGGCTGTGTCATCACCAGGCTAGACTGGGATGATCATCCAAGATGCCATTTCTTCTTCTTGTCCTCTTTTAAGCCTATTTATTTTTATTTTTATTTTCAGTGATTATGAAGACACATATCTATTGAAGCTTCAGGTCATTAAGCCAATGCACTCCAAATTCATTTTCTCCTATGCTGGCTGTGTCCACCATTCCCTCATCCCCTCTAACTTACTCTGTCTCTTTCCATTTGCCTTTTTCCCTTTAAAGTTGGAGAGAGGAATCAATTTTTCTTCCTTTGGTCTTACTTCCCTTCTGCTTTCACACACCTTTCCCTTCAGGACCTCACATTAGAACTCTCCACGCACCTCTTCTCTTCCTGTGTGGCCAGAGCATAAGCGAGATGGGGGATACGAATCAACCTCTTTTGTTCTGGGTCCACTCCTTCCTGCCATAGGTGTTACTAGGAATATAGGACAAGTGGTTTTCCTCAGGAATGCAATCTTTTCACAAGAGGGCAGTGCTTACAGGCTACAGAAAAATTTTCTCCTACAGAGTCATATATCTGCTAATGTGTCCAAACTGAGGATCATTGATAATATCCTTATAGAGAAGCTCTAAGCGTCTGTGTCCCACCTGCAGAAACAGAATTCTTATATAAGGGTCAGTTTAATTTGAGAAATACCTAGACTTTCTCTATATTTTACTAGGAATGAGCCAAGTTTCCTATGTTTGTATGCCAGGAAAGGGCAGGGAATAAATAATCTGTGAGGTCTTTCCTCTCCATTAGATTCTGTTTCACTAATGGTTTCAGGAACAATAGAGTTGGGCTTTCTCTTTTTTCCTACATTTAATCAAACTGCACTTGTCCTATGTCTGATTGACTGTTAATGTCATGATGCTGCCACATTTTGTTTTGCTCATGAGTAAGATGGAAATTCACATCCAAGTCCCATTACCCCTTCACGTTGTCAACATTTATATCAGTTGCCATATGAGTTAAAGTCACTACTTCTGCAGGTAGAATTGCATCTGGAGAGGAAAAGATGAAGTAAGTCCGTATAGGTCTGAAGTTGGACCTCTTCTTGCTCTTTGATGTCTTCTGCATCTGTCTGCCTTTCTATTCTTTTCTTAGTATTTGTCTAATATCTCTCTCATTCTCTGACCCTCTCTTGGGCTTCCCGCGCTTTTTTCTCCACAAGTTTTCAAAATGTAGTTCAGAAACATTTTTATCACTGTATTTGTTTTATGTATATTCAACGTGCCATGTGTAGCTGGAACTGCTGACATTGTTCCAGGATAAGTGAAGTCTAGGGAAATTTCAGCCTCACTCAACCTACTCATTTACGTATCCTCTTTCTCTCACTCTGCCATCTCACGTCTTTGCTACTATTTTCTGATTTTTGTCTTTGTTTCTGCTCTTACCCAAGAGCCCTTTAAGAAAGTGACCATTATGTTAGAAATGATTAGATTTGTTCCCTACTTTGAAATATTAAATGAAATGCTTATGTGGCCTAATACATTAGATCCCAAATCTGACCGCTTGCTTGCTGAGCAACTGAATTAGATTCTCTAGGTTAGAAAGTGTGATCTATTTAACTATTCATTTTGTCAAAGACAGAGGAAGTGTGTTATAGTTTTAATTATTTCATCTGACCCCTCTACTAAATCCTAATACTTGTAGGAGTAATATGGGTTTAAAAACATTTTATTAAGTATACCATATATTCAGAGAACTGAACAAATCATAAGGGTACAGCATGATGAATTTTCAGAAAGTGAATCCATAGGGTAACCAGCACACAGATCAAGACAAACAATGTCACTTGCCCCCCAGAGGTTCTTATTATTCCGCTTTCCATCAGTGTCCCACAGGGGTAACTACTATTTGACTTTGAATACCAAAGCTAAATTGAGCCTGGTTTTGAACTTGATAAATTTAGAATCGTACAGGACATACTCTTTTGTGTCTAACTTCTTTGGCTCAATATTTTGCTTCATGAGATTCATTCCTGCTGTTGTGTTTAGACATTTGTTCTCGTTACTGAATAGATTTGCATTGTGTGCCTATCCCACAGTTTAATTACCCACTCTAATATTGATGGATATTTGGATAGTTTCCACTTTGGTCTGTTATAAATAGTACTCGTATGAAAATTCTAGAACAAGACCTTGGTGGCCAAATACTAGCATTCCTGTTGACTGTATGCTCATTCTCAGCTATAGCAGATACTGACAAAGTGTTTCACAAAGTGGTGGTTGTAGTAATTTACTCTCCAACCTGCAGTGTATGAGAAATCCAGTTGTTCCACTTGTTCAATCTCCTTGCCAAAATTCGGTTGGTGTGTCTGTATTTTTTATTTTAGCCATCATAGGAGGTGAGTGACTCTATTTCAAATGTAGGTTTACTTTGCATTTCTCTGGTGACTAATCATGTTAAGAGCCTTTCATATGTTGATCAGCCATTTGGATGTTCTCTGTTGTGAGTGCCTGTTCAAATGCTTTGCCTATTTTCTATTGAGTTGTCAGCTTTTTTCTTAGTGAGATTGTAAGGGTTCTTAATATGTTTTGCTCATGAGTTCTTTCTTCAACGTAAGTATTGATACCCTTTCTCTCCTCTGTAACTCTCATTTTTAGGCTTTATATGGTAATTTTTGATAACTGGAAGTTCTTAATTTTAATGTAGTGCAATGTTTCTATTTGTAGCCTGTATAGTGTTTTAACGTCCTGTTTAAAAAATCTGTCCTACTCCAAGCTCATAAATATTTTTCTATTTTTTCTTCTAAAAGAGTCTTTACTGTTATATCTTTCACATTTAGATTTTATATCCACCTGAAATTGATGTTTGTGTATGGTGTGAGGTCAGGATCAAAATGTATTCTTTCCATATTCACATCCAACTTACCCAGCATTATTTATTGAAAAGAACATCCTTCCCCCGCTACATTGTAACATGATCTGTCTTATCTGTAGGTGTGCTTCCACACTTCTATGTTCCATTTGTCTGTGTATATAACGTTGTGCCAATAGCACACTGTTTCAATTATTATAGCTTTAGTCTAGATATTTAGCAGTGTAAGTCCATCGCTTTTATTTTTCTTCTCCAAGAGTATCATGACTATTTTTGGCTCATTATGTAAGTCCCTCCACCCACCACCCATAACTGCTTTTAGTTTGATTGCCATTACATTGACTCTATAGAAAAATTTGGAGAAAATTGACATCTCTAAGTACACAGTCTTCCAATCCATGAGCATGTTGCAGCCCTCCTTTTATTTAGGTCTTTTAAATTTTTCTTAAAAATATTTTGTTGTGTGTAATCTAGGGGTCTTCTACATATTTCATCAAATTCAATCTTTCATATTTGAAGCTTTTGCTGTTATAGTTAATGGTATAATTCATAAAGTCTAATTTTCTGTTTGTTTATTATTCCCCTTTTTGTAGGGTCCTTGTAAGGTTTTGGTATCAAGATTTTACAGTCCTCATAAAACAAGTTGGAAAATTTTCCCTCTTACTCAGTTTGCTGGATAGCATTATTTAAGATTCACATAAAATATGGAAGCTGTGGGCCAGCCCCGTGGCCTAGTGATTAAGTTCACGTGCTCCTGTTTGGCAGCCCAAGGTTTGCCAGTTCGGATCCTGCATGTGAACCTACACACTGCTCATCAAGCCATGCTGTGGAGGCATCCCACAGAGAAGCGCTAGAATACACAACTATGTACTGGGGCTTTGGCAAGAAAAAAAAAGGAGGAAGATTGGCAACAGATGTTAGCTCAGGGCCAATCTTCCTTACACACACACAAAAAAAAGTAACACAGATTAAAGTGATGATCAATGTAAAGTAAGAAACTATTCTAAGAATTTAAACACATTTTTTTAAAAATACGGAAGTTTGGATCCAGACTGTAATTCTAAATTTTTGTGTATATTATGATGTACATCATAATATATTTCAAATTCTGTGTAGATTAGATCATGTTCACCACCCAAAGACTAATTACAATCCAACAAGACACACGTGTGCCCAGCCACGCCTTTCACCCTGTTCCCTCCCTCCTTCCCCTCTGGTAACCACTACTCCAATCACTGTTGATATGTGATTGTTTGCTGTTGTTTTTGTCTTCCACTTATGGGTGAAATCATACGGTATTTGACTTTCTCCCTCTGACATTTTTCACTTAGTATAATACCCTCAAGGTCGATCTATATTGTCGCAAATGGCCAGGTTTCATCATTTCTTAGGGCTGAGTAGTATTCCATTGTGTATATATATACACCACATCTTCTTTATCCATTTGTCCCTTGATGGGCACCTAGGTTGCTTCCAAGTCTTGGCTATTGTGAATAATGCTGCCATGAACATAGAGATGCATGTATCTGTATGCATTTGTGTTTTCAAGCTCATTGGATAAAGACCCAACAGTGGAATCGCTGGATCCTATGGTAGATCTATTGTTAATGACCTAAGGATACTCCATACTGCTTTCTATAGTGGCTATGATACGGACCCTGATATCAGTTTCCTCACATTAAACCCAGAATATATGGGTTTAAAATCACACTCATTCCTTGCTTACTCTCTGGCTTCCTGGCTCCATAATCCACTATCCTCCATGGAGACAGATACCATCAAGGACAAGCACCTGGATTATCTCCTCCCTGCAAAGAGATACAGTCTGGTGGGAAAGCTGCTGACCAGCAAGGTCACAGGCTTCCTCTTCTCTGCAAGTAGTCTCAAGGCAAAAGACAGGCTGGTGGGAAAGCTCCGACCAGCAAGGCCATATGCTCCCACTCCCCTACCTAAAACCCCAAATAAAAACCCTTCCTTTTACCTTTGTGGGGAGTTTGGGATTTCAGCGTTAGCTTCCCTCTCTCCTTGCTCAGCGCTGTGCAAAAATAAAGTTCCTGCTTTCTTCCACCACACCCAGTGTCAGAGATTGGCTTGCTGCGCAACAGGTGAGCGAACTCACATCAGGTTCAGTAACAAATCTGGCTGACCTTTCAGGGGACAGACTCATCTCCCGTGGCCCACTGAAACCTCAGATCTCCACCTGGGGAGGCAGTTTTCCTCCACTGCTCAGAGTCGTCCGTCATCCCGGCGGGTCCCAACATGCAGCTCATGTTCTGTCCACACTGTGTCCAAGAACCAACTTTCTCCAGTTTCCCAGAGCCCGAGCACAGTCTTCCCTGGCCACCCTTCCAGCTAGGAGTCTTTTTCACTGAAGCTGGCCCCTGCCCAGGGACAGGGCTCCTGTGCTTCCCCCACCTCACCGGGCCCTGCCCTCAGGCGACACCACACCCTGCTGGTACGGTGTCCGTCATCTCCTCTTACGCCATCCAGAGACCCGGTCTGCAAGTCTGGGGCTTGGGTCAGCTGCTCCTAAGCTCCCTGCAGCAATGGGAGAACTCGGGAAAACAAGCCTCAGGAGCCAAGTTGAGGGTGGCGATCTGAGGCCAGCAGAGAACCAGGGTTGAGGGCACCCCGGCCAGCCACCAGCCACATCCATTCTGTTTTGCTGATGGTCTGAGACTGCTGCCCTCCTGACCATGCAGCTCCCTGCATGGGGGCTCCCCCTACATCTGCTCTCCCTCCTGCAGGCAGTAGGTCCCTCCCCATCCCCGTGGACCCTGACAAGTCCAACATGGCTCTAACCTGTGTCTCTTCCAGGGTGGAGAGCCATCATCCATGTCTGCTTCATCCTGGAGAGGGACCAGTGCATCAGCGACTTCAATGAAAAGATGAATAATCAGGACGTGCAGATGAAGCTCTTCAGTGGGGTCTCCGTGGGCAGGAGGGGCCTTAGGGACAGTGGCGTGGCTACAAGGAGTGGGCCGTCAACATCAGCCAGCACTAGAGGCAGCTGTGCTCAGCCTTTGGGCCAACAGCACCCTGTGTTCTGATCACAGTGTGTGTGTGTTCATGTGTGTGTGCATCGAAGTGGGTGTGCAAGCCAGCCCTGTCTCTCTCTACACCACCACTGTGAGTCGACCCCTCTTGGTCACTCTGCATCCACCCAGAGGATCCTTCTGACATCCCAGACCCTTGTGGCCCTGCCTCCTCCCTCCTCCACTCGAACCCCACCACCCACTGCCCTGGCCTCACAGAACACATTTAAACATCTCCACCATGACTGACACCCCTTTTCAGGCCAGCCACCTCTAGCCAGCACCCACTGGTGTCGTTCCTGCCCTCTCACTGTCGGTTCCTTCCCCCAACACCTCCTCAGCCCAGTGGGTCTCCGTCTGCCACCCTTGCTCCATGCCCACTTTCCTTTCCCTACATCACATCCTTCCTTTCCCAGCACACACTGAGCTCTGGGACAGCCCCACGCTCCCGACCCACAGCTCTGCCCATTCCTTCCATGGTCCCGGCCAGGTGAAATCCGTCCTGGGAGCCCAACTCTGTGCCTCTCCTGCACCTGACCCCAGCAGTCAGAGGGGCCGAGGCTGGTGCAGAGCGCGGGCTGCTCCCACCTTCACATCATGACTGCAGATGTCAAGGCCCCCAGTGCCGACCATATCGTGCCCTGGCTCCCCTGACTCCTGCCTGCTCTAGGCAGCATTTCACTCGTCTGTCCCCTCCTCACCATCCACCCCTGCTTCCCTGTGCAGCACAAACCTTCACCCCAAACAAGGCTCAGTGCATGGATTGTGCACACTGCAGGCGGACACAGCTCGGTGGCGCAAGATGTGAGTGGAAGCACATATTGCTAGCTGGGAGGAGCCCAGGTGCAGCTTCTGAGACCCAGACTCCCCCAGGGAGAGGCCAGGCCCAAAGGCTGAGAGGGGTAGATACCCTGGAGTGGACAAAAGCCGCACTCACGGACTCTCTCCTCTTGAGCTTCTGGGGGAGTTCGGATTCTAATGGGTCAGGCTGGGAAGATGGGGCTCCACCCAGGGGAGGCTAGGGGCTGATTCAGGGCAACAAGGAGGAGGGCAGAAGGTCACGGGTCCCTGGAGGACAGGCACTGACAGCATGAGCCCCCTCCTCTTAATGTACTCCCCCCACAAGCCATCAAATGCAGGGACATTCCTCATGGAGGGTCTGTGTCAGGGCCGACAGAGCACTCCGGAGCCCAGGGACTTCCACGCCGTCCCATCCACAGAACGTGACTCTCTGCTCTCCAGGGCCAAGGGACCCCCTTTCATGTGGAGTCTTGAGATAAGGGAAACACCCCAGGAGCCTCAGCCACCCAGGCAGCTCCTCAGCTTGGGTGGCTCCCATCCCAAATAGAAAAATGTACAAGGAACAGTATAGAAAGGACCCATAATCCCACCACTGATCTCCAACTCAACTCGCTCCCAGAGATGGTCCTTTGTGTTTGAGGGGGGATCCAACTGGGAAATTTGTTTTTGGCTTTTCATGGCCTAACCGTCACCCTCCCAACTCTCCAGTGTCCTAGCTGGAAGGGTGAACCATCTAGAGATCACCTGGTTAGTTCACCTCCTGTGTTTACAGATGGCAGGAGCTGAGATGGGGAAGGAAGGAGGGGACTCAGGCCTGGGACCCTCCCCTCTGCACCTCAGCATCAGCTCTGCTCTGTCCCCTCACCCTCACCTGGAGAACGTGTCTTCACTGGATCCCCATCCTGCTCCTCCCTCCGCCACTGGCCACCATCCACCAGCTCCCTCGCCCAAACATGGAAGAACAGCAAGAACAACCGCAAGAGCCCTTGTTTATGGAGTTCTTGCCCTGTGCCAGTAAGGAATGGATCCTCCCACTAAGTAAGAGACAGCTTCCATCTTCAAGCCAGCCTACAGATGAAGAAAGTGATGCTTAGAGAGGTAGTCCCTTGGCCAGGGTCTCCGAGGCTGGAAGAGGTTATATCTGGGCTATGCATCCAGGTCCTTAATTCCAGAGCTTTGCACCAACCACTATGCCTTGCCTTGGGACTAATCAGTCAAAAAGGGTACAATCACAAGATTGGATTGGCAATTGGGAGCATAGCATACATACCAGAAACTATGGAAATCATACTTGCATAGCTCCATGAATTACCCAAAGGGAACACATCCGGCAACCGGTACCCACAAGAAATAGAACATGAGCTGCCCTTGAACGGCCACCTGATGCCCCCTCCCAGGTCCCTGCCTCTCCCCCAAGGGAAATCAATATTCTAACTTTCCATTTGTCTTTCTTGTCTTTGAACTCTATTGACATGGAATCATTCTGTGTGTCTCCTTCTATGTCGAGCTTCTTTCATTACGCTTGTAAGATTCATCAATATTCTTGAATGTGGCTGTGGCTGAACATTATTTCTGTATGGTATTGCACTATGAAACATAACCCATTTTATTTGTCCACTCCACCACTGATGTCCAGTGAGTTGTTTCCAGTTTGAGGATATGCCAAAAGATGCTGCTCTGAACATCTTGTATAAGTCTGCTGGCCAACATAGGAACACGTCTATGTTGGGGACATCATTGTTGGGTCATAGACTATGTGCACGTCCACCTCTAGGAGATACTACCAGAGAGCTTCAAAGTGGATGAAATAGTTTACCCTCACAGCTGTGTATGAGAGTTCTAGTTGCTTCACAGCCTCATTAACACTGGCTGTTGTCAGAGTTTTTGATTTTGACCATTGTGGTGTACATGTAGGGGTATCTCGTCGTCATTTTAATTTGCATTTTCCTCACGAGTAATAATGTGGAGCACCCATTCATCTAATGATTCCCATTTGGGTATCTTTTTTGTGACATGCCTAGTCAAATCTCCTGCCCATTTCTTTTCATGGTGGATTGTCTGTGTGTGTCTTTATCAATTTATAGGAGTTAGTTACACATCCTAGAATCGTCTTTTGTCAGATAAATAAATGGTAAGTATTTATGCCCTTCGTGCCTGCCTTCTTTACTCTCTTAGAAGTTTCTTTAGACAAAAACAAGTTCTTCTTTTTAATACTTTCCAATTTATCCTTTTGTTCTTTACGATTAGTATGCCTTTTGTTCTATGAAATGCTTGCCTGCCCCAAGTTCTTGAAAATATTCTCCTAAGGTACGTGTCACAGAAGGTATTTTTATAACTTCCATTTGTATTTAAAATCCATCTGGAATTGGTTTTTGTTAGTCCAGCCATTACGTAAAAACAATTTGGAGTTTTCTCCAAACATTAAAAGTGGAACTGTCATATGATGCAGCAATCCCACAGCTGGGGGTACGTCGGAAGATAACAGAATCTATGTCTTGAAGTAACTTCCGCACTCATGTGTGCACCACAGCATTTGTCACAACAGCCACCACAGGGAGCAAACCACGGGGCTATTCATGGATGAAGGGACAAAAAATGTGGTGCATCTACACAACTGTATATTATTCAGCTTTCAAAAAGAAAGAAATCCTGCCTTTCCTGACAACGTGGATGTACCTGGAGGACATTATGCTGAGTTAAATAAGCCAGACACAGAAAGGGAATTACTGCATCGTCTTACTTATATGTGGAATCTGAAAAACTCAAATTCATAGAAACAGACAGTAGAATGGTGGCTCCCAGGGAGCGGGGGTGTGAGAGGGGAACGAGGAGATGTTGGTGAAAAGGTGCAAACTCTCAGTTAGGAGATAAATAAGCTATTGAGATCTAATATACAAAAAGATGACTATAGTTAATAATAATGTATTCTATACCTAAAAGTAAGTCATGGATAAAATGATTAGAAGATGCTATATCATGCAAACATTAAAAACTGTAACTGTGAAAAGTGTACCAACATGGGGGTGGTCCCATGGCCTTGTGGTTAAGTTGGGCGTGCTCCACATCAGGGGTCTGCATTTGGTTCCCCGCTGCAGACCTACACCACTTGCCAATGGCCGTGCTGTGGTGGTGACCCACATACAAAACAGAGGAAGACTGGCACAGATGTTGGTTCAGGGCAAATCTCCTCAGCAAAGAAAAAACATTCTACCAACATGGAAAAATGGTTTCTGTAATTTGAAATGATAAAACAAGCATAGAAAGCCACATCTAGGTTAAGACTGCAGTGTAAATGATGGACACATAGGAAGAAGGACTGGGGGAAAACAGGAGACAATGAGGCAAAGACGGCTTCATGTGGTGGTGGGATTATTGAGGACTTACATGAGATTTCATCTTAAATTTAATGGCCCTCCCTCAGACAAATATCAGAGACAAAAAGATTCAGCATACAAGGTTGAGAAAGCTTGTCCCTCATTCTTCCCTTCATTGATCACATTCTTCTCAAATCAGCTACAGTTGAGCTCCCTTTAGGTGGCCCCTGTGTCTTCTTTGAAAGCGTCAGGCAGTCTCCTGTGTCTCTGAAGAGAAAGGCTCAGAACTCCTTTGTGGAGGGGAGGCTCTAATCCCCCGTCCAACCCTCTGGCAGTTCCTGTCCATGGGAGCTGGGGCTGAGGGGAAATGGACCGCACAAAGAGAACTGTTCCCCAGGAAGTGATGGGAGAGGGAAGAGTGAAAGGAAGGCAGGTGGTTCCAGCCCCTGAGAGCCCTACAGCTCACAGCTGCATACGGCCCCTCCCAAGGGGGTGTGAGGGCACTATCTGTTTGTCCATCTGTGCCCCATCCACTAGAACAGACTTCTCCTCTATCCCTCAGCAACAGCCTATGGTCCTGACCACACGCAACCTATCAGACAGAGCGGAGGTTCATGAGAAGAAGTCTCTGGAAGCCCAGTGTCCTAGTCGATGGACCCAAAGCACAGTAGCATTCCCTCATGCTCCCTGATGGGGCCGGATCCAGGCAGGCTGCCCCACACGGCCTCCACATCGGATTCTTTCTCAATCGACTGCAGCCTGGCTTCTGTGCCACTGCACAGAAAGTGCTCTTGCTAAAGGAGGGTGCCCGACATCCTAAGGAGCAAACCCGAGAGCTCCTCCATCCCACTGCATCCCTGAGGAAACACTCCCTCCTCCAGGAGACTTTCTCTTCCCCATCCATCTCTTCCTCCTCTCTAATAACTTCCAATCTGTGTCACTAGCTCAGCCTCTACTCCTTACCCTTCAGTGCTGGAAGCCTTCTCCAAGGTCTGTCTTCTGCCCTCTTCTCTCCTCACTATTTACTCCCCTGGGAGGCAGCATCTGTTCCCAAGACTTTCACTCTCGACTATACACTGTTATGTCCGGTCTCCAAAAGTCTACTGAGTTCCAGATCTATTTTTCTACAGCCTAATGAAAAGCACCTTTAATGACTGCTTACCATGCCTGCCACTGTGCTAAGACAATATCCAAGACCATCTAACAAGAAACTGAATCTCAGAGAAGGTTGGTAAGTTGTCCAAAGTCATCCAGTTACTATTTGGGGAAGCAGGGACGTGAACTCGCATCCATGTGACTTTGAAGCCTGTGCCAGAAGCACTACACTCTACCGCAACCCTAAAAGCAGATACACTCTCTACCTCCTCCTCGCTTCCCGCTCCCACCCAGCCCAAGCCCATTCCTCCTCTGGGACTCCCCGATCTGGGCTGAGAACATCAGCAGCAGCTCTTTGGCCTGTGGAGTCATGCTCGACTCCCTCTAGCTCACTCCATCCATCGAATCAAGCCCCAAATCCAGTCAATTCTCCTTACACGTCTCCCCACCTGTGTCTGCCGCCCGCAGCTCCCCAAGCGGCCTTCACCACCTCCTCCCCCAACTCCACAAAATCCTGCATCACTCACTCTCCACCTGTCCTCCAGCCTCTCCCACACCACTGCCCTGGAAGCAGATCAGACTCCAGCAGCCCCACATGCTCTCAGCAGTTAAAGCCTGCCCCTGCCCCTCCCCTTCGCCATGGAACCTTTCCTGCCACCCATCCCCAGTCTACCTGGTAAATTCCCCTGCCACCTCCCCCACGATGCCTTCTCTCTCGTGTGTTCCACCCTGGGAGACTTACCAATTCCTCTTTTGCTACTCTCACAGCACTTTCTGTTTGCATTCACTTATGGATTTAAGTATTGACTATGGGTACCTACCATGTGCCAGGCACTGCCCCAGGGATGGAAATAAAATGGTGAGCAAGACAAAGGCAGCCTGGAACACACACAGTGCTGGGATACAGTCTGGCGCAGCTAGTTTTTTTAAGCTTTTTCTGCCACAAGAGTGTCATTCCCCCCCAAACATTATCCCCTGCACAGGCTCCTGCAGGAGAACTGTGGCCAAGTGAGGCCCCACCATCCATGCAGGAAGAGCCGTCCTTGCACAGGATGCTGCAGGAAACCTGCCGCCAGCTGAGGCCCCACCATCCATGCAGGGAGAGCCATCCTTGGAAAGGCTACTGCAGGACACCGGCAGCTGGCTGAGGCCACACCATCTGAGCAGGGATAGCCATCCCCTGCACAGGCTCCTGCAGGAAATCTGCAGCCGAACGAGGCCCTACTATCCATGCAAGGAGAGCCATCCTTGCAGAGCCTCCTGTAGGAGACTTGCAGGGGCCTGAAATCCCACCTTCTGTGCAGGGAGAGCTATCCTTGAACAGGCTCCAGCAGGAAACCTGCCACAGGCTAGCCACCACCATCCAAGCAAGGAGAGTCTTCTGCAGACTCTGGCAGGAGACCTGCAGCTGGCTGAGTCGCAACTAACTGAGCAGGGAGAGCCATCCCCTGCACTGGCTCCTGCAGGAGACATGCAAGCAGCTGAGGACCCATCCTCCATGTAGGGAGAGCCATCCTTGCACAAGCTCCTGCAGGAGATCTGCAGCCGAACGTGACCCAACCCTCCATGCAAGGAGAGCCATCCCTGCACAGGCTCTTGCAGCAGATCTGCGGGGAAATGAGGCCTCACCATCCATGCTGGGAGAGCCATACCCTGCACAGCCTCCTGCAGGAGACCTTCTGCCAGCTGAGGCCCAACCATCACAGCCAGGGGACCCCTCCCCTACACAGGTTCCTGCAGGAGACCTGCCACCGACTGAGGCACCACCATCCGAGCAAGGAGAGTCATCCCCTGCACAGACTCTGGCAGGAGACCTGCAGCTGGCTGAGTCCCAACTAACGGAGCAGGGAGAGCCATCCCCTCCTCTGGCTCCTGCCCGGGCCCTGGAGCCAGCAGAAGCCATAGCCAAGGAGCAGAGAGAGCCATCCTCTGCTCTGGCTCCTGCTGGGGCTGTGGAGCCGGATGAAGACATAGGCGTGGAGCTGGGAGAGCCATCCCCTGCTACAGCACCTGCTGGGGCTCTGGAGCCGGCTGAAGACATGGCCATGAAACCAGGGAAAGCCACCCTCTGCCCCAGCTCCTGCCAGTACCCGGGAGAAGGCTGAAGGTGTGGCAAGGGAGCAGGGAGAGCCACCCCCTGCTACGGCTTCTGCTGGGGCTGTGCACCCAGCTGAAGCCATGGCCACAGACCAGGGAGAGACATCCCCCACTCCCCCACCTGCTGGGGCTGTGGAGTCAGCTGAAACCTTGGCTGCAGAGCAGGGACAGCCATCCCCTGTCTGGGTCTTGCTGGAGCTTTGGAAACAGCTGAAGATGCAGTCGTCAAGCATGGAGATCCATCCCCGGTTCCGGCTCATGCCAGGACCCAGGAGCCGGCTGAAGTTGCAGCCAGGGAGCACGGAGAGCCATCCCCTGCAACGGCTCCTGCTGGGGCTGTGGAGCCAGCTGAAGACACAGCCAGGAAGTGGGGAGAGCCTTCTCCTGCTGTGGCTCCTGCCTGGTCCCTAGAGCTGGCTGAAGTGGCGGCCTCGGACCAGGAAGAGCAACCCCCTGTTGAGTCTCCTGCTAGGGCCCTGGAGCCGGCTGAAGATGTGGCCACAGAGCAGGCAGATCCACCACCTGCTCAGGTGACTGCCAGGGCAAAGGAGCTGGTGGAAGCCACGGCAGCGGACGAGGGAGAGCAATCCCCTCCTCTGGCTCCTGCTGGGGCTGTGGAGCCGGCTGAAGATGTGGCCGTGGACCAGGGAGAGCCATCCCCTGCTGCAGCTCCTGCCAGGGCCCTGGAGCGGCCAGAAGTGGTGGTCTTGGATCAAGGAGAGCCATCCCATGCTACGCCTCCTGCTGGGGATGTGGAGCCGAGTGAATACGCGGCCATGAAGCATGGAGAGCCATCCACTGCTCTGGCTCATGCAAGGGCCCTGGTGCCATTGGAAGTCATGATCAGGAAGCAGGGAGAGTCATGCCTGCTCTGGGTCCTGCTGGCGCTTGTGCGGCCAGCTGAAGCTGCAGCCTCAGACCAGGGAGAGCCATCCCCTCCCTTGGTTCCTGCTGGGGCTGTGGAGTCAGCAGTAGCCTTGGCTGTGGATCAGGGACAGCCATCCCCTGCTCTGGCTCCTGCTTGGGCCCTGAAGCAGCCTGAAGCCATGGACTCAGACCAGGGAGGGACATGCCCTGCTATGCCTCCTGCTGGGACTGTGGAGTCAGCTGAAGCTGTTGCTGCAGAGCAGGGAAAGTCAACCCCTGCTCTGGCTCCTGCAGTGGCCCTGGAGCCTGCTGAAGTCTCTTCCGTGGAGCAGGGAGAGATATCCCCTGCTCCGACTCCTGCCAGGGCCCTGGAGCCTACTCCCACCCAGCCCTTTGTGGAACCCTTCCCATGCTAAGTCTGGGCAGGAGCTCCACGGGGTAGCGGCCCATGGGTTGACAGGCGCTAGAGGGATTGATAGGTTTAGACACCTGAAGACACCCTTAGCAAGTAGGTACTAGAACGACCCGCACTGCACACATGGGGGCATGGGGAGGCCCTGAGAGGCACATGGCTGTCCAGGGGGACATCACTGGCAAGAAGGAGGAGCCAGGTCTGACCAGCTCTGCGTCCCCAACGCTGGCTTCTGACTCGAGCCAGGCCTCCTCGGGGGCGGTGGGATGGGCTGTGTTGGTGCAACTGTGGATGGCCGTGGTGTTGGGATGGAGGGTGAGCAGTCAGCGGCCCAGGGGGCCCTTAGGGAGGTCTCGTGTGAGCAGGAAGCCTAGGGAAGGGACCCCAGGCAGCGACCTCACTGGGCCCAAGAGAACTTGGAACCCTGGTCTCTAGGCACCCAGCTCCTAGAGACAGCCCCCAACAGCTCACTCGTCTAGCACTCGTCTAGAAGGAGCAGCATGTTTCTCTGCTGTCTGCCTATCTGCCGGGGCCGCAGCCTCAGCAGAGCCCGCAAGGAGCGCCCTGGACGCAAAGGCGGGCTCCTGTCCCGCTCGAGACGTCTCTGGACGTTCGTGCGGAGGGACACAGAGGTAACACAGGGACGCCCGGGGTGGGCCAATCCAGGCCAGGCCACCACTGTGGTCCCACTTGCACAGCCCTACGTCCCCTCCCTGGGTGTGTGTGTGTGTGTGTGTGTGTGTTAGTGTGTGTGTGCATGTGTGTGTGTGTGTGGAAGGGTGGTTTGTGTGAGTGGACCACCGCGAGGAGGAGCAGGCTGATGAGGGGTTAGAAGCCTGGTGGGCCGGGCCCATTCCCACCCCAGCTCATGGCTGATCGGGTGGGGCGTGGAGTGCCGGGCAGCACCGTCTGCCCGAGGTTTCTCCCGAGCCCCTGAGGTCTATCTGTTTCATCCCGGGGAGAATTCTGCGCAGACACAGGGTGGTGCCTGATGTGGGAGCATTAGGCGCAGAGGGCAGAAGAAAGAGCAGGGGCAGCTGAGCAGGGCTCTGATGCTTCTGGGCTGACTGTTGGTCACTGTCTTTGCAGAGGTCCACTCAGGACACGGAGTCCAGCTCCCCGAGGGAGGAGAAGCTGGGCAGGAACAGCGTAGCGGCAGGCGTGGGGAAAAGGCTGCCGTCCTCAGGGACTGTTGCACAAGGATCAGAGCCAGCACAGGCCCCAGCCCGTGTGCGGGGAGCACAGTCACATCCAGCAGCTCCTGCACAAGGGCAGGAGACAAGCAGCGCCCCAGGATGGGAGCGGGGAGAGCCAGCCCCTCCTCAGGCTCCGGCAGGAGCCATGCAGCCGGCTCTCATGGAACCAGCTGAGCAGGGAGAGCCATCCCCTGCTCCAGCTCCTGCCAGTGCCCTGGGGCAGGCTGAAGTGGTCGCCAGGGAGCAGGGAGAGCCATCCCCTGCTCTGGCTCCTGCCAGTGCCCCGGGGCAGGCTGAAGTGGTCGCCAGGGAGCAGGGAGAGCCATCCCCTGCTCTGGCTCCTGCCAGTGCCCCGGGGCAGGCTGAAGTGGTCGCCAGGGAGCAGGGAGAGCCATCCCCTGCTCTGGCTCCTGCCAGTGCCCGGGGCAGGCTGAAGTGGTCGCCAGGGAGCAGGGAGAGCCATCCCCTGCTCCAGAGCCTCCTGGAGCCCTGGAGCCCGCTCAGGCCCCAGCATTGTCCCCGGGAGAGCTCACTCTCCAACCCCCTTCATCCCCAGCTCCTGACCCATCCCTTCCACCTGCTCCCTCACCACGACCTCCCTTCCTCTCCCTGCTTCCCCTGTATGTCTGTGTAGCCGTTTATGTTGCTCGTTTTCTTGTCTTTTTTTGGTGTTTATGTAAATTGTAAAATAAATTTATTTATATTTTAAGAACTCTGCATTTTCTCCTTTTCAAGTGTACAATTCCCGAGCGTTAAGTACAGTCCCAATGCTCGGCCTCCATCACCACTGTCCGCTTGCTGGACATTCCCTTCACCACAAGGGAAGCCTTTTCCCAAAGCGCTCATGCCTCATTCCTCCTTCGCTCCCTGACAACACCTATTCTGTGTTCTGGCAGGTTTTGGTCAATCTTTTCTGGATGTATCCGATAAGCGGTGTCATGCAATAGGTGGCCATCCTAGTCTGCTTCCATATTTTCAGAAGCACTGATCGATTTTTCATTTCTCTTTCTACTTGAATAGCATTTTTCCCAGCTGATAGGAAAGTCCCAATGGCTTATGGATTAGATGCTTCAAATGAAGCCCTTTTAGTAAACATGTGCATTATGTCAGGCTACAGACCGCTCTTCTAAGGGGGACACCAGAGCCACAAGCCACACAGGAAGTGCCTGGTTCTTCCTGTGGCCAAAACACAAACAAGAAAAAGGGAGACAGCTGGAAAGACAAACCAGAACCTCGAAAGCATTCCTCCTAAACCAAGGTGAGAGAAAGGTGCAACCTCCCTCTGGACCAAAGAACTCCCGAAAGTCGTTGTTTTCAAGGGACAGAGAGTAAACACATGCAATTCCCCCGAGAGGCGATACATAGGGACGTAGGGACGGCATATGTCAGAGATGCTCGACCTCCCCCTAGAGGACACGTGCAAACGTAAACACCATGGAGACGGCATTGGTCACCAGCAGACTGCCAGGTTTCTGGTCTGGTTGCGACCAGCCCTGGTGAGAATTTGGGGAAGCAGAGGCCCCCGCAGATCCCTAGAGAGCAGGGGGAAAGGGCACTGCTCTCTGGGAGAATAGCCTGCAGGACCCTTCCAAGTTCCCCAGGACCCCACCTTTGCTGGCAGTGCCAATGCCAGGAGTGTGGCCCACAGGAGGTCTTGCCCAAGGTTTCCAAGATATCTTTTCAAGAGTAGTCATGACAGCACTGGTTGCAATGACTGGGAGCTGGGAACACAACTCAGGTTCATGGAGAGGCAATGGGACCCATGCGGCCCATCCGTCACAACACGGATATGTGACATCAACAGGGAGACAGACATCTATGAAAATGAATGTGCGTGTGAGAGAGAGACAGACAGAAGGAGACAGAATGAGAGCAACCGCGCCAGGGAGATATGCACCAAACTGTTCACGGGGCTCGCGACTTTCCAGTCTTATCTGCTCCTGGCGGGATGTCGAAAGTTCTGTAGAATGTGCGTGTCTTCCTTTCCTAATTCTAAAAAGGTGAATATCACAGCTTCAATGAAATCCATTGATGATCCATCTTTGGAATAAAGTACATTCTTTAGTTTCTATTTTTGAAGATTTCTATTCCAAGACAATGAACGTTTATTGTAGTAAAAGAATGAATTTTAAGAGACTGAAGAATTAAGGAAGTGGCAACTCAGGAGTGCCCTTCACAGGTGGTCTTCACCTTTCCAGTCCTTTCCCTTGGTGTCCACGTGTGTGTGCACGCGGGCGTGTGTGTGTGTGTGCGTGTGCCCGTGTGCCCGTGCGCGGGGGTGCATGTGTGTGGGGTGATGCATATTCACACCTGTGCTGCGTGTGTGCACATGGATATGCCGGTGTGTGCGTCAGAGTGCGTGCATCCTGTGGGTGCTGAGTGCGGAGGCCTGCAGGGCGTGTGCTCCTCTGGATCTGATTTCTTCACGGGCGGACCCTGGTCAGACAACACTCTTCCTCTTGGATATCCCGGCATCCGAATTTCCAAATGGCCCCGATGTGGAACGTGCCCCGTTTCTGACTTTCCTCTCCCCTCCTCACGCTGATGGGAACATCAGCCTACCTCAATCTCTGATCCTGGAGGACATATCCCCAGAGGGGGAGATTCTGGTGCATGATGTCAACACGGTGTTCCGCTGTCGGTCACTCTCTGACCTTCGAGGTCTCCTTCTCTGCTGTGAGCCTGTTTTGGGAAAGTGGGGATGCAGAGAGCCTGGGGCAGAGAACTCAGGGAGGGATGGACAAGGACTGGCTGCTAGGATGCAGGTGAGGAAGGCACCAGGGGTGATCTGCCCAGCTAGAGGGCTCCCCTCCTGCCCTCCTGGTCCTGCTGCTGGCCTCATCCCTGGCCTCATCCCTGGTCCCACCCTCCACCTCCCTAGCCCACTTTGGCCTCCCAATGCCCCTCCCGGCCTCTAACTCTCCTGAGCTGAGCAGCCTGACCTGCTGACCAGGACAGAGGATGAGGAGGGCCCGCACAATCCTGCCTGCTCTCTCTCCCTCCAAACCCCATCCTCCAGGCAGGAAAGCACATCTAGGGCAGTGCACAGAGTCACGGGGACCACCTCGAACGTGCTCCGTCCAGGGGTCGTTCTCAGCTGCATGCGCAGGACCCGCTGGACCTCGTGTGAGCAGAAGGGACTTTGACAAGGTATGGCGGAGGCCTCGTGGAAGGTGCCAGAGCTCTAAGCCTGGGGCTGGGGGCTTTAGAGAAGGTCATTGAGCACAAAGCAGAGCTAGGGTCCTCTAGCAGTGACCCTTGCCTCAGGCTCTGTGCCAGCCCCTGGTCCACACAGCCAGCAGACTCTGCTTCTGGGAGGGAGGGGCTCTGCTTAGTAGGGATGAGGGAGAGAGCCCTGGGCACCTTGGCAAGGGACTGCCATTCGAGCCTCGCTTTCCTCCCCTGTGCACTGGGCTGGCAGCCGACCTGCCGTGGTGGTGTGAGACAAGTTCACGGAGGCTGCACTTGGAGTGGCTGCTCCTTCGAAGAGCTCCACAGCTACTAGCTCCCATGATGAGGAATCCCAGGAGGAGAACTGGGCCGGGGGCCTGGATCCCACCCGGACTGGCAGACCGTCATGGCACCGGATGGGGTGGAGAAAGTTATTCCAGAGGAACAAAGGAGTCAGAGCGAGTCGGGCATGCCTGGTGGGAGAACAGAGTGGGCAGAGGCCAAGGGCCCCAGGGGCTCTCCTGGGGGTGACGTCAGCAGGATCGGCTCCTGGGCATGAGCTCAGACCACACCTCTGTTCGCCACATGAGCTGTCTCTCCGAATCCTCCTGGCAGCCCAGTGGGGCACGAGGGATTCTGGTCTTCAATTCACTGATGAGGAAAGCGAGGCTTAAAGAGACTGGGTCCCTCTGTGCCCAACAGAGGAGCAGAGCCAGGACTGGAAGCCAGTGCCTCTTAGAGCCCATGGGCCCCCCTGACCAGGAACGACCTCTTTTCCCTAAAGTCCTGACAATCTTTGGTGCTGGTGCCCAGAGAGACCTCATCCTGTGGGGGGATAGGCTGGTCCTGTTCCTCGGAGAGCCCACAGTGTCTGTGGCTGGCCAACCTGGTCACCACCCCAGCCCCAGGCAAACGGGATGGCCCTGGGCCTCGAGTTCAGTGAGGGCTGGAGGCCGGAATGGGGCAGGCCCCAGGAGAGACAGGAGCCCTGAGCTCCAGGAGGTTGCAATGTGGGACACTGGGCAGAATGACCCCGGGCCGGAGAGACAGGGGTCCTGGGCGATGCTCAGCCTTTCTCTAGCTGGCGACTGCAGGGGAGGCCCTGAGCCTCAGCTTCCCCTTCTGCGCAATGAGGAAATGACTGGGCCTCGTGACGGGCTCTTGGGAGACTCCGCTGAGGAAGGACTTGTGGATCTCTTGCCTGGTGTCCGGAGCGCATTGGGAACCACCTGCCAGGCTGTCACAGTGGTCCTCCTGGGTGCAGGGTCCAGGGAGTCCCTCCTCGGCTTCCCTCCTGCTGCCCTGTCCCCAGGAATAGCCAGCATTCCTTGAGGTGGAGCTGAAGAAGATCCAGGCAACTCTGTGTTGCAGGTGACAGGGGCTCAGAGCCGGAAGGACAGCTGGACACGTTCCATGCCGCTGTCCAGGGCCTGCCCTGTGACACCGGAGCCCACCAGAAATCAAGTCTCCTCCTCGGTGGATCCCAGCTGCTGTGGCTTTAGGCACTCCCTCACTCATTCACTGAGGCTTTCATTCCCTCCTTCCTTCCTTCACTCACTCACTCAGTCATTCATTCATTTCTACTCTCACTCATACTTTTCACTCATTCAGCCCAAATCCTCTGGTCCCTGCTGTGCACCCAGCAATGTGACCTCACCAGTGAGTGTGATCCGGCGTGACCCTTGTCCCCGCGGTTCACATCTGCTGTGTGACATGGAAGACGGCCATCTCTCGGGTGAGGGGGAGTGATGAGCACCAGCAATCCGCTTCTGAACAGAGAGGCCAGTCATGCACAGGAAAGAATGGAGAGAACACGTGCACGGCTCCTCTGCTAGAACAAGAAAAGAAGGAAAAGTTAGGACAAAGAAATATGCCCTATGTTGAACAAAACATGGGCTCTGATTACAAGTGTGCACTGATTCCTAAAACCAACAAAGAAGAAATTCAATGGATTGGGGCTTGGTGACACCATTTTTCTGACCAACAATGGCATTTGAGGAAACATCTTCTAGGGCTCACACTTTTCCTAAGGCCTCTTTCACCTCCTAGCACTTCAATCTTCCTCCTTGGAAGCCTCTGTCCTGGTCCCTCCTCATCCAATGGCTCCTCTGCTGCTCGGGGGCCTGCCCTGCGAGGCCACCCTCATCCATCCGGGACTGTCCCTGCCATTGGGACAGGCTGCCCGCATTCCCCCCTGGGTCTCATGAGCTCCTGCTTCTTTTGCAAGGCTGGCACTTTCACTTAGGATCACTTGGCGTCTTTCTTTGCAGTGGTTTGCATCGTCACACACTGGGTCCCCCCGATGACTCCCTGAGGGAGGCCATTTGTCAGCATCTTCCAGGCGAGGAAGCTCAAGTCCAGCAGGCTGTACAGCCTGTCCAGAGACACGGCCAGTGTGGCGTCTCAGCAGAGTTTGGTACCCATGCAGAGGAGGATGGAGGGGAAATTGTTTGCAGGTCTTCCCAGGAAGCCTGAAGGAGGACGCGGGGAATGAGCCTGGAGGATTAAAGCCTTAGCGGGGCCTGAAGAACCAGCACCACTGTGGTGAGCATCACTCTGTCCCAGCAGGAGACCAGGTCCTGCCTGGACTGGCTCGGTCCCCTCAGGTGGAGGGAACACCCCAGGGCATTCCTGCAAAAGGCCGCACAGCCTTGCAGGAGAGGAAGGGCCCATGGGGCAGGAGAGCCCTCAGGCAGGGAGGAGGGATGCAGGCACTGCAGGGGGCCGCTATCAGTCTCCTGGGCACTGGCTCCCAGCTGCAGGGGCACTCAGGTGGGCTGAGGGAACAGGAGTGCGACCACAGCAGTGTCTGCGGCTGGGCTCTCCACAAAGGTCCCGCCCTTCTGCCCAGAGAAAGACTCATCTGCATGGCATTTGTCCTTCCAACACAAAGTGGGGTCCAAGACCACCCCTCCACCCCACCTGCCCGATTCCTTTCCACTCATCTCAAGTGACAAGCAATTCCGAATATTTGATTGGTGTTGGATGCCCAGATACAGTGGTTTTTGGGGCCCACGTTGTAACCTTGCTGGCATTTTCAAGATCTCAGGATTTTGATGCAAAACAGGAAAATGCTGAGGACCCCAGAGAGCTTTCCGGAAGCAAAAAGCTTTGCAGTACTGCCTTCCCACCAGCTCTTCTCAAAATCCTCCAGGCCCCGGAGTCTCCATCTTGGGTGCTCAGATTGCTGGAAGGATGTGCCTTCCAAACGTCCTCAGGGTGGGCTGGCAAGACAAACGGAATGGTGGAGCGAGGAATTCAGCAAATCCGCCTCCCGCACAGCAATGACCATCCTGGAGAAGCTGGCAGAAAACCACCAGGTCAGCACTCTGCCAAGAGACCGAAGGCACACAGCCCACTGAGGAGCACCTGAGGCTGAGGGAGACCAATGAGAGTCTGTGGTGTTTTCACCCAGGGCAGCTCCCGACCCCACACCCTCAGTGTCAGGGCCCTGTGACAATGGCAGGCCTGAAGGCGGCTGCTTCCCTGTCAGAAGTTGCCTACTTGGTTTCTGCACGGGTGGGGAATCCCCAGCCCCTGAGCATTTCTGGAAACTGTAGCCATCTCAGCGGCAAGCTGCCATGGAAGATCAACTTTGTAGCTGCCTGAGGTTGGATCCAGAACAGAGCCACAAACTAGCCAGAAAGTGGAGAGGGAGAACCAGGCAGTGAGACAGACACAAGGACTTGATGGGCTCCACGCATCCCTGGGGGTCTGGACGGTTTTGCGCACGTGCAGGCCTGTACACACTCAGGAGAGACCAGGCAGGTGCGCATTGTGGGGAGGGTTAGAGACCTGCCACCAGCCCAGGCCTTGGCCCCAGGCCTTGCTGCCTCCCAGAGGGTCCCAGCTGACTGAGGGGCAAAGCCCAGCCCTGTGGGGTCCCTGTCCTCTCTGGGGCTCGCATGCAGAGAGGCCTTCCCACCTGGAAACTTCTCCCTGGTCTTCTTCAGAGGGTGAGCCGAGGAGCTCTGAAGGTAGAGAAGGTGGGGAGCAGGGAGGAGAGGCTCCCGAGGCCTCAGCCCTCCTGGGACAGGAAGAGAAGGACCTGGGAGTGGGGAGGGGGACCCTGCTTTCTCGGCCCTCAGTCCCCCTCTGTGTACACCTCCCTCTGAGGAGATGGAGTCCAGGAAAACCTGGAGAGCAGAGCTGGTCCCGATGAGTAACACTCCCAGGGAGGAGGATCGGAGCTCAGCCCAGGACGAGCCCAGGGAGGAAGCGAGCCTTTCACCGCGGGACACTCCACTCACGGTCAGTGTGGCCCTGGCAGGCATGCATGTCACTGCCTGTCCGACACAGCCCTGTGGAGCCGCTCAGTGGGCAGGGACTGGCCTCTGACCGACAGAGCACAGCACAAGCGATAGATCAGCCCTCCAGATCTCATTCCCCAGGCTGTCCTTCCCACTTCCTCCCGCTCTTGTGTTCCCTCCTTCTCTCTCTCCCTTTGTTTCTCTCTCTCTCTCAGTCTCTCTTACCCATGGACCTGGGGACCATGCATGGATGTCCTGAGCTCCCCTATGTAGAGGCCACATAGGGATGAACCAGGGGCATGCCCTGGCCAACAGGGAGAAAGGAGCTCAGCTCTCAGTGAAGCTGATCATGACCACGCCCACGGGAGTGATCTCCATAGCAAATCTCACCCTAGCACAGCCTCAGTTGAGGCCACAGCCCCAACCTGCAAGACGCCAGGAGGCAGAGACTCCAGCTCAGCGGTGCTGGCGTCCGTGGCCCACAGAGATGGCGAGATCGTCAGTATTTGTAGTTGAGAGGTGCAGGGTTGGGAGCAATGGAGTCCAGGAGGAGCAGATCCCTCGCGCTGCCTCCCAGGCCCTGGGTCTGGCCTGCCCTCCTCCCTCCGCTCTCCTCCAGGCTCTCTGCAGCCACACTGCCAGCCTTTCCAACCTCCTCTGGCAAACTCACTTAGGCCTGCATGTCTCTGCACCAGCAGTGCCCTCTCCCTGGCACACTGCTCCCGGCATGTGCAGGGCTGGCTCCTCCTGTCACTCTGCTCACAGCCAATGTCACCCCGGGGAGGCCTTTCATACTCTCCTACCCTGTGAGACCCCAGCCCTCCCTGCAGGACACTCTTTCTTGTCGTTCCAGTTCATGCTCTTCTCTTTCACATGTCTCGGATGTGGTGCTTTTGCCCGTCTCCCTCCAGACTGAGCTCCTGGGGCTCAGGGACCACTAGGCACTTTTTAGCACCACCCCAGGGCCGACCAGGGCTCCTGGCCCAGGGTGAGGGCTTGGCACACAGCTGCTCGATGAGTAAACAGGGGGATCTTCGGTTTCTCCTTCCTGCTTTTGACCTGCTGCAATGGTGGAGACGAACGCTAGTAATAGGAGGTGCAAGCGGGTTCTGAGGCGGGGGGATGGGCAGCGTGACTTCCACATGACTCCTCCTTTGTTCAGTTGCTCCAGCACAGCTCAGTGGGCCCCCCTGACACTGGAGGTTCCCCCCAGTGGCCAGTACTGGACAGAAGCCACGGCAGGGACAGCACAAAACCACACATTCACCTCTACTGGGGCTTCTCAAGACGGTGGCTCTGTAGGTTCTCGGTGGGACCTACGACACCAAGGACAGTATGAGGGGCTTTGGAAGCTTCCTTCCCCCCGCCCATGTATTCATTCATCGGCGTCATCTTCACTCACGAGGCATCCTTGCCTCAGCTAGGACAATGACTCACCTCGACTTCCAAAAGAGCACCCCAACAAAAACCATCTTTCCTTCTACTTTGGCCTTGCTGCACGGTGCTCTGGCATGTCCTTCTCTAGCCCAATCCTCATCCACCAAAGCCCCTGAACCTCTCCCTAATCCACAGGCCTGCAAGGTCTGGGAAGCATTATCCCAGGGTCTTGGAGCGTAGTGGGTCATTGATGGAGAGCCAAAGCCTACAGACACTTTGCAGTCATGTGGATCACTGACTTCAAGCATCCTAATTTATACAGGAGACACTGTGGCCTCTCTCCTCTAGCCCTTGTCTACACTCAGGTGTGTGGGGTCCTGGAAGTTCCAGATGCCCACAGAGGTTGGTAACTTTCCATTTGAAGATCCTTCACTTAATCCCACTGGGATAGCGACTTTTACCATGAAGGTAACACATATACAGGCTCTGGGGACTAGGATGTGGACATCTTTGGTGACAGCCATTACCAAGCCTACTCCATGGGAAAATTGATCATCACCAGGGTTGCAGTCAAGGAGCAGGGTAACCCTAGGGAGAGATGTGTCCTCAATAGACACTGCCAGGGGAGTGACAGAGACAGAAGTGCAGGGAGTGCCGTGGGGTAGCATCTTCCATAGTGTGGCCTGGGGAGGTTTCTCTGAGGAGTTGATTTAAATATGTTTTATTTATATATTAATTTCCATACCAAAAAATTCACCATTTTAAAGTGTATAATTCACTCTGAATAGAGAACACAATGTTGAATGAGAAGAACAAAGTTGGAAACTACTTGACTTCAAGACTTACTAGAAAGCTACAGTAATCAAAACAGTGTGATATTGGTGAAAGAAACGACAAATCAATCAATAGAACAGAATAGAGAGTCTAGAAATAAACCCACAGGAATATAGTCAACTGAGAATTGACAAAGCAGCAAAGGCAATACACTGGAGCCAAGATCAGATCTTCAATCAATGCTGCTGGAACAATGGACATCCACCTGCAAAAATATGAATCTGGACACAGATCTTACACCCTTCACAAAAATTAACTCAATATAGATCATGCATCTAAATGTAAAATGGAAAACTCCAAAACTCTTAGAAGATAACATAGGAGAAAACCAAGATAACCTTGGGTATGTTGATGATTTTTTAGACACAACTCAAGGCACAATCCATGAGAAATGGATAAATTGGACTTCATTAAAAGTAAAAAGTTTCTGCTCTGTGAAAGATGATAACAAGGGATTGAGAAGATAAGTAACAGACTACGGTAAAATATTTGCAAAAACACATCTCATAAAGGACTGATATAGGAAATGCATAGAGAACACTTAAAACTGAATAATAAGGAAACAAACAACCTCATTAATCAATGAGTGAAAGATCTGAACAAATGCCTAAGTGGTTGCTGAAGATTGATGAGGGCAGGAAGAGGGGTGAATCTGCAGAGCACAGAGGATTTTTAAGGCATTGAAAATACTCTGTATGATAGCCTAAAGATGGATACATCTTATTCTCTTGTCCAGAGTTATAGAATGAACAAGGCCAAGAGTGAACGTTAAGGTAAACTATGGACTTGGGGTGAGTATGATGTGCTAATGTAGGCTTATCAATCATAACACATTTACCACTCTTGTGGGACATGTTGAAAATGGGGGAAGCCATGCATGTGTGGAGGCAGGGGGCACATGAATAATTTCTGTGCTTTCCCCTCAATTTTGCTGTGAACTTAAGACTGCTCTAAAAAATAATCTTAAGTTTTAAAAAGCGTATAATTCAGTGGTTTTTAATATATTCACAAGGTTGTGCAATCATCGATGCTAATTCCAGAATATGTTCATTACCATAAAAAGGTTCCTCATACCCATTAGCAGTCATACTCCATACTTCCTTCCCCCCAGCCACTGGCATTCATTAATCTACTTTCTGTCCTTCTGGATTTGCCTATTCTGGACATTTCCTATAAATGCAATCACACAACAGGTGGTATTTTGGGTCTGGCTTCTTTCATTTTGCATAATGTTTTCAAGGTTCATCCATGTTGTACCAGGTATCAATACCTCATTCCTTTTTACAGCTGAATAATATTCCATTGTATTCATATATCACTTTTGTTGAGCTATTCATCAGTGTAAACCGCCAAACTATTTTCCTGAGCAACTCTACCTTTTCACATTCCCACTGGCAAGCAGCGAATGAGTGAGGGTTCCAAATTCTCCATATCCTCACCAACACTTGGTATTATTTGACTTTTTTATTATAGTCATCCTGGTGTGTGTAACGTGATATCTCATTCTGGTATTGATTTGCATTTCCCTAACAACTGATAATGGGGAGCATCTTTACCTGTACTTATTGGCCATTTGCATATTAATCTGGAGCAATGCTTATCCAAATGCATTGCCCATTTACAATTGAGCTATTTGTATTTTTATTATTGAGTTGCAAGAGTATATTATATGTACTCAATGGTAGACCCTTATCAGATATGTAAAGATGTGCAAATATGTTCTCCCCTTCTGTGGGTTGTCTTTCCACTTCCTTGACCATGTCCTTTGATGCACAAAAGTTTTACTTTTGATGAAGTTCAATTGACCTATTTTCCCTTTAGTCGCTTGTACTTTGGGCGTCATATGTAAGAAACCATTGCCTAATCCAAGGCCATGAAGTTTAGTTGTACATTTTCTTCTAGGGGTTTTGTAGTTTTAGATCCTACATTTACATTCCTGATCCATTTTGACTTAAGTATTGCATACGGTGTGAGGTAGGGGGTCAACTTAATTCTTTCACATGTGGATATGCAGTTATCCCAACACTGCTTGTTGAAAGACTATTCCTTTGCGATTTTCTTGGCATGTCAACTAATTCTAGAATCTGTGTGTGTTGGGTGTGGTGTGACTTACAGTTCCTTGGAATCATTCTTTATACAAAGGATTTTTTTTTCTGGCCTTGTGGACTTTCCAACAATACATATGTAGACCAGCCATTAGTGAAGAAATCATTTCATTTATTCTGACCAGTTTTCTCTTTGTTTGCTGTGGGTATGTAATTCCACACCCTGTTACTCCCTGATGGCTGGTAGGCCTCATTGCACCATCGTTCTGGACTGGATTATTGCAGCACCTTTCAAAGTAGTTTCTCTGCCTCTATTTTTGCCCCACAAATTTATCCTCAATGCAGCAACTGGAGTGATGTTTTAAAACCAGAAGTCAAATTCGTTGTAAAATCTCACCAGAGGCTTTCTATTACTCTCAGAGTAAAAGTTAAGGTCCTTATCATGGCCTACAAGCCCAACTGAATCGGTCCCACCCTCTCTCTGACCTCATCTCTGGCCACTCTTTCCCTGTATTAATCTCTCCAGTCCCTCTGCCCTCCATTATGTCCCTGGTGCATGCCAGGCACTCTTCTACCCAAAGACTTGAACTCTATGTTCCTTCCACCTGGAATTCTCTTCCACCTGTTGATTTCATGGTTCATTTCCTTCATTATCTTTAATTCTGTGTTCAAATGTCACCTTGGTGAGGCTTGTCACAACCATGCCATTTAAAATAAAACTATCCCCTTGTCCTGACACTCCTTAAACAACTTGTTCCACTTAGATTTCTCCCCATAGCACTTATCATCTTTTAAAATAATATGTAATTATGTGAATCAATGTTCAATCAGGACACAGAAACTATACAAAAGATTGAGCAGGAATAGTTTCTATAAGGAAAAATTAAGTATAAAAGTGTAAAGAGAACTATAGAGAATAGCCCAGAATTACAGTAGAGTAGCTAAGAAAGAAACAATTGTGGGAGGGGTCCACTTCTGCAAGGCCGGGTTCAGACTTTGTCGGAGAAGGTGTGGCTGCAGTTCAGGGATGGTGGAGGAGTTTGCCGGTTGCCAAGGGCCAGAGCTGGTCCATGGTCAGAGCAGCGTTCAGCGGGTAGGGAAATGTAGGCGGACAGTGGCAAGTGCCAAAGTTCTGTCCCCTGCCAGGGGCAGGTGGGCTGAGGTTATGACACCTACAGGACTCACCGGGATTCCACTTGTGGGGGTGCCACTCAATCCCCCTAGGAAGCTATCCAAGGGGATCCACTGATTCCACTGTCGATCACCCACTGTGGGTGAGTGCCTGTGGACATCCCCAGATTGTGCCACTGCTGGTTGTACACGAGGAGAAAGAAAATGAAAAAACCTGGAAGCACCCTGGAACCAGGAAGGAAGCCCCTTTGCCCTAAGCCTTCTGCTAGCAAAGCTTAACCCCTGCCAGGTGCAAAAGAGAAATGCCTACTGGGTCCAGCTCCATTATTGCAGAGCAAACAATGGAGGGCAACACATTGATGTTGTATTACAGAGGCAATCCCTTGATAACTGGTAACATAATTCACTGATTTATTTTGTTTATGTTTTCCATGCTTTTACTTCCAACTTACCCCTATTGTTATATTTCTAGTAAGTTTTTTGAAGACAGCATATGGTTGTATCATGGTTTTTAATCTACTCTGCCAATCCCTGTCGTTTAGTTTGCATGGTTAGTCTATGTACATTTGCTATAATCATTAATATGTAAAGGCTTGTATTCGTTTCCTAAGGCTGCTGTAAACAGTGCTATAAGCCAGGTGGCTAAAACATAAACATTCATTCTCTCACAGTTCCAGGAGGAGAAGTCTGAGATCAAGTGAGATGGGGAAGGTAGAAAATCCAATAAAGGGTATGCCAATGAGATGGTCACTATTGTGGGCAACTGGGACTCACTCTTCCTGAAGATTCTCTGAGACATAGGGTGGAACCATCTCAAGACTGTCCCAGGGGAACAAAGAGCTGAGGACTATTAGCCCATCAGTTACCATCTCTACTGACTTGGTAGGTGAATTCACCTGCACTTCTAGTGTCACCATGTGTGCATAGGAAGCATAGGGGAACAGAGGATGCAGGCATTGGGTTGGGAAGCTGTGACCCTCTCAGTGTGCAGGAACTACAGGTGCAGTGGGCTGAGGGGGTGGGCCATCAGCACTGTCAACCATAGTCCACCCCTTGCACTGCACTGATGCACTCATGCTCCAAACCAAATCTGTTCTGGTGAATTATGGAACTGAGGCTTCAGGGTAGTAACCAGCCACAATCTCTAAAATAATGACAGGAGATGGTTAGTAGAAACAAGCTGCAGTCCCAGCTTTCCGGGTGGTCTGGGGGCTTTAATTTGCAGCCATCCTGCCTCCTCTCCTACCCCTTCTACATGCCCACCTATCCCAGCCAGCAAGCCCTCTGGTCTTGGTGATTGTTTGGTAGCGCCATGAAAACCTTCTTGTTCCCGTATGCCAAGGAAGGCCCAGACATTGTCCCCCTTAGTGAGACATCTGGGAAGTAGCAGCTGTGAGGAGCTGTGACCACTCTGAGATTCAAAGGAGAGGTTGTGAGAGGTGTCACCAGAAGTGATAAGAGCTACAGCTGTGGAGTAGACGCAGTCATCATGGTGTGGGTGGTATAATGGTCTCCCATCATAACGGGATGCAGCCATCCAAAGAAACGCCTCAGGCCATTGTGTACTGGGGGGCGGAGATAGGTCTCCCCTCCTGCCACTGTTCTCCCAGTGGTGTCTACCACCAGTTGAACACATCCAGTATCCAAAAAAACACCACACAATTGGAAAGCTCTGTAGAGTTCACCTGAGGTGGCACAGCACAAGATGGTGGACGACGGGCAGCCCCTGGAAATCTCCAATTGCACTAAGCATAGGGTTCATGGGGGCAGCCCTGTCCTCCCAACGACCCCTACGTGGTGTTCCATCATCTTTTTCAAGGATGGAATTAAATTTGTCAATGTCATAAGATGCTTAGATCAGTGACTCCATATAATGAGGGAAATCAAGGTCTCTGGGGTACAGTCAACAAGAACAGGACAGAGGAAAAGCTCTCCCATTGACACAGAGACTCCAGCATGTTTACTAATCTCTGGTCCTAAAGTGCACTGGCCTCGCCCTTTCCTACTCCCAGGACGGAAGGTTTTCTGCTCAGCAGCACCTTCCAAGTTGGCAGTTGATTACTGGATCGTGCCAGCACCCTCAGTACAATGCCCCAGGGGTTATTAGAGAGGGCTAATTATTGTTATTTAGTGAGTACTTGGGGGTGTGCAATCGGCAGTGGTGTCCAATCTTCTGCCAGAGAGGCACAAAGCTGCCCTTGTGTGGCCGTAGCACCTGTGTACAGGGTCTACGTCAGCTGTGGGTCTCAGCGGAGATGATTCAAGCCCAGGAAGTACAGGGTCAGGGAGGGAGAAGGCCAAATTCTTGCTCAGAAGGCAGCCAGGACTGAGACCAGCAGAGCCAGGTGCCCAAGTGTGCTCAACCATGAACTCAGAGCACAGGCCCCTCGTGGCCTGTTTGTGCCTCACTCGGCCCATTTATCCAAAGGGAAGGAGATGTGAGGCCTGTCTTATGGTACATGAGGCAGTCAAAGCTGAGGAGGGAGGTGAAAGCATTTTGGAGAGTCGGGGTATTAGAAGAATGAATGTAAGCAACTTGCAGTATTGGGGGTTTGGACAGGCTCTGATGGATCCTGGTCCCTGGCCCCACTCCAGGCAGAAGGAGGGAGGAGCCCTCATTCATTGAGCCTTGTACATGTCAGGGGAGCTGGGTCTTCGCAGGCCCACTCAGCAGAGCCTTACAAAGATCCAAAGTGATCGAAGTTGTGGGTGCCCCTGTGGGGGCGGAATCCTCTGAGGCTCAGAGAGATTCAGTAACTGGTTTATTCTTGAATGAACGAACGACCAAGAGCACCTAGCACGTGGATGGAGCTCCTCCCTACAGGCCATCGAACTCATGAGACCTGGGAATCAAGCCTTTCCCTTTGGGGAACTTAATTCTAACAGAGAAGATGGGCACTGAACACTCATGGGGAGAAATGAGCAGACAATCCAGAGAGTAATGAGTGCTCTCCGGGAAACACAGCCTGGTCTGGGGGTCCCAAATGAAGGGGGTGGCACAGCCAGATCGCTCCCTCCTGTGGCCTGGGGAGGCCCCTCTGAGGAGGTGATATTTAAACTGATCCTGAGACATAAAATAGTGCCCCAAATGCCAGGAAGAGGTGGCCTGAGGGGCCCAGGCCCAGGACGAGCAAACGCAGGGGCCCCAGGGCAGGAGAGAGCTCGGACTCTGGGGACCCTGTGGGAATCAGCTGATTGCACACCCTGTCTCTGTAGTTGTAAAGCTCAGTCCCTCTCCCCTCAGCAGTGAGAGGCCAGTTACCAGAGAACTGGCGGAAGATCCAGCCCTGGGATCCTGGGGGAGGGGGATGGGCGGGGGTGTAAGGAAGCCCTTGGCCTTCCCTCCATGACTGGGAGTGCAGACACGCACCCCTGCCCCTTCTGATAATGTCCTCATCCAGATGGCTCACTTGGAGTAAGCACCCTGGAAGGCAGGAAAAAGGGATGGTAGTATGTGTCTTTTATTCTGTGGGTGGCACTTAATTGTCACTCATCAGATTCCAACAATAATGACAGTCCACCTCCCCTGATGCAGAATTGCCAGGATGCTAGGTGGGAGGGGTGTGGCCAGTGCCAAGTGTTCATGGGCAGGAGCCGAGCTGGGTATAAAGGGCAGCGCTGTGAGGACTCGCACAGCCTCCTCCAGACCCCAGTGACCTGCCGGCGGCTGTGAGCACAGACCCCTGGAGATGAAGGTTCTGTTCCTGACCATCACCCTTGGCCTGATCACAGCCCTGCAGGCCCAGGACCCTCTGTTCTTCCCCTCAGAGAACGAGAATGTGAGCCCAGGGAAGGGCGGGAAGAGAGGTATGGGGGAAAGGCGGTGACTACCTGTTGGCCAGCAGTGACCAGGGGCCTTGTGTTAGGAGGTGTCATTCAAGGTCGAAGTTCTGACCCTGTGCTCCCTGCAGAGTGTGGTCAGAGGAGCAGGAGGCTCTGTTCTTGTGTCTGCAGACAGCGCTCCTCCTTGGGCCCAGAGGCTGAAGCAGGGGAGTGGGTTCAGCATAGGGACTGTTGGTCTGACACTTCGGGAACCCAGAGGCACTGAGGACCCTGTGGAGTATAGACTCATCCAGGGCCAGGGCCCGGTCTCAGCAGAGAAGAGACTCATGGGGTGAGAGACCCCCTGCCTCTGTTTAGGGTCGGGAGCCCTGAGTGCTGGGCTGGTTCTAACAGAGCACAGGGTGTGGATGTACGGGATCCAGCCAGCCTTTGGAGGACAGCACCTGGGGTGCTGGGGATGTCTGGTGATGGCTGCAGCCCATGCACAGAGGATGGGGGTAGTGGGGTGAGGAGGAGATTCTGGGCTATGTCCGTGCTGGACTCATGGCCCCCACCCTGCTCAGATCATAGGGACATGGTATGTGAAGGCCGTGGTGGCTGACAAGGACCTGCCTAAGGAGAAAAGGCCCAAGAAGGTGTCCCCCTTGACAGTCACTGCCCTGGATGATGGAAACTTGGAGGCCATGGGCACCTTCATGTGAGTGTTGCCTCCCAAGGGTGCTGCTCTCCCCTCCTCCTCCCTCTCCCCAGGCTGCGAGGTGGCCCAGAGCAGCCCCTCTTTGTGCCTCTTCCCATCCCACTTTGGGATGTGGGTAAAATGAATGTCCCCCTGACATAGAAAGGAGAGAGTCCAGACTGTGGGGATGACAATGGAACTCGTGGGGACACCAGGGCAGAGGCCCATGTGCCAGGTGAGCTCAGGTTGGCTCGAGTGTGTTTCCTGACAGCCTTCCCCTCTGCCTCCCGTTTTCCAGGAAGGGGGGCCAGTGCCACGAGAAGCGAGTTGTGATGCACCAAACCGAGGAGCCTGGCAGATATAGCGCCCGTGAGTCCAGACCAGGCTGTGCCACATTCCCTGCCAGAGCCCAGGCCTCCCCTTCCCCTGAGGCTGCCTGCTGCCGGGCAGTCCCTGCCCTGTCCCCTCCCAGGAGCAGCTAGCCACTCCCTTCCCAGGAGTCTCCTTGTCCTGACATTGGAAAGGTTTCTCCACAGCAAGGATGACAGTACCAAACCCTCCCTCTGGATGGTCCTAGCAATTCAGCTTGCAGAGAACCAAGGGTTGAGGATGAGGATGCAGGGCGGGGCAGGTGCTGGGTGAACAAAGGAAAGAGCCCCAGCCTCTGATGTCTTCTGGCCTCTGGTGACTCCACTGCTTGGGTTGGAACCTTCCTCATGAAGAGTCTCCCTCTCCAGAGTGTGGTCCATGGTTCTGAGCAGCAGTGTGTCCTGGGCACTGGACCAGCTTGGGCACCTGGATTACGGGGCAGTCAGTAGAGCTAAGGTGGCCGAGAAACTGAAACGTTCCAAAATGTTCCCTAATGTCTCAAATATTTTCTGCAGGAATGAAGACACTAAAGACCAATTTTCTCTATGTCTGTCTGCAGTTGGGGGAAAGAGGCACATGTACATCCTGGACTTGCCAGTAAAGGACCACCGCATCTTCTACTGCGAGGGCCAGCTCGGAGGGAAAGCAATCCGCATGGCAAAACTCGTGGGTAAGAGGCTGCTGCCCCAGGTCCTCAGAGATCCACCTCTCCTGACCCACCCCCACAGGCTCTGCTTCTAGAAGTCAGTGGAACTGGCTTCAGTCCTGATTCTGGGGAATACGAACACCCTGCTTCTGTCTTTGGGGGCCTGGCACAATTTGCTGCCCTGGGGTGTCCAGTCCAAACTCCCTCAGTGACCTGACTTCTCACCAAGGGGATATGGACGCAGCTGCTAAGTCCCATCTCTTGGGGTCTGGGGCGTGAGGCCAGGTCAGCACTGGGGAGTGCACTGTTGCTGACAGAGGTCTTCTTGGAGCAATGACCCTCCAGAGTGGGGTGAAGTCCAAGAATTTTCTGGCCAGAGAGCATCACAATTCCTCCAGGCCATCAGCTTCTTCCAGGTCAGGGGTGTGACCCTGCAGATCGGTTTTGAGAGTGGGCCTGGGACCCCAGGGGCCCTCAGTGTCTCGGAGTGTCTCCCTGGCTATCCTCCTTCACAGGAACCTCTCACCTGGGTGGTGGCCTGTCTCCTCTGGGCCTACTCTGTATCCACTTTCGGGGGAACCCTCCATCTCAGCCTCAGCCATTACAGGACAAAGCCCCCCAAGTGCTAGGAGGCACTGTCTCCTCTTGGGGTCTGCTTCCTGAACCTGAGGCTCACCTGGTCACCTCTCCTACAGGTAGAAATCCCGACATGAGCCTGGAAGCCCTGGAAGAATTTAAGAAATTCACAGAGCGCAAGGGATTGCCACAGGACATCATCATCATGCCTGTCCAGACAGGTAAGAGGACAACTCTGCCCAGGTTCCCTGTGTCCACTCTGCATGTCCCTTTGTCCCCTATGTCCCTCCCTGTGTCCCCAACAGATTCCTCGTGTCCCACTGTGCCCTTCAAGTCCCTCTGTGTCCCCCAGGACCTTCCTCGCCCCTTCCCCTGCCCCCCGCCATGGGGGAGACATCAGCGCTGTGTTGTGTCACAGGGGCACAAGGGCCCCACTCCGGGTCTCTGCTATTGGTGTCAGAGCTGCAGCTTGATGGGGTCTGGGCCCTTGGCTAGGGTCTCTTCTCATTGCTGAATTTTCCTTGGTTTCTACAGAAAGCTGCATTCCTGAAAGTGACTAGGGTAAGTGACCCTTGAAGCAAACAAGAGTCCTGGGTTCAAAGGAACGTCAGGAGTCACCAAGGCACCCCCAAGGTGGAGACAAGAGGGACTCCATGTGAGCCAGGCAGAGCCTTGTCTGCTCTGAGATCCTTTCTGGGATTTGATCCTTACTTGGGATGTCTGTCCCCGAACATCATTCCTGGGACATTTAGGGACTCCTTCTTTTCTCTGTCTCTGTAACTTGGGACCAATGGGCCAGGGTCTGTCCTCCACCACACCCATGCACCTGGTGGAAGTGGGAGCCTGCCCTCCATGCAGCAGCCCTGAGAGCATTACATATGCCCCCAACACTGCCACCCCTGAGAACCCCACACCTGCCCCCCCTCCCCTCCCCTGTCCTGGACTCACTGACCCTCTCCCTTCTTTCTAGGGCAGGGGACATCAGCACCCCACAGCAGCCCCAGGGCAGCACCATCAAGACCCTCTGTCCTGCAGGCCATGGAAGGAGCCCCTGCCTCTAGAGCCTGACCTGCTCTGCCCCTCCAGTTACCTTGACTCCCCTTCCTCCCCCAGCCATGCATCCCCTCTCCTAGTTCCACATAAAGAGCTTCAGCAGTTCCTGGTGACTCTGCCTGTCTGTGGGGGTCCCTCGCGTGGGCTGGGAACTGGGAGGAAGTGGGCAAGCCAGAGAAGGCAGGACAGGAGGACCCATCTATGTTTGCATTCTCCTTGAAAGTTGGACCAATCCAATGGGCATTAGGGTCCAGGCCGAGGGATGGGTGCTACAGCTCTGACCAAGGGTCTAATGGGGGACAGGTCTGACACCCAAGCAGCTCAGGTTCTGGGTGGTCACGTGGTGGGGGAGAAGGGATGTGAAGATAACAGGGTCAGATACAGCCCAGAGGTGATGACATGTGTGCAGGTGGGGATCACCTGGCCCCCTGAGTCCCAACTGCCTAGATGTGGTGACAGGAGTGCTGGGAGGCTGCCTTTGAGGGTGCAGGCAGGAGACCAGGCTTCCAAAGGCCATCAGGATGGGGACAGCAGGACCCTGGAATCCCAGCCTGGGTGGGACTCTGCTCCTGCCCCTTCCCCCTAGGCCTGGCTGGACACATGCACTGCCCCTGGGGAGGGAGCCACTTCAAGAGGGACCTTGTTCACAATTGTAATGTCATCACTATGGTTTCCCAAATCACCCTGGGGCTTTGCAGTGACAGCCAGCCAACTGAGGTCAGGGTCTCCTTGCTTGTGGTAGGAGAGGTGAATGCAGCCCAGCTTCCCTAGAGACAGGGGGGTGCCTGGAGCTCCCTTCATGCAGGGTCAGTGCACCTTCCCAAGTCACAGGCCCAAGGTCCCCGGTGGGATGGCGAGCATCCCTGGGCCTCTCCTGAACACAGCAGGCCCCAGATGCAGACTTCTGGCACCCTGGTACTTGTAGGTTCCTTCCTTGACAACGAAATACTAGGTAGGGAGTCCCTGCATGGTGCAAGCCCCCCACAGGTTGAGGCGGTGCCCAGGGGGCCAGGCAATCACAGGTTACAACTGCCTTGGCTTTGTTTTTTCAGCTTCCATGAGGATGACAGTTCTTATACCACTGTCCCTGCAATGGCACGAGGCCATCAAGGCAGGAGCCTGGGAGGAGGGAGTCGGTGGAAGACTCTGTGCACGCAGGCCCGTGTCCTGGGATTCCAGGACCCTGTGCCATTTGTCCACCTGGTGCTGACGTGCCCCTAAGCAGTGGTGTCCCTCTGATGTGGCAGCCCCAGGGGTCTGTGCAGAGAAGGGGCTGTGAGATGGCCAGGGTCAGGGTTCAGGGTCCTCAAGGGTCGAGGGGTTAAGACTTGGGGTAGGGATGCTAAGACCTGACAGGTGACAATCCTCAGCAGAACTTCCCCAGGGTACATCCCTCCAGCTGGAGAACAAGTGGGCAGAGCTGAAGAATCCCTGTGCCCAGCCCATGGGCTCATACAGAGCCGATTTTCAGGGTCTGTCTTCCTAATTGGGGGGCAACAGAATTCCTACATGAAGTCTTTTCTTTGGTCTGGGAATCCAAGTCCAGTACCTGCCCCAGCACTGTCTGCACCACAACAGCCTTGGCCCTGCCTGCAGGCTGTCCAGGTGCCTGGTCTGTGCTGGGCAGTGGTTTTCAGTGGATTCCTGGACCCTGGAGGGCCTGGTGTCCGGGGAGGGCCTTCATGGGCAAGATGGGGCAGAACAAGTGGAATCTTAACCGAATCCTGCAAACCACACTTCCCATGGGACAGGACCCTGTATGGACCCCAGGAAGACCACAGACTTTCTCAGAGAGGCAGCTGGCATCCTGGGGACTCAAGTCCCTGCGGTCAAACCACCATGCTTTACTCCCCACGTGGACTTCATTCTGGGTGGAGCCCAAGGAGCATCCCTGAAATGAAACCACCCCAAACAGGTCCAGGTCTGAGGTCCTAGCTGTCGTGGCCTCAAAGCAATGGGTGGACAGACAGAACGAAGAGTAAGAAGCGGACCCCACATAGAGTTCATCGTTCCTACAGACAGGACCCTTCTATTTCTCCCTTTCTCCTCTGGCTTGTTTACCTGATTTCTTGCTCAGTTGGTTCCTCTGAGAATTGGCCACTGAGCCGGGTAAGAGAGCAAGAGGGGCCTTGGGGTTGATACCTGAGAAAGATCAGGAGGGAGGAAGCCAAATGAGGCAGGAGACTCTCCAAGGAGCCGAGCTGGCCCAGCGGGGAGTTGGGAGCCATGGCTGCCCATGGAGGAGCCTGCATGGTGGAAAGGCCAGCTCAGCACTCTCCTCCCCAAACTCCCAATGGGCTCGGTCCTGGGGTGCTGCCACTGGTGTCTTTAGCCAACTGTCATCCTTGCAGCTCACTGGCAGGCTCTCTCCTGAAGGGGCTCAGAGCGTCACCCTGCGTGGACACTATAGCCCACCTGTCATGTCCTGAGCGCATGTAAACACCTCTGCTCACCTTTAGGGAGCAGCTCCTCCAGGTCCTGGGAATCCTCCTTTCAAGAGGACACTCAGAAGAGAGAAAACAGCGGTCAAACCACAGCCCCTGACCCACTGTAGCTGGTCCTAGGGCCAGACTGACCCACACAGCCACCCTTCAGTAGTTGCTTCTCTATGCCACACACCCTGAGACCCCCTCCATCTCAGTGGGGCCCAGATGGATGACCCAGTTGTTCCTGTTTACTTGCTGGTTGGAGGGCAGCGTATGTCTACTCATGCTCACCACACATGGGAGCACCACGTCTGCACAGATGAGCACTCGACCCCTGACCTCTAGTTAAGAAGGGGTTGGGAAGAACCATCTAGAGCAGGAATCAGGCTGGTCTCCTCCCGAGGGACCCAGTTCAGGTCAGCTCTGCACTTAAAAGGCCCTGCTGTGCAACTCAGCAGAAGGAAATGACTCCCCACTGCCGAGGAGCTGCCTCTGTGGGGGCTCACTGACCTCAACTCACCCCTTCTAGGGTCAGCCTCGAGGGGACCCAGGCCACAGGTGGGGATTGCCTAGGCCACTTGGCCAGCTACCATCACTGACCACTGCACTTTCGCTCCACATCAAGTTCAGAAACTCCACACAACTCCTGCCATCTCCTTCTGAGAGGCACAACCTCACCCCCACCCCCGTCACTAATTCCAGAATATTTTCATCACCCCATAAAGATTCCTCAGGCTTTAGC
The DNA here is from genome assembly GCF_041296265.1 of Equus caballus. Lineage (NCBI taxonomy): Eukaryota > Metazoa > Chordata > Mammalia > Perissodactyla > Equidae > Equus > Equus caballus. The sequence goes on from NC_091702.1 coordinate 1,057,061, forward strand.
AGTCACTTCTCATTCCTCCCTCTTCTGTGACCCCTGGCAATCACTAATCTACTTCCTATCTCCCTAGATTTGCCAACTCTGAACATTCTCATAAATGGAATCCTGCAATATGTGGCCTTTGGTGTCTGCCTTCTTCCACCCAGTATCACGTTTCCAAGGTCCATCCACGTTGCAGCTGTGTCAGAACTTCATTTGCTTTATGAGTGAATGAGATCCCATTGCTTGGATAGATCGCATTTGGTCATCCATTCTTCAGCTGGTGGACATCAGGGTTGTTTCCACCCTTTGACTACTGTGAATAGTCAAACCTGACCTTTGTCGGGACCACCATCAGCGGTGATGAACGTCCAGCAGAGGAGCAGCATGGCCAGGGCTGGAGGGTTCTGGGGCCTGGTGAAGGTGGAATCATGAATCCTTTGGAGCAAGAACTGGGTACCTACCTGCACTTGGTTAGGGTCTCAGTCCTGTTATTCTGAGCCCCACATGGACCTGGGCCAGAGTTTTCTCTTGTGTCCTTGGTGACATCTCCCAGGCACAGCAGAGCATCTTCCTGCCCTCTAGTGGAGTGGGGACCTCAGTGAGGCCTTGGACAGGTTTCCATTCACCATAGGTCCCTCCACCCTTTTCAGCAAGAACTGTACCAGGTAGCAGTGGGAATGTTGTGGAGCCTTCTCCTTACCATACCCAGGCACACACACACACACACACACTACAGACACACTTGCTGCACAATGTAAACACAGAGAGACACATACGCAATTGTGCACATGCACACACTCAGACAGATACACAGAGACTATTATGCACACAGAGAGACATATACACACATGTGCATGTGCACACGTGTGTACATGTCTACATACGGATATACATGTGCACAAATGAACATGTAAATTTGTGTACAAATGCATACACGAATGCACACATAGACAGACAGACACATATGCAGATACACATACATGCACACACACACTTAAGCACACATCCACAGGGACAAGATGATGCCATTTGCATTTGGTGGAAAGTTCTGGGAGCAAAATGGAGGAGGAATGAGGGACAGGGAAAGCAGAGGCCACTCAGGATATTTCAGTCAGAGATCTCATCCCAATACTTCCAAGTCTCGAGGTAGGAAAGGGGCAGCAGCAGCAGAGGGAGGAGGTGGACTGCGGGCATGCATCTGAGCAAGGCCCCAGGTGGTGTGGGGAACAGAAGTGAAGGGTACAGAGGGTCAGTGAGGTCTCCCAGGGTCTCACTGGGAGCAGTGATGAGAATACAGAACACAGGAGCCAGGGTACATTTGAGAGGAAGGAGATCAATTCCGCCTGCAGGGAGAAAGGCAACTGCAATGGGAGCCGTGGGCATCCTTGTGGGGATGTTTAGAGCGGGCTGGATGCTTTGCTTGGAGTTCAGGAGGTCTGGCGGGAAAGGGGAGGTGAGGGGACGTCAGCTCCAAGGTGGGATCTGTAGCCTGGACTGGACCAACTCTCCCAGGGATGCTCGAGGGACGGGGCTTGTCGAGGATCCCTGGGGCTCGTACAATAAAGGCCAAGGCGAGGTGGAGGATACACACAAGGAAGCCATTGTTTATCTTGCTAACTCTCAATGCAGATGTTTACTACTTCCCATTCTGATGACATTCTCCCTTCCAGATATGTTTTTTTCAGAAGGAATCAAACCCAAGAGTAATGATGGCTAATTACAAAAATTTAAGAACATCCATTCACAGGATCCAAACAATATAATCACCAACTACACGGCAAACTTGAAGGGCCTTTATGAAGGTCAGGGAGTGGCAGGATCCTGTCTCCAGGTCAGCCTAAGCCAGAGGATAAAAGGGCAGCTGGCAGGCCAGGTGAGCAGGGAACAGATATAGGGGCTCCCACTGGGCCATGCAGCCCTCCCTCCTGAAAGCATGGCTAAGTCTGCTCTCTGTGCTATGAGAAGAGGGGACCCAGTTTATTCCCACCCACACTGAAAAGGTGAGGTGAGAATATCAGTAGGGATGAGCAGTTGGCCTGTACAGGCCCCAGGTCAGCCACCTTCACTGGCTTAGAGTCTCAATTCTGTTATTCTGAGCATCAGGTGAGCTTGGGCCAGAGTTTCCTCTCGTGTCTTTGGTGATGTCTCCCGGGGAGAGCAGAGCATCTTCCTGACCACTGCCTGAGTGGGCAGTTCAGTGAGGCCTTGGACAGATTTTCATCCACCATAGGTCCCTGCCAACCCCTTACTTCTGGTGAAATTATGGGCAAGTCAGGTAGCCTTTCTAAGATGTAGTTTCTTCAGCAAAGTCATGGTTTGGAAGGAACTTTGCATATTTTAAGTCTACCTATTAATGTGAAGAATGTTGTCCCTATTATGTGTTTATATTTTGCAAGGTACTACACTGTGGTCAATATTAAAAGTCAAACACATTATTATCAAACATGTTATAAATTTCCAAAATCCATAGTGCTGTTGAAACAATATTTGAGGTCTGCAAATATCTAGATGACACCAAGTTCCCAGTCCCTACACGGGGACCATCACAGCCTCACCTCCCTGGGACCCCTCTGTGCCTCTTCTTGGTATTTTTGTGACCTGGACCGCCCTGACACTCGGCCTTGGGCTCCAGGCCTCCCTAACACCTCACCTCCCACTAAAGAGTCCAGCGTTTCTTCCCCCTCTCTGCCCATTTGTCTCCCCATGTCCACCTTTCCTCTCTGGGTGATTGTCAGCTTTCCAGCCTAACTCTTGTCCACCTGGGCCTGAGGAGACAAGTGGTCCCCTCTCTTTGCCTTTTCTCTGGTATATGCCCATGTCTGGATCTTCCCTCTCCCTCACCCATGAAAGGATTGTTTCATTCAGTCCTGAGATTTAACCTCAGCCTCTCAAGGAACGTGAGCCGCAGAAGACACAGGGATGAGGCAGGAGCTGGTGCTGGGAAACCAGATCCTGGTGGGTGGCCATGTCCAAGATCTTGGGAATAGCATGAGTATGTGTGCTCATCATCGGAACAAAACTGCACTTGATTTCAGGGGACAGAGCTTGACAATGGTAATGGTTTAGAGGATCTGGAGCCCTCAATAGTGTCAGGGCAGAGGAAGGGCCGGCAACACAGTCATAATAATTTTTATCCTATGTTCCCAAATTACCTAGTAAATGGATAGAGAGATGGTGAATAAATGGATAGTGGGTGGGTGGGTGGATGAATGGATAGTGGATGGTTGATGGAAGGACTGAAGGATGGTGGGTGGATAGTAGGTGGATGGATTGATAGTAGGTAGTGAATGTATGGTGAAAGGATGGAAGGATGGTGGATGGATGGTGGGTGGATGGATGGATGGTGGTTAGGTGGGTGATGGATGGATAGTGGATAGATGAGTAGATGGATAGATAGATCAATGTATGGAAGGATGGATAGATGTTGCATGGATGGGGGATAAATGACAGGATTTTGAATGGATAGTGGGAGGAGGGATGGATGATGGCTGCCTGGCTGGATAGTGTATAGATGAGTAGACGACTGGATGGATGGATAGATAGGGATGCATGGTGGATAAATAGGTGGATGGATGGATGGATGGATGGATGAATGGATGAATGGCTAGATGGATGGAAGGATGATGGATGGATGGATAATGGATGGATGGTGAATGAATGGATGAACAGATGAGGGATAGATGAATGGATGAATAAATGGTGGATGGATGGCTTGCGGATGTGTGCACGATGGATGGTGGATGGATGGATGGATGGATGGATGGCTAGATGGATGGATGAATGAATACCTATGAGGCAACGATTGCCAAGGCACACTTGGACACTTCTAAGGTAAGTGAGTCTAATCCAATTGAGCATCACTGTGAGCTCTATGCACATCTGCTCCATCTACTGCTCTGCCTTTCTCGTCCCTTCCTTATTCTGGATTGGGGAGATGTCCAATTCTGACAAGGTTGTGGTCCTTTCACAGTTCTCCTCTCAATGAGCTCATCAACAGCCCCTCCCCTTCAGGATATTAGGGTCTTCGCAGTTTCTGTGGAAATCTCATCGGACATTTCCCACTAGTGTCAGCTTCCTCAGCTGACGCGATGGGACGGCAGACTCAAGTGGAGGGACAACTTGCTGTTTGCCTCTCGTATCTCCATCAACCATATGATCTCTTTCCTTGTTTCACCTGACTTCACAGCCCACTTTCCTGAGCTATGGACATCTGCTCTGATATTAGTCATTTTAAAGACATCTGGGCTCAGTCCCTTCAATCTTGTTACATTTTTCTCCATAAAGCCCTTATTACCGACATCTTTTTTCCCAAGCTTTCAGGAAAATGGTATACAAAGTGCTGAGCAGGAACCATTGATATCACCAGAGTAAAGTGATGCCATCCCTGCCACCCTTCGGCTTCAGAATGAACTTCAAGGTTTTTGGAATTCAGAACGCACAACATGGGGGTGTCCCTCCCTCTCGTCCCACCCCTGAGCTCCCCAATACCAATCCTGGGGTACTGGAAACAGGCCTCATCTCCTACCTGCACATTGGAGCCAGGCAGTGGCCTGCCATATAGGTCCTATGTCTTCTAATTATTAATGTGCTGGTGTTTCTAGGACACTTCACACGATAAAGATGGTGGTGGTGTTAATGAAAATAAGGGAGAGTCACCACCATGTACTAAGAACTAATTACAGTGTGGTTCCCTGGGTAATGCTTTACTTGCCTTCTCTCATTCACAACCCGCAAAAGCCCAGTGCTGTGGGTATTTGAGGAAGTGGAGGCTTCACAGTTCTCACATGAGCTGGAAGGTGAATAGACTGATAGGCACTGGGGATCTCTGAGCCCAGAGTGCGAGCTCTGGACTGGCTTCTGCTGAGACAAAGAACAGAGGCCTCTTGTCTACAAGACAGGTGGGCAAATGGGCCAGGGGCAGCCATTGTCATCCTCTTGTACCCAGTGGGGCCCCTGGTGGACTCACCTGGCAGCTCAACTCTGTAAGCGAGATGGGCAAGGAAGAGGTTTGGGGTATTCTCCATAGCACACCAACAGCCTCTCTAGGATCCTGTTGGGAACTGTCAGCAAGACAAGAATAATGTGTCCTTAGACTAGGCCTTATGGGGGAATTGTGAAAGTCACTTAGTGAGAGGCAAAATGCTCTGTTCCTCAGGGGGAAGTGGGGCTAGTCAGGGCATTGACTGTTCCGTTAGCTCATTCCATTCAGCCTACCACATGTGCTGGGTGTTGTTTACACCATCCTGGGCACTGAAGACAAGGTAAATAAGATGAGGTCCCCACTCAAACTTTCAAAGTCTTCTTGAGTGGCAGATGGGCAAGCTTTACCCAAGAGGAATGCCAGTCCTGAAGCCTGCAACCCACAGCCTCACTGTGCTTGAGATGGGAGGACTTCACCCAGGAGTGATCTCCTGGCTGAGGTTGGGGGAGGAGGAGTTTGCAAGATTCACTGGACAGTCTCCTGACCATCCATGCTATGCAGCCACATCAGCAATGCCTGGGGACATTTGTGAGGGAGGTCACGGAGGTTCACATGCTTCAGGAGATCATGGCAGTAGAGTGTGATGAGAGGTGATGACAGGGGCTATGGGATTGAAACTATCCTTTCATTTTTTTTCAGCAAAGATGCTGCAGAACCCCAGTTCAGTGTCCTTGGTGTATTGGGGTGGGACTGACAAGGCAGGGGCTGGGCTTAATGGATAAAATGGTGGCACAACCCTGGGTTGGAAGAGGCAGGATAGGCATTGAGAGAATGAGGAGCGTGCCCTTTGGTTGACAAGTCAGTATTCACACCCTGGAAACCTTGGGATGCTTCCAATGCCAGAACAGATCTCGAAGGCAGCTCCTGTTTTCTAGGAAGGCAAGTGGATGCAAACTGTTTATAATGCCCTTTGTGGAATCATTGCCTCAAAATTCAAAATCTGGTAGTGGCCACTGGCTCAACTGCATGGATGGCCTTGGCTTCCAGGGGGCAGCACTTTTGCTGGAATGTGCCAGGTGACCACCCAGTCTGTGAATCTGGGTGAACCACCATGTGACAGACTCAGCTCCTACTGTACTGTGGAAACCTCAGATCTCTACTTGGGGAGACAGTTTTTCCTTCACTGCTCAGAGCTGTCAATCATCCTGGCTCCTCCCCACCCATAGCTCATGTTCTTTCCACACCCCATCCAAGGACCAACTTTCTCCAGTTTTCCAAAGCCCGGGCACGCCCTTCCGTGATCACCCCTCCACCTGTGAACCTGTCTCGCTGCAGCTGGCCTCGTGCCCAGGGACAGGACAATTGTGCTTCCCCGGCCTCACAGGATCCCCACCCTCAGGGGACACAAAAGTTGCTGGTACAGAGCCTGTCACCTCCTCTTATTTCATTCAGAGACCAGGTCAGGAAGTCTCAAGTTCAGGTCACCTGTTCCTAAGCTCCTGCAGCATTTGAGAGAACTCGTGAAAACAAGCCTCCGGCAGCCTTGACTGATGACAGCGATCCTGAGGCCAGCAAAGAGACGCAGGGTGGACAGCCTCCCTGCCGGCCATCAGCCGTCTCCACTCTGCACTGCTGGGGTCTGGGCCTGCATCCCTCCTGGCCACGCAACTCCCTGCATCGGGGTTTCCCCCACGTCTGCTCTTCCTCCTTCAGGCATTAGGACCTTCCCCAACCCCACAGGCCACAAGGAGTCCAACATGGCTCTAACCCATGTCACCTCCAGGGTGGCAACCCACCATCAACGTCTGGTTCATCCTGGAGAGAGACCATGGTATCGAGTGCTTCAGGGACAAGATGAATAATCAGGGCATGAAGATGATGAAGCTCTTGAGTGGGGCTCTCCACAGAGCAGGAGGCACCTTAGGGACAGTGGCATGGCCACAGAGAAGGGGCTGCCCACAAGGGCTGGCACCTCTGGCAGCTGTGCTCAGCCATTGGGCCAAACTGCACCCTATGCGCTGATCAGGGTCCCTGTGTGTGTGTGTGTGTTCATGTGTGTGTGTGTTCGGGTGTCTGTATAAGTCTTCACTGTCTGTCTCTTCACCATCACTGCGACTCGACCCTTCTTGGTCACTCTGCCATCCACCCAGATGATCCTTCTGACATCCTGGACCCTCAGGGCCCTCTCCACCCTCCTTCACTCAACCCCTGCCACCCACTACCCTGGCCTCACTCCACACATATAAACCTCTCCAGCATGACTGATAACCCATTTCAGGCCAACCCCTTCCAGTCGGCACCCAGTGGTGTCTTTGCAGCCCAGTCACTGTGGGCTCCCTCTCCTCACTCCTCCTCAGCCACTGGGTCTCCCCATCTGCAAACTTGGCCCCATGTTCACTCTCCTTCCCCTCCATCACGTCCTTTCTTCCTCTGCAGACACTGAGCTCCGGGACAGCCCCACGCTCCTGACCTGTAGCTCTGACCGACCCCTTCCACGGTCCTGGCCAGGTGAAATCCACCCTGGGAACCCAACTCTCTGCCTCCTCCGCATCTGCCCCCAGCCGGGAAAGGGGCAGAGGCTGGTGCAGTGAGGGCTGGTCCCACCTTCACATCACAACCACAGACTACAAGGGCCCTCAGTGCTGCCCACACCTCTCCCAGTGTCCCCAGAGGACCTCATTTCTCCCTGTTCTACATACATTTCACACATTCCTTCTCTCCTCACCATACACCCTGCCTCCCTGTGCAGGACAAATCTTCACCCCACACAAGACTCAGTGCCTGGATTGTGTGCACTATATGTGTACATGGCTTGGTGGGGCAGGATGTGGGTGTGACATACACATTGCCAGCTAAGAGGGGCCTGAGGTACAGCTTCTGAGACCCAGATTTCCCCAAGTAGAGGCCAAGCCCAGGAGGCTGGGAGAGACTGACATCCTAAGGGAGACAGAGTCCACACCAGGGGACTCTCCCTTCTCCAGGATGCACGTCTTGGGAAGGGGAATTCGTGCTCTAATGGTCCAGGCTGGGAAGACGGGGTTCCACTCAGGAGGGGCTAGGGGCTGATTCAGGGTGAGAGGGAGGAGAGTGGAGGCCCTTGGAGTCTGGGCACTGGTAGTCTGAGCCCCCTTCTCTTGATGCCCCCCCCCCAGCAAGCCATCGAATGTGGGGATGTCCCTTAAGGACAGGCTGTGGCAGAGTGGACAGAGCACGCCTGAGCCCAGGGGGTTCCATCCTATCCCATCCACAGGGTGTGATTCTCTGCTCTCCAGGACACAGGGGGCTGCCTTTCATGTGGAGTCTTCAGATAAATGAACCACCTCAGGGTCCTCAGCCACGCAAGCAGCTCCTTGGCTCAGGCTACTTCTGTCCAAAATGGAAAAACGCACAATGAAGAATATAGAAACGACCTATAATCCCACCACCGATATCCAGCTCCCTTCACGCCCAGACCTGGTCCTTTGTGTTTGAATGGGGATCAAACCGGGAAATTTGTTTTTAAATTTTCGTGGCATTTCTATTGCCCTCCTGACTCTTCAATGTCCGAGCTGAAAGGACTAACCAATTAGAGATGACCTGGTTTAGTTCCCTTCCTGTGTTTACAGATGGGCAGGAACTGAGACAGGGAAGGATGGAGGGGCCCCAGGCCTTGGACCCTTCCTCCCGCACCTCAGCATCAGCTCTGCTTTGTCCCCTCAGGCTCACCTGGAGACTGTGTCTTGACTGGATCCCCCTCCTGCTCCTCCCTCTGCCACAGGACACCATCCACCAGCTCCCTCACCTAAAGAGATAAGAACAGCAAGAACAACTATAAAAGCCGTCATTCAAGGAGTTCTTGCCCTGTGCCAGCAAGGAGATAATTATCTCACTAAGTAAGAGGAACCAAAATTAACTCATTTTACAGATGAAGAAACCAAAGCCCACACGGTTAATCAATTGGCCAGGGTCTCTCTGACATAAGAAGAGGTTAAATCCAGGATATGAACCCACATCCATAATTCTGGAGTCTTGCACTAATAACTATGCCTTGGAACTAATCAGTAAAAAAGTCTATAATCATGCGATTGGATTTGCAATTTGGAGCATAGCATCCATACCAGAAAGTATGGAAATCGTACTTGCATAGCTCCATGAATTATCCAAGGGAACACACCCGGCAACCATACTCACAAGAAACAGAAGGTGACTAAGCCTCCAGTGGCCCCCTGATACACCGATCCCAGGTCACTGCCCTCACTCGCCCAAGGGGAACCAATATTCTAACTTATGAATTTGCTTTCCTTGTCTTGGAACTGTGTTTAAACAAAATCATGCAGAGTTTCTTCTTCTATGTCTGACTTCTTTCATTATGCTTGTAAGATTCATAAATTTTCTTGAATGTGGCTGTGGTTGATTTTTATTTCTGTATACAATTCCATTTTAAAACATATAACCCATTTTATTTATCCATGCCACTGCTGATGAACATTGGGTTGTTTCCAATTTGAGGAGGTGGAAAAAACCAAAGTAGTATCTTTAAAAGTACACATTTTTGTAAGAAAGTGATTTATATATACTTTCTAAGTATGGTCATGCATCGCGTAATGACGGGGATACATTCTGAGAAATGTGACGTAAGGCGATTTTGTCGTTGTGCAAACATCATAGAGTGCACTTACACAAACCTAGATGGAATAGCCCGCCGCACACCTCAGCTATACGGCACCAGCATCAGATACACGGTGGATCATTGACCGAAACGATGTTATATGGCACACGACTGTACTGAAAAATTTAGGGAAGAACATACGCTAAACTATTAGTAAGAGTTATCTTTGGGTGAGAGGACTTTTTTGTGCTGTCAGCATTTTCTCATTGTCTTCACTGAGTATGTATTGCTTAAATAATAACAATTTAAGTGAAATCCTACTGTGTCCCAGGTGCCCCAACAAGCGCAGGGCAGTTAGGAAGACTAGGACCCGACCAGGACCAAAATGCAGGACTTGATAGTGAGACTGGCATCCAGACCAACTCGTGTTAGGATCAGGGTGACCCGGGGCAAGTGACTTAACTTTCCCTACCTCAGTTTCCTCCTGTGTAAAATGGGGATAAGAACAGTCTCGCTCCTGTTATTATGGAAACATGTTTATGATTTATTGAGTAAAATAAAATTTAATGGGTGTAGAGTTTCACATCTAGAAGATGAAAAAGTTCTGGAGATCTATTTCACAACAATGTGAATATATTTTACTGAACTTCAAAATGCTTAAGACGGTACATTTTATAGCATGGTTTTTTTTTTAACACAATAGAAGAGAAACAAATTAAACTACTTTAAAAAAGCATCCTCTCTCTCATGGGGTGGTCACGAGGACTGTTTTTGGGGAGATAACGCATATAAAAGTTCCTGGCGGGCATGATGAGCATGCTTGTTATGCTCCTCTACTCCATGCCAGGTAACTCTGCAGCAGGAGTGCTGGTGTCAGAGCTTTGCAACGAGGCAGTAATGTTATCACTACACTTTTAGCCAAAGTTCTGTTCACGAAAACACTTTTCCAAAGGTAATTGTTAACCTCAGGGGGCAAAAAAAATTCTTCGCTAGGAACAAAAGGGTGGCCGTGATGTCACTGAATAAACCACTGTGTCTGCGAGCAGCCCCTCTCTGCACAGACACGGCACAACCGAGGCAGAGGGTCAGAAGCATCCCTAAGCAAGATGATGGAGAAGGGTTGCCTTCCATCCCTCACACTGCCTTCAAATAGCCTAGGTTGAAGGGATTTTTCTGATCCCCTTATTTTTAAAAAATACACAGCCCAGGGCAATTCTCATGCCTTGGCTGCCCCATGCAGAGAGGGGAGGCTGAGTCACTGGGTCTCAGAAGCTGCGGGCTCACAGCAGGGCTTGGAAAATCAGTATCTGTCTCTGAAGTGATCCGAAGTGCTGAGACCTTTACCCCAAACGGCAGTAGGCAGACATTAGCAACAGTCTTTCACAGCCTTCGAAGATGTGGGTTTCCTTCCCAAACAGCCTCGAAAGGCAGCAACGGGAGCTATCCTCTAAGATGCAGACATCTAGAATTCGGCTGCAGAAGTGCTTTCCAGAGAATCCCAGCTCTGTCTGCAGACAGGCACAAGAGACAGCTGGACTCTGGGTGACTGTGGATGGACCTACACCTGAGCATCTCCTCTCTCAGAGAAGAGCACAGCACTGTGGCTAACAGAACACCCTAAATGCTTATCTTCGAATCTAGGTCCCGTCACTAATGACCTGTGAACCTTTGGGTATCATTCTTCCCCACTCTGTGCCTCAGTTTCCACATAACATACAGCACCTCTTACTCAACAGGGCTTGCCCTGAGGATTAGCTCAGACAAAGGAGGGGCAGGGACGCATCGGGGTTTTCTTTTAGTCACATAAGCACTCAAAGGAAGTTAGCTACTCTTCCTAAGAATGCCTAACATGCAAAAGCACAATTACTGGAAAGTGAAAATCACAAAAATTAACTTCCTGCATAATCTACTGGTTTTTAAATTTTGCCTTTTCCTGAAATAAAAGAGAATTTTGAGGAAGTCTTCAGACTCATCAAATCAGTCACAAGAAATCTGGATGAGCACTCTCTTTCTGAAAACCAGCGTTCAAATACATGGGCCCAACAGAGACTGGAGGACCAGCAATAAGTGGTATTGTGTTACTCCTCCTCGTTCCTCCAGCTCCTTCACCTCCACCCGGCAAACCCTTAAAGGGAAAGGTCTGTGGTCTTCTTCTCAGGGGAATGAGGAAAGAGCCAGACTCCTCCTCCACAGCCAGGACAGGGGCGGGACCAGGGGGATCCTGTCAGGGAAGGCTGGAGCCATAGAAAGTTCAAGAACCATACCGGAAAGTGACCTGGACCTGACAACTGACCCTGGGGCTTCACAAGTCCAAGGTCCACGAGTTCCCAAGGCTTCCCTAGAGAGAGCACCTTCAAGAGACACCTTTAACACAATACACACGCACACACACAAACGCACACACAGAGGAAGACAACGTCATTGTGTGCTAATGAGAAACCCAAAAAGTACACGAAGTATTTTTAAATACAACCTATTTTTAAACAAAACATCAAGACACTAGATTTAATAAAGGAATTTTTTTCTCCCAAAATGTGGATTTCTATAAAAACTCTTACAAAAGCATAAAAGACTGAATCACACTTAAATCTATATCGTAGGCCTTACCACAAATGAAAGGAGGAAAATGACACAGAAGCAGGATGTTCTAGAAATTCCGGGCAATCTAGTTGTTGTATTAAGACTGATGAAACACCAAATCATTTCTCCCTCTCCACTTGAAGTGAATCTGGGCGGGAAGATGAACGTACGAAACCATTTCACTTGCTATTTGAGGAATTCTCTTGTAAAATGTACAATCCCTTTACATTTTCCCAGGCAGCTGCTAGGGGTTGCTAAGGAAGTGATGGAAATAGAAAATATTCTAAGTAAATAATTAGTGATTTCTGAGGGGCAGGTTCTTTAGATATTTTTCTCAGAATTGAACAGCTCTTAGGCACAGAGACTAGACAAGTTTCCTTTCTTGCTTTCCCTCTCTCTCTCTCCCCTTTCTTTCCTTCCTTTCTTTCTGTGTTAAAGAAGAGATGCAGAGTCTCCAAGCAGTGAGCTGGCAGAGGGAGATCTGGAGCCATTCTACTTGTGCCCACCTCAGGAGAGCCACAGAAGAGGATCCGGGTCCCCCATCTCCACGCAAGCCAGCAGAACTCTCGGGATGTCTGTTTTATTCATTGGTACTTCGGTGAAAGATGACGTTTGAACAGTAGAGTCTCAAAACAGACATCTGTTGTTTTGGCACCAGCGTGCATTTCCCTTCTTTGATGACCGTCTGCTGGCTTTGCTTTGGGAAAATGCCCGCATTTCATCCTCTGTGCCCGCAGGGGAACTGCCTCCCACCTCTGCTCCAGGGAGGCAGTGCCTCAAACCCCACACCCCCTCTGGCACCAAGAACTGCTTGCTGGATGTGCACGTGACCCCTAAGGAAGCAATGAGCTACCCTGAGGCGTTAGCAGAGACTTCTGGGACAAAGATGGTACACTTTTCCTACTCCATTTGGGGCAAGAAAATTGGGCTGGCACCCGCTTATGACCACAAGGGGACAGGTTTTAAGAAAGCAGCCAACCACCTCAGAGGCAGCAGAATCCAGAAGTGGGAGATCCAGTGACACTCTTTAAGCCCTAATGAGGCCACCCCTTCCCAGGACTTCTCAGATACATAAGCCATTAAATTCTTTTTCTTTTTCTTTTCTTTGGTGAGGAAGATTGGCCTTGAGCTAACATCTGTTGCCAATCTCCCTCTTTTTACTGGAGGAAGACTGTCCCTGAGCTAACATCTATGGAATCTTCCTCTATTTTTTGTATGCAGACACAGCCACAGCGTGGCTTGATGACCAGTGTGTAGGTCCGCGCCTAGGATCCGAACCTACAAACCCCAGGCCACAGAAGTGGAGCACGCCAGCTTAACCACCACGCCACCAGGCCGACCCCTAAATTCTTTTTTGATTCATGCTTATTTCAGATTTCACCTGGAATTTCCGTGTGTTATAACCAGAAGAATCCTACCCAATAGATTTCTGCAGCTAAAGCTAAGTTTCAAAACACTGGGAAAGATTTTCTTTAAAAGTGCTCTAACATACCATGACTTGGGGCAATTTCTTCCTCCTGGAGGATGAGAGGTAAAGGGACTGAAAAGAGACACAAAGCCAAGAAAATCTAGGAGCATCAAGGCCAAGAGTTGAAGGTAAACCAAAACACTAGACTTTCAACCCAGCAATTCATAAGTGAATGAGAACCAGTCAGTACGGACAGAACAAACTCTCTGTTTCACGCTAAATAAGGAAATCAGCGGTTCTGGGTGAGGTCATGCGGTTTGTTGGTTGAACCTGTCATGCGATTCTCAGAATCTAAGTGGGTAGTTTACCTATTTAATATTGGGCATATATGTTATAATAATAATTTCTAATATTAAATGTCTTAACATATATTTATGGTAACGTGGTATGTTCATTGTCCATATTCAGACAGTAACAGGAATATTCTCTCTGTATCTGAACACAAATGAAAAACTAGCTAGAAAGTGGGTAGAGAACAAAAGATACTCAACTATACTTGAGTTTGCTTTAAACATTGCTTTTGGTGTTTGTTTATCATTTACTGAAAGTGAGCCTTTCCTAAAGCGTCTTATTTTCAGGGGCAAATGTGGAGGGTTAACCTAGCTTGGAAGGAGCAAGGAGCCACGCACATCCCACATCTCAGGAAAACGCCTCACTCCGGACTCAGCCTGTATCGCATCACCACCCCCTAGAGGCAGTCTACTTAAATAACAGGAACGGCTAAGAGTTACCTAAGCATCTTTTCAATTGACCACAGCAACATCGAGGTCATTTTGTGCCCCCAGATCAAAGCAAGATCTTCCGTCAAGAATGGGGGGATTAAGAACCAAGAAATTAAGACACCAGAACGTTGGGTTGGGGTAGTGTAACTGGGGAACGTAGGCAAATATTAATGGCAATATTGTGTTTACCAGCATTTTCCAATGAGTGGAGCTCTTTCTTAGCACCAAGAATGTACAAGGGGAGTCCAGACAGTACAAGAAAAAGCCATATTGAGGAGGGAGGGACAGCCCAGCAGAGGCTCGAATGAAGGAGGGATGCAAGCCAAGAAATTATCTAAGGAAAAAGTATTAAAGGCAGAGCGGGCAACAAGTGCAAAGGTCCTGAGGCAGGGCCATGTTTGGCTTCTCAGATACAGCAAGGAAGCTAATGCGGCTCAAGGAGAGGAGCACAGAGAAGATGACAAGTGAATGTGGCTGAAGAGGTTGGCAGGGTCAGATCCTGTAGGGCCTTGTAGATCATGGCCAGGACTTAGAAGTTTTCTCTAGGTTGACAACAAGCCATTGGAAAATTTAAATTAGGAGAGTGATGTGGCCTGCTTTATGTTCTAAAAGGATCACTTCCCCCAGCCACTGTGTGGAGAGCAGATTACAGAGGGCAAGAAAGTCAGCGGAACAAGAACAGAAGTCGGCTGCAGCAGCCTGGGCGAGGGATGAGGGGGTACCAAGGCAGGTGGTGCCAAATAAATAGATACACAGAGAAAGAGATATCTACTGATAGCTACCGACACACACATATACATAGACATGTACGGACATGCACGTCTATCTCCACCACAACAACACACTTATAGTATGATATAGTCTTTACAATGATTGAAGAAAATTATTTTTCACATAAAAAATCAATATAGGCAAATACATCTATATGGAAAAAGAAAAAATAAAGAAACTTGCAGGAATAATACTCACGACTGAAGTTTAGAAGATACCAAACTCTTGATATCAAAATACACACTATCAGAGCTTTGGGTAAATTTTATGTGTGCTCCTAAAATATCCTGTGACCTCCTAAAATAGTTCTGTGTTCCAACTGCAAAAAATAATTAAAAAAATACCTCGTCAATTTATTTCACCCTGCCAATTGGATTGACTTCGGATAGAAGAGCATAATGAAATACAGTATGACCACATCCTTGCGTGAGTTACTGTAGCAGACAGCTGACTGTCCCCAGACTCGTTCTCTCCTCCTTCCTGGGCACACAGACACTCAGTAAGTTCCCCAGAGTCCTCTGCAGCTGGAGGTGGCTATGCAACGAAGTCTCCCCAGCAGAAGGAGAGCGGAAGTTATGAGCGTCACTACTGCCTCACCTGCTGAAGAGGAATCCGCTCCCGGCCTTCTGCCCTCGCTGCTTCACGGTGGCTGCAATGCAGACAGGGTGCAGTCCCAGCTCCCATCACGCAGCAGAGAAAACTCTCTAAGGCAGGGGTTCTCGATCAGAGGGAGTTTTGGACCCCAGGGGACATTTGGTAACGTCTGGAGACATTTTTGGTTACTAAAACTGGGGGAGGGCCTAACTACTAGTGTCTGGCGGGGTAGAGGCCAGAGAGGCTGCTAAACATCTTACAATGCACAGGACAGCCCCCCGCAACAAAGACTTTCCTGGCCCCAAGTGTCACTGATGCCGAAGTGGAACCACCTTGCCGTTAGGCCATTTTTCTCAAACTTCGTGCATAATAATTACCCAAGTATTGTCTTAAAACATAAATTCTGCTTCAGAAAGTCTGGGATGGGATCTGAGATTCTGCTTTTCTAACAAGTTCCCTGGGGGGCTCTGGACGGCAGAGCAACCAGATGGGAAGAACAGAACGTGGGTCTCTGAACGGTCTCCTGGAGCACAGCTGCCCCCGCAAGACTGGCTGGAGTGCTCATGCACGGCTGCTGTTCAAATACACACGCCTGCACTCACTGTGGTCAGCTTGGGTCTCTCAGAGTGGCTGGTCGCCACGCAGCCCTGACTGCTACAAACTGTGAATATCAACTTTCGTTGCGTAGTAGAAAAATCATCGTCTGTCTTACGGAAGCCACTGTGTTGGGGTCTCTTTGTTTTCACCCTAACTCGTACAGTTACCATCTGCAAATATTGGATGGGTACATCTTTTTTGCTGTTTGGCGAGAGAACTAAACAGCCCCAGAGGGGGTATTTTCCAGAAAGGGAGACGAAGCAAAGGGAAGAAATGGAATGAGATGGAGACCGCTCGAGCTATCTGAGTAGAGCGTACTGCTGCTGTAACAAATGACCATTCACCGATGGCTTAACTGTTCTGGACGCCAGAACCCTGACACGGGTCTCCACGGGCTAAAATCAAAGTGTCCACACGCTGCGTTCCTCTGGAGGCTCTAAGCAAGGATGGATTTCCTTCCCTGTTCCCTAGCTTCTAGAAGCTTCCTGAATTCCTTGGCTCATGACCCCTTCCTCTATCTTCGAAGCCAGCAACAGCAGGTTAAGCCCCTCTCATGCTGCCATCCCTCTGACTCTCGCTCCGTGCCTCCCTCTTCCACTTAAAAGGACCCCTGGGATCACACTGGGCCCATCCAGATAATCCAGGATTATCTCCCATCTCAAGGTTAGCTGTCTAGAAATCATAATTCCATGTGCAACCTTAATTCCCCTTTGCCACATAATCTAGCATATTCACAGTTTCCGGAAATTAGGACGTGGTTATGGGGGGGGGGGCATTATTCTGCCTTCTATAGGTGAGAAAGTAGGTTAGTCAGGCAGCCAGAAGGTAAGAAGTTAATATGCCAACCTGGAAAAGAGACAGGGTGCAGAGAAAAATGAAATGATAGGTCATTTGAGAGTAAAATGGAAGAATCTCCTGGTCACTCCCAAAGTTCGGGAGCCGCAGCGCAATCCTAAGAAGCAAGTGTACCCCACCGCTCTGTACGTTTTCAGTACAAAAGAATGACGCATCAGTGGTCCTGAGCTGGGTGAAAGAGTGATGCAGACAGAGGTTCTCCAGAATTCCGGGATCTTTATGCAGTCTGCCCTAACGATGTTTGATATCCATAGTGTGTAATAGTTTCTGTAAATTAAACTTCTTAATCTAACTTTATGATAAGAATGCTCATCCTGTATTTCAGGTACTCCCTGGAGGGCAATATTCCAGAAAACCAGTTACCTGGGGGAATTCACGAAAACGTGCATGGATTAATAACAACTAACAGACGTAGACAAAGCAGATCCCAGCACAGCATCATCATTCTATCCTTGCAAAAGCACCATGGAATTATTAGAGGCTGGTACTCCCATTTGAGAGATAAGAAAACAAAAGCTCAAAGGCTGAACACTTATCTATGTGCACAAGGCAAGGTAGACACAGAACTCAGACTCAAAGCCTTAATTCTGACTTCAGGTTCAGCTTTTTCTTTCAAAACACAACATGGCTCCAAACAGTCCAACTGCCCTGTGACAGAGGCGCTCAGGCAGTTAGGCTCAAATACTTCCTCAGCTCCAGCGACTCCCAACCCTCCAGCCCCCTGCAGAAGGCTCAGCCAGGAGGCACCGGGAAGGGTGCCCCTGTACCTACAGTGAGTGACATATCAAACACGGGCCTCAGCGTAATGTTTTGATTGTTAAATGCCAACTATGTAATTTCGATAACGCATTTAGAGAAACATAATCCACTCTTAGAGCATAACGGTCTATCGGGAGTAATTGAACTCTTCTAAAACTTCGGCAGCATCAGCAACAAAGGCCAGGAACCAAAAGCCACGTGTTACAGTGAAGACACCTGGCTTGTGCCAGCCTGCTGTGTGACGCTGGGACTCCTGCCCGCCCTTCCAGGTCACATTCACTTTCTGTGTAACACTGGGATGAGAAAGTCTCGACTTCACGAGGCTGCAGTGAGGAATAAAGGAGGTGATGTCCTGTGCGGTAGGCAGCTTGTGGGAGACTGCTGAGCCCACATGGTTTGTTTGAGTGGGTTTCTCTTTCTTGTACCCAAAATAGTCTTGCAAAAATAGGACGTGAAAGAGCTGACAACAATTCTTAGCCAGAGTTCCCAAGAAACGTTAGTGTCATTTCTTTTCAGAAGCCTGGAGTTTTGCAAGAAAAGTTAGCACACAACAGGCCCTCCTTCCATTCAATAATTCATTGATTCAGAATTAGTGATTAATAAACTACCATGACTGAGTGCCTGCTGGGTGCTAAGCACTGTTCTGGGCGCCGGCAAGGAACGAGATGGACAAGACCCCCACTCTCATGTAATCTGCCTTCTGGTGAGGAAGAAGTAACTAAGTAGCATGATTTTGGAAAGCAGTAAATGCTCTGAAGAAAATAAAACAGCGTCACAAGCTCAGACGTGGAAAAGGGTCTTTAAATTAGGTAACTGGGAGAGGTATTTTCCAGGAGCTGAAATTTGAGCCGACACCTGAAGGACAGATAAGGAGCCTAGGGTAGTTTAAGGATCTGGGACCGAGTATTTCAGGAGAAGGGAACAGTGGGAATGAGCCTGGTCCCAGAATGGAAGCCAGTGCCACAGTTTGCTGCTGGGTCCAGACCGCCTCAATTAGCCCATCTGGTAGGCAAGCAGTCCATCTGCATGCGGAAAATCACAAGCTCCTAGCAGGGAACGCCAGCAGTGATTATTCACTCCCGTGATGCTGGAAGACACCACCTCCAGTGGGAAAGAGATTTGAAACAAATAAAAGGAAATGCTGCATGTTTGTGACCAAACACCTGGGTCTGAATCTCAACTCCACATTTCGAGCAAGTTACTTGACCTCTCTGTGCCTCGGCTCCCTCGCCTGTAAAATCACAGCGCCTACCTCGCCAGGTCCTCTGAAGACTGAATGACTTCCACTGCTTGGAGCAGAGCCTGGTGCACACACAGGAATACAATATGTGTCTATCACCATGCTGTCACCACCACCACCACCATTATTCTTTCCCATCCACACCGTCATCTCCCTGTCCCATTGAGAATAACCATCACTTGTCCCTGACTGGACTTTTGCTTTGCAGCAACAGGAGTGCATGTAAATTTACTGATTTACACCAATTCAACTATTAATCCACATCTTGGCACAGTCCTACCACCCCTGAATTTGGGATAGAAAACAATCAGCACCCACCGCACTGTTTATGAATCTAAACAGTAACAGCTGTCTTACCATCTTCTCCGTAATGTGGAAAGTAAGGGAATTCTATAAATGAAGTACAACATTTTCGCCACGTTCATATAACCAATACTTTCAGACCACTCTCAAACACACCCTCAACTTAGCAGCAAAGAACTCTAATCAAAGGAGGAGGGAGGGGGGAGGGAGGAGGGAAGAGCCAGGGACAAGATGAGAGGGACGGAGGGAGGGAGGGGGGAGGGAGAAGGGAAGAGCCAGGGACAGGATGAGAGGGAGGGAGGGAAGGAGGAAGGAGGAAAGAGCCAGGGACAAGATGAGAGGGAGGGAGGGAGGAGGGAAGAGCCAGGGAGAGGATGAGAGGGAGGGAGGGAGGGAGGGAGGGAGGGAGAAGGGAAGAGCCAGGGACAAGATGGGAGGCAGGGAGGGAGGAGGGAGGGAGAAGGGAAGAGCCAGGGACAAGATGAGAGGGAGGGAGGGAGGGGGGAGGGGGGAGGGAGAAGGGAAGAGCCAGGGACAAGATGAGAGGGAGGGAGGGAGGGGGGAGGGGGGAGGGAAGAGCCAGGGACAGGATGGGAGGGAGGGAGGGAGGGAGGGGGGAGGGAAGAGCCAGGGACAAGATGAGAGGGAGGGAGGGAGGGAGGGGGGAGGGAAGAGCCAGGGACAAGATGAGAGGGAGGGAGGGGGGAGGGAAGAGCCAGGGACAAGATGAGAGGGAGGGAGGGAGGGAGGGGGGAGGGAGGAGGGAAGAGCCAGGGACAGGATGAGAGGGAGGGAGGGAGGGAGGGAGGGGGGAGGGAGAAGGGAAGAGCCAGGGACAAGATGAGAGGGAGGGAGGGAGGAGGGGGGAGGGATGGAAAAAAGACATGCTAGCCAAGAGAAAGAGGTCACTTTCCATTTACTCCTCTTTCTTTGATGCCCCTCCATAAAGTACTAAAATTTGGTTCTTACAAGTCCCTTGCAACTTTTGCTAAATATATTTCAAGTTATTCTGTTTGGTTGGCTGGTTCTATAAATAGAATATTTTCTCTCATTATATTTCCAAAATGGTTCGGGTAGGCATATAGGAAAACTACAGATTTTGCATAGTAATTTCCTCATCAATGCCCTTAATGAACCCTATTATTGTTTCTAATAGATTCATGGGGGGATTGGTTATCTTAGATTTTCCAAAAGAAATGAAATTACTGGCAAATGCTGATAATTCTACCTCCCCCTTTCTTATTCTTTTTTGTATCTAACTGCATCATCTATTAATTACTGAGCAATGGTAAATAATAGTGATGATAATGGGCATTCTAGTCTTGCTCTGGATTTAATGGGAATGTTTCTAGTATTACACCATTAAAGATGATGCTGGCTTTGGGGAAGATCCCATTTTATTAGGAGGTGTTCTAAAAATTAGAGATAGATGCTAATTTAATCACATGCCTTTTAGCATCCATCAAATAAATCATAGAATTTTTCTCATTTACCCGTACTAAGAATAAGCCAAATTATTAGATTTCCTAAGATTGAACCATCCTTCCATTCCTGGAATAAACCCCACTGTGTCAGGACTTTTATTACTTTGTGAGGTAACCATTCACTTGTCCGTTTCTCCACTCTGCAGGCTCTTTCAGGTCACCGGCCATGACTGATTCATGTCTGCCCCAGCACAAAGTTGACAGTCAATACATGGTTAATGAATAAATAAATGAATGAATAACTAAAATAACAAGTGCATGGAACCTCCCAATATTAACCCTTTGTCCCTCTTTCTGGGTTAAAATACTCAGAGAGATCATACACCTGTCCCAAGTAGATCTTTATAGGTTTAATAAACATGTGGCTAGACTGGTCCCCACTTCTAGCAACAGAACCCTTGAACACCTCATCTTCATGGGGAAACTATTCCCTATGGTCTCAGTGGGACTAGCCCTGGTTGCTTACTCCCCCCACCACTCCAGGCCAAAGGGGTGGCTACATCAGCCAGGCCCGATGAGGGTACTACACAACGACAGCTTTAGGAATGAGCACATGACCCAACCTGGACCACAGGCATCTCCAGGAATTTCTTGCAGAAGCTCTTAAGAAAAGTTTTTTCAAAATCACTTATCTACCCTAAGTTTCATGTAGCCTCATTATTAGTTATCTCAGTGATCAGACATCACAAATGTGAACTTACATTTATAAGTAAAGTACTTTGTTCAGTGTGCCCAGACATCTTTAGATCAGCAAAACTGTACTCATGAAAATATGGGTCTACGCTTCTCCTTTGGAGGCAATCCATCACGGAATCTTCTTGGCCTTCGGGAACTCAGCTTTGCTTGAATGTGTGCTCATTTCATATGGGCCTTTGTGGTGGAGCCGTCTGTGTTTTAATGGAGAAGTTATTTTCTTCTCTATGGTTTACTACTGCTTTTGGTTGAGGGTATTTTTACGTGAATAGAGCTAGCTGAAAATTTTCAAGAGACCAAGAAAAGAGACTATAAAATTTAGAAAATTTTATATTTCTGGAATTTGCAATAGCATTTACAATTCAACACAATGCAGAGGAAAACAATACACTAGAGACTTCCGTAATGGGGTTTAACAATTCTGTAATTTGGGGGAAAGCATAAACCTCTCAATTTAAAAAAAATGTATTACTTCCAAAAGAATTAAATAAACATATAATGTTTGTCTCGGGTTGCTGCTTACCATCTTGCCTAAAATGTAGTGAGATAATCTATCTGAGAATGAGGCAAGGTAGAGACAAACCCGGCAAAGAATGGAAAGAGACAGAGACCTTGTCAAATCACTCAAGCCCCTGGATTCAGCTTTTCCTGAAGCCACTTACCCCACAGACTTCCTAATTACATAAGCCAATAAAGCATCTTTTTTTTGTTTATAATAATTTAAGCTCAATTTCTATCATTCACAACCAAAAAAGTATTGCCTAATTGATGTGCTGCTTTGTTTCCCTGTAAATATGCTTTACACATTCTTAAATAAAGATTGAAAAAAAAAAAAGTAAAGGTAGGCAACCCTAACTAGTGAGTGTTAAGAAAAAAAAAAAATCAACCGCTTGCTTTTAATGAATGGCAAGATGGGCTGAAAAGCTCCCTTAGTGAATTATAATTTCAGACTGAAATTCCCAAGACAGTTACAGAGGAGCTTGTCAAACCGCAGAGACCAATGGAATCAAGAGATTACTTGAAAGATCGTTGGTTCAATCAGTTTCAGAAATAGCATCCATTATGCAAACCCAAAACCTTTAAAACTTTCTAACGTACAACCCTGGCAATCTCTCATTCACCTAAAGTCTCAAGGCCCCTCTCCTGACTCAATTTAAAACTAAAAATGCCTGGTATGATTTACAAAAGTTAAAATAATTAAGTCATGTTATGATGGCTGGAGAACTCCAGGGAAAGTGGCCAAATAGCAACGTAGGGAGTTTGGCGGGGTCTGCCAGAACAGTCCTGCCTTCTCCAGTGCCTTCAGCTCTGCAGAAAAATGGAAGGCAAAGCATGCCCTCAGCATTCTAAATGCCTCAGTCTCTCTCCACTGCAAGCGGCCTCCTTCCTACAGTGGGCTCAAGAAAATATGAGAAGGAAAGCCCCGAGAGCCTGCCCCCTTCCATCCCCCGTCCCCTTAGTGGAGAAGGCTGGCTGCAGGTACCCCAGGAAATCAGACTCTTCTCCTCCTTCGGCTCATGTCACAGTAGACCCAATTCTGGAATCGGTTTGGATTATTCTCTGGAGAGCTACTTAAGATCTGCTTCAGGGTTTGAGATCCCTCATTCAGACATAATCTTGAAATGAAAGATGATTTGCTAATGAAAAATGCATTACAGCTTTCTCTGTAGGGCCTTCTGTACTGATAGGCAAGATAAAAGGAAGGAATTGAAGGAAAATGAAGGAGAAATGCAAAGGAAAAGGAAAATTAGGAAAGAGAGAGAGGAGAGAAGGAGAAGAAGAAATTTATCATGTCATACACTCTGCGTGGGGGCACTTTTTAAGGGCCACTTCATTTCACCCTCACATAATCACTTACAAGTAAGTAACATTGAGCCCATTCTGCAGACAAAAAAATGGAGGCTTGGTGATATTAAGTAACTTGTCTAAGGTCACACAAGGAGGATGCAGTGGATTCTGACTCAGAGATACAAAAACTGGCTCCAAATAACGTTGCTCCTACAGTGCTCTCCTGCTTCCTCTGAAGGGTCTAACACAGACGTCTGCTCCAGAACCAAAGCATTTTAGTGGGCGAATGGGCCCTACGGAGACAATATAACCTCATCAGAAAAGAAACAGGGATTTAAAAAAAAAAGATGAAAAGAAAAGAAAAGGAGAGAAAGAAACAATTTAATATAAGTAACCCAACGCCCAACAGAACTAGGATGGGGCAAGGCAAAGCCAGAACTCAATTTTTCTAACTCTCAGGTCTTACTCAATCCACCTGACCAGACCCTATTACATAAGTACAGTTTATCAATATGGATCAAATAGGGGACTGCCTCGTTAATGAGTGAAAAGCTGAAAATTTTCTCAACTTCTGGAAAATGTTCATTGGGAACAAATGGGAAATTTATTGGGGAATTGTCTTTTTCTGCCTCGATGTTTCTCTTTCTACCCAGCTCCTTTTGCTGTTGTTGCAATGTATCTGGGAGGTATTTGCCCCATGCTCTTGCAACATCTGCAAAGGGGGAAAACTGTAACCTAAAACAGCACACAGAAGCCACAATTCTGACAACCACAAAGGGTACGGGTGTGCCAGTTACTTTCCAAAATGAGTTTAAGCCAGAGCCACAGACTGGTAGCCGGCTGGCTGTACCGAGCCCACAGGTGGGTTTTGTTTGTCTGCAGTGCTGGCCCACACTGCGCTCGGAAGAAATTTCCATCTGTTGCCAGCATTAAACACCAGATAATTTCACATCAAAAACTGGATTTCCAGTTTCTCTTACCAACTGGAAGATCTGATAACCCTGATGCCACATTTGCACGTGGAAAAGAGTAGCTGCCCCTTTAGACAGAGCTTGTGCATCCCAGTTTCTCCCCACCTGGTCTGTTTCACTCATTTATACAATCGCTGTGGGCCCAGAAGGCATGTGAGTTGGTGACCCTTGGTTTAAGAGGTTAAGCAGATGTAGACTGCAAAGCCAATCATTATTAGACTTTTCCTAAAAACACCCCCAATAACAGACTCTTCTCTCACTATTAAGACAGCTGTGACAGAAGGTAAGGCATATGAGACCAAAAGGATTTGAGAAATGGAAAAACCCAGTAGTTGAGTCCATTTGGATTTTTGGTCTAGGATACTCACTTTTTGCTTAGAAAATACATTCACTTTTATTATTTCATTTGTTCCTCTCAACAATCCTGCAAGGCAGGCATTATTCTCAGATAAACAAAGTGAAAATGAGTGATGTTAAATCAGTTATCCAACCAAGATCATCTAACTAGTAAGTTGCAAAACCCAATTTTGTCCAGCTACAAACACCTTGCTTTTGAAATAATGAAAGAACACTCTGTAAGGCCATAAGGCCTGTTTCCACCTCAGGGCCTTTGTGTCTGCTGTTCCCTCTATTGGAAACCTCTCCACCTACATATCCACATGGAAGATTCTTACTCTTTCACTTCATTTACATCCCCTCCCCAGAGAGGTTTCCCCTAACCATTTGACTTAAAATAGTATCTGTGCATGCACACACACACACCCCAATTACTCTCTAAACTCCTGCTTCTCAAAGTGAGGTTCAGGGATCAGCAGCATCAGCATCAACTGGGAAGTTAGAAATGCAGAGTCTGAGGCCCCTCCCCAGACCTGCTGAATCAGAATCTGCATGTTAACAACACCCCAGGTGATCCATGTGCATTTCAAGTTTAAAAAGCACTGCTCTACAGGAGCCCTGCCCACTGGAAATGCAATGGGAGTCACAAGTGTCATTTTAAGTTTTCTACAGCCACATTAAAAAGGTTAAAAGAACGACTCGTTTGTTTGCTGTCTCCCCTACCACCCTACTAAAAGATGCCATTTCCACAAGAACAGGTACTCCCTCTGTCTTGTTCTCCACTTTATCCCCAGTACCTAAAACAGTACTGGGCACATGGTAAACGTTATTAAGTGTTTGTTGAATGAAAGAAGGAAAAGACATTCCAGTACTTTCTGAGTGGTAGCGTGGCACAGGGAAAGAAACCAGCACTCTGAAATTGGACAGATGTGGTCAACTCAACCACTGACCAGCTGAGCAACCTTCAGCCAGTGGTTCACCCTCCGGGAGCCACCTGGAGTGTAAACCAGGAATATTGCTGTTTAACTCACAGCCTCATCATGACACCCCGATGTGATAACATGTCTGTGAAGCACCAACCACCACAATCACAGGCATTCAATCAATGCCAGCGCCTTTCCATTGTCCTCTTTCATTCTCTCCAAATACCACATGCGAATAATGGTGCTGACCACTTTCCTCTGTGTGGCATGAGCATGACTGAAGCTGTTTTCCTGAGTTATTTTCCCCCAGCCAATGGGACCTGCCTATTAACTGCTACCACTGCAGACAACTGGAAACCGTGGAGGGTCCCTTCTCAGCACCCTGGAGCTGAGTGGCTCCCAGAGCAAAGTGGTCACGGTTACTGTTCAGTCTGTAAACCACGAGGGAGGCCACAGCTCGAGTCGTCTCTCTCACTTTGATGAGTTCTGCCGTGGCAGCCAGTTGGCCTGCCACAAGGTCCCATCCCTTAGGAGAGTTCAAGGCCTCTGCCCAGCCAGAGTGTATCGGCTCATACTGAAAGGTGTGTTCTGGCTTTGCCCTTTTATTTGGGGGGTGGACAGAGGAAGGAGTGGAGGGTTTAATCTACTCCCACTTATTAATCACTGGCCTCTGTCCATCCACCAAGTGAAGCTTGCTTCTCCATAGCTTTAACACACACATCCTAATCCATCAGTCCATACTGCCCTGAAAATCCAATGCACGTGTCCTCATCTCAGATGTGTCTTTGACTCACGTTAGATCAACAGCACAGAAGAAAGCAAAACCCAGATTTAGATACAGCCTGAGGGACACCAGAAATAAAACTGCTAGGGCTGCCTAGTTGGATATGAGGAAACCCCAAGCCAGCTGTGCCGAGAGCAGCCCCAATTTCTTCTCGCTCTCCCTCTTGCTGAAAACACAACCAGAACAGAAACACTAGCAGAATTAGTAGGCTATTGGGAAACACACTGAAAAGAAAAACAAAAACAAAATAAATATATGGGGGAAATCAAAGCCTTTAATTAACCTGTGGATCTCTAACCAGTTAAACAGTAGAGTAAGATTTCAGGCAGAATACGTGGTATAACCATTTAAGTAGCGATGCCACCACTGAAAAGACGCAGTTGCATCAGGGAACCAAGAGGAAGGGTTTCTGTTACTGGTTTGAATCAATGCCACTGTTTCCTTTCCTACAATAGAGTGAGGTTGTCATCCCCTCTTCCTACATGGGAGAGAGAGGAGCCTGAAGAGGTGCAGCAAGGAAAAATCCCACAAATGTCCTCAAAGCACTGCTGTCCCTCATAAGGCTGGAGAGCGGTCCAAGGCCAGTGCCAGCCCACTCGGCTCCTGCAGGTCCAAGGGGTTTCTGGGAGTCTTCTCAACAGCCAGGTTTGGGTGGCTAATGATTACCTCTATGTTAGACAGATTCTCCTCCCGCACTTCCAATCGGCACCACTGAACATAAGGGTCTCCAACAGGCAAGTCACTGGCATAGCAGATCGAGGACACAGAGACACCGCATGGTCCTCTGAAGTGAGGATCAAGAGGATCCAGTTCTGTCCACACCTCTCCAGTGGAACAGTTCTACAGGTGGCTACCAAATACTGACACCCAATACCACAAGGCCCAAATACCACAAGTGATGGCTGAGAGTACCACCGAGCTGGAATGACATCTTCAGTAGCCATGTCACGACAGCGAGGCCAGTTCATACCTTCCTTTCCAAGCCACAGTGTAAAAACAACATGAGAAAATCTGGCATCTTCTATCCTTTCATTCAGAAAATTCTCCAGACCCTACGATGGGACTTCCTGACAAGCACTCCACCACGCACACGTCATCAACGTTATTTTAAGTCACCTGAATCAAACACCCCATCTCTATTTCCAGCTGCCACAAAGCAACACAACACATGTTGGAAAGGTCTGATCCTCAGGCCTTCCTCTCCCCCAAAGGGCATCTGACACTTCTCACAAGATACACAGCTTTAAAATTAGAACTGGAAAAGACCACAGTGACCCTCATAGGGCTGAAGCTGCCCCACAGCAGAAATCAGAACATTCCTACAACCAACAATTAAACAACCGAAACCTTCCCAAACATCCCCTTCCTTCTCTGGTTTGCTGTTGCTGCATTAATCATCCTGACACCTTTTTAATTATAATCGCAAACTCGAAGCCATGACTTGCAATGTTATAAAACTGATTTTCCAGTTCAAGCAGGCATTGACTGGTTTCTGTTTTGATAGGAAGCGGCTGTTTGAAGCCTCCTAAAATGTTGCAATTAGTTCTCTCGGTTGAAACAGACAAGACATTAACAGACACATTTGCTGTTTCCATTTAACCTGCTGGAATGTTTATGCCTAAGTGTACTTTTCTCAAGCTTTGAAAGCATAAGGGGTATTTTCTAAAGCGGAAGAAATCAATCAATACATATTATATATTCATATATAATAGATATTATATAATACATACCTATAGTAATATATATTATTATATAATACACATTTGCTATATATTTCTGAAGTTAGGTTATTTCTAAAACTTTCACAGGCTGTAATTTAAACTTAGAAAGCACATCTCTTCAACAGCAAGGCAACTTGTCAGGAAACAATCCTTATTTTACCTATTGGCCTTGTGAAGATGATAATACCACTTTAGCTGACAAAGCCTGTGTTTGTCTGACAATTCCAATTAATTACTGAGACGCAACAGAGATGGGACCAGCCATCCAGATGTTTTTCAGAAAGAGATAAAAAGGGGGGGGGGGAGCAAAGGAGGTTTGCCTTTTGGGAATCTGCTCCAGTGTTTTTTAAATGTAATGGCGGGCAAGAAAGCCGGATTACTAATTTATTTTACCTGCACTTAACTTTCTACTCTCCTCTCCTTTCCCTCACCGCTGGGAGACGGTGGAAGACAAGGGAGATGAACACCTCACAAGACAGAAGCTCTAATCTGTTGCCAAGGAGGCGACGGTTAGAAAGGGCAGGGGTGCAGGATGTAAAAACTCTTAGGGCACCGACTGTCCTGCAGACCTCGATGCTCCTGATGCCAAAGCAACCCAGGGTTGCTGGAGATGGGGAACATCCTCAGTCTTTTCTAGCAAGCCAAAACTCGCCAGCATCATCTTTTTAACTGTTCCCTGTTCATTTTGCTCTAACCTGAAAATACTAAAGTCGGATTCCAGACACGCAAATACGTTTGAGGGCGATTTTGAGAGATTCCAGGAGATCTCAAAGCCCTTCAGTCAATCTAGCTATCCTGCTTCATGCCTTAGCGTCCCCAACGCAGCAGCGCTGAGCCCCACAAGAGACTGGCCTGCGAAACACCCCGTGGGCACCTGGGCTGGGGATTTCCAGGCGTGGAGCTAGGCAGCTTCAGAAAGCACCTCCCTGGGTGAGGAGCCTGAGGCAGGCAGGGCAGTGTGACACCAGCTCCCCTAGCCCTGAAATACAGTGATCCCTGGCCAGCCTCCAGTCCTCTCCGCGCTCCCCCGAGCAGCCCCGCCAGGGTCCGCAGAGCCCTCGTGGGGCGAAGGGCTCTCGGGGAGGTGCCTGGATGTCGAAGGGCGTGAGAAGCCGCAGCTTTCCCTCTGGGTCTTCCCCACCCATCTATCGCCTGCGCCGAGCCCAGGGTCCTACCTGTACCACTCCAGCCCCTTTTCGTAGTTCCTGTCGAAGAAGCGTGGCTCTACGCCCACGGCCCGCACGTCCGGGTGGACTCGGATCGCCTCCAGCAGCTCGCGGGTGCCTCCTTTCTTGACCCCGATGATGAGCGCCTGTGGCAGCTTCTTCTCCCCATAGTTGGGGGTGCTGAGGGCGCCGCTCCTCTCGCTGCTCCCATTCACCGCTCTCCGGCCTGCGAGCTCCTCGTGGGTGGTGCTGGACTTCTGCGCTTCCCTCTCCAGCAGCGCGCTCTGCGCCGTGATCATCTCGCCAGGGGCCACAGGGGTCCGGAGCCAGGGGTCCCTAGCGAACCCGCTGCCGCTCGCCAGACGCCAGCCGTCGGCCCCGGGGGCAGGGGGCTGCTTGGAGGGCTCCGGAGGCTCCTCGCGGCTCGCGTTGTCCGGCGGCAGCGCGGAGGGCTGTGACGGGGTGCCGAGGCGCATGGGGGGCGGCAGTAGAGAGGGTGGCGGCGGGCTCGGCAGGGGCTCGGCGGCAGTGCCGGCGGCTCCTGCAGCACCACGGGGAACTGCAGGGTGCCCGAGCCGCCCAGGAGGCTGTAGCACAGGTAGGTGACAGACAGGGACAAGGCGCAGAGAAAAAGCAGCTTGCGCGCCAGGCGGCGGCGGCGCGGCGAGAAGTGGAGGCAGAGGCGGAGGAGGTGCGGGCCACGGGGTCATCGCGGCTCCGGGCTCGCTGCGGCAGCGGCGGCGGCAGCCCCCGACGCAGCCCGGACATGGTTTCAGCCGCCGCCAGCGCCCCCGCCCGGCCCCCCCCCCCCCCCCCCAGCCGCCCAGGCTGCATGAAGTGACGCCACTGCACCCCGGCCCTGGCCGCTGTCGCGCTGCGCCGGGGAAGAGCCCGGCTGCATGATCCCCCTCCCCACTCTTCCCACGGAGTCCGGGTGGCCCCCCACCACCCCCCTCAGCCTCCGGCAAGGGGACCAAGGGGGGCGCGTGGACCCGCCGGCTGCACCTGCTCCGTCTGCAGCGCCCCCGCTTCCCCGGCTCCGACGCGGCTCCTACTTCAGTCTCTGCCGCCGCCGCCGCGCCCTGTTGCAGCCCCGAGTTCCCTCCCCGCTGCTAACTTTCTGCGGGAAGAGAAAGGCGTGGATGGGAGGCGGAGGGGCCCGGGCGCGCGGTCCGCGCCGCCGAGGGAAGGGGGAGTGCGCCTCGAGCGCGCCTGCAGAGGGGGACGTAGAACAGAGGCGGCGTGCGCTAGGCCTGGGGCACCCGGCAAAGCGGAGATCGTGCCCCCCTCCCCCGCCCCGCACCACATTCATGCTGGAGAGGTTCCCCTCCCCTGGGAGCCTGGGACGCCAGTTTCTCCTTCCCTCTCCTGATACTTTCAGAGACTTAGAGCCCGACGCCTGCCGCCAGTGCCGCCCAACAGGTAGCTGGCGGCCACAAGGCGGTGAGCTCTCGCTTCCCCTTTTCTCATGGGACTCCAGGTAAACTCGGTCCATCCGTGACCCGCCCTTCTCCCTTCCTGGACATCCTCCTGCCTTTGACCCAGGAGGAATTTCTTGTCCATACCAGGATTCCCATGCCAACTTCCATCTTTCCAGCCTCCCCATCTTAACTTGAAGCTCCTGATTGGCGGAGCTTTGACACAAACCCACAAATTTCCTTGCCCTAGAGCTTCTGCCTCTGTCCCGCCACCGGTTGGTTGACTGTGCTTTCTGCTCCAAAAGGAGAGGCTGTCTCCTCCTGGACACCCTGAACCACAGATGCACATGCGCCCTGGATTTCCCTGGACCAAAATAGACTGAGACTATCATCGCTCTAAACACCTTATAAGCAGAGAGAAGTTGTGTTGCTGTGTCTGTGCATCGCTTCATTGAATTACAAAGTATCTTCTTTGCAGAGAGATTTCTGTCCCTCACGTCCCTCTCCTGGGGGGAATGGTAAACATCAGAAAGCTTTGGAACATTCAAAACTACACTTTGCTTCCTGTTTCCTTTTGCTCAGGGAGGTAGAGGAAACGCGAGGCTGGAATGGCAGGAACAGGCAGAGCTATCAACTGAGGCACTCCAGCGAACTCTGCTTCCTGGGGGCAGGGGCTGGCCCTGCACGCACCTGGCGCCAGTCTTTCCCAGAGGCTGGCTCCAGTGAGTCCTGTTTACCCTGCTAGCCACAGCTGGGTGCCTGGAGGGTCTGCTTTCACCTACAGGGCTGATGTGCTTGGCATCTCCGGTTTTGTTTGATCACATAACGGGGACAACAGTTGAAAGAAAATGTATATAGTGTCTAAATATTAACTAGATACCTAGTGCCAAAGAGAGAAAAAAATGTTGCTCCAATAACATGAACACAGACTTTTCCCTGAGTGAACAGAAGCTCACGGCTGCTCTCAGCTGGACATGAGCTTCCTTCACTGCAGCTTCAGCTCAGATAAAGATTATTCCTTTAGAATATATTTTTTATGGTACACCGGAGACCTCTGAAATGCAGAGTCTGGTGTCCTGTAAATCATTTCGTGGAACTAGGGATGCTTTTTCAAACACCACGCAACTGCACTCCTGTAATGTTAATGGGAAGGGGCCAACTGGAGCTGGGAGCAGCACAGCTTGCCCATCCCTCCTTCGGCTCCAGGCCCAGCTCTGGGTGGTCGCCCAGGAGGGCCCGGTTGCAGCAAATATTGTCACTGCTGTCGTCCATCTCCCTTTCAAAGCTAAGGCACCAGGATGCCCAGCACGTGGTCCAGGGGCCTCCCTACAGTCCCTGCCCGGCTCCCAGACTTCTGTATCCCAGCTCTCGGCAATCCAAATGAACTTGCTCTGTAGCTACTTTTACTAAAGATGTGCTTTCAAATATGGAAAGGTTTTGATAAAATGGTACTAACATTTAACCTAGAGGTGGCAAACTGGTAACAAATTAAGAACTGAATGTGGCCAGCGCAGTGATATTAAGAAGTTGAAACTGGTTGCAATGTTGTAAAATTGAGGACTTTCCCAAAAAATTTGGCTATGAGGTTTCTGCTGAAATAGTAGATCCTGCAACTTTGGGCCCCTCAGCCAGAACCGAGAGGCCCCCCTGACATGGAGCATGTGCCCTGTTCTTCACGGTGCCCCCCCAGAGTGCCCTCATACATTTATGTTACTTGCCTGGATGCTGCTAATGAGGACACTTCCCAGTGTCGCTTCTCCCTCTTGTCCACAGATAGTCCTACTTAAATAAGAGACTCTTGAAAGAACGGAACCCCGTTGGTGAAATGTTAGGCCCCACAACTGATGGGGAAGAGGTGATTTTTGGGGAGAGGAGCTTTGTAGATTTCTCACTTGGGCACTTACCTGTTTTGTTCTCCATCCAGGTTTTTTCTGGGAGCCAGTTCTTGAGAAACCTATAATGGAAAGTACGAGCTATCTACATAGGGAGAACTCAGACTTCGTTCAGCAATTCCCTGGGCGTCTGGAGACTCGATAGAATACTTTTTTCTTTTTCCGTTGCCAACACCCATGCCCATTCAGGCCTATGAGAGTTTTTACAATGCTGCTCCAACTGGTCTCCAGGCCTCCAGCGTGCCTCATTTCTCTTCATCGTAGAGGACAATAGCAGATCAATGTTTCTGAGGCATGGCTCCACCAGTGCCCTCTCTGATGCAGAAACCTTCCTCTCACTGCCTACCTGATAGACTCCAACTCTCTGCCTTAGCACTCAAGGGCCCCTCTGCCTTGCATGTATCCCACAGTCCTGCCAAACCGAACAGTACCCACTACCCAAAAGCACACATTGCATTCTTCTCTTTCACCTCTGCCTGATCAGATGATGGAGTTGAAACAAAGCCATCATTTGCTAGTTAAGTGACTTTCGGACAGGTCATTTCACCTCCCTGACCCTCAGTTTCTGCATATGTAAGTGATGAATAGTAAGACTCACCTCATATTGTTTTTATAAAGAATTAAATTGACTTAGAGAGCATATGCAAAAACAGCTGGCTCCCTGCCTGACATGCTGCAGCCACCAGTAATTATTCGGACCTAAATATTGGCTCATGCCATGCCCTGCTTCTTTTCCTATTAAAACCTTATCCTTGAAAAATCGGTGTGTACCCTTTCTTCAAAACCAGCCCAAGGTGTAAACTGAAGTTCACTTTCCTAAGCCGCTTAGTGACATTTATAACGCCAAATCTAATGCCTTAGTTTTTTTTTTTAAGCGAAAGAAGCTAACTCTGGCTAACTTCAGTTTTCTTATTAAAGAAATTGACTAGAAGGATTTATGGTAACTCACATAACTGAAGGGAATTTTTGAAAAATCAACAAACAAAAAGCAAAAATAAGCTTTGGAAGGCACAATAGAGCACAGTGTATAGTTATTATTACTGCTGTTCACCAGATATTGTCGGCTCTTCTCTGGCCCACAGAAGGGATGTATCTTCTTGGCCCCTTAAAGTCAGAGGTGACTCTGTGAGCCTTTGGCGAATGAAACTTGAGCAAAAGTGAGGTTGTCTCTTCCAGACAGAACCTTTGGCAAACAGTGGGAGTGTGTTTTTCCTGCCTGGCAGTTGTGCAAGAAGTTGGATCGAGCATCTTTT
Organism: Equus caballus; assembly: GCF_041296265.1. Lineage (NCBI taxonomy): Eukaryota > Metazoa > Chordata > Mammalia > Perissodactyla > Equidae > Equus > Equus caballus. Next base: position 1,090,867 of record NC_091702.1, read on the forward strand.
AGCTGCCATCTACTCAATCCTCCAGACTGAGCAAGGATAATACAGAGCCAGCCCCTGATGACATGGAGCATGTTTGAGAAATAAACCTTGGTTATTTTTAGCTGAGACTTAGGAGTTTGTTGTGAATACAGCACAACATGGACTATCTGACTGATGAAAACATACATATTATCAATTTCCTCTGCTGTTGACCAAAATGACTTCAGTGAGCCAATATTAGAATTCCTTTTCACAAAGGTGGATAAGTGACAGATTAGAAGTCTACACTGCCCCAGGAGTGTAGACTGATACCACGCTTATATATAGCAAAGATATTTCCTCATTTTGTCCTTTACTTGTCAATAAAAAAGTATATCTATAGAAATCTGGAGGTAAGGCTCCAGACAAAACCAACATGGTGACAAGGAGGAACATTACATACTTGTAAAAGGAGCGACAGATGAGAAAATAATAATAATGGCCGGGAACTTATAGAACCTTGCGTTGAAAGGGATCTCATATGGAACTTAGGAAATATTATAGCTGTAAGCACTACATGACAAAATCTGGTGGACGGAATTAAACAATACTTCGAAGAAAGATACCTTCAATATACTTATCTAAAAAGAAAAATTAGAAACCAACGAGCTGCTTGCTCAAGAAGCTAGACAAAGAGCGAGACAGTAAAGTCAGGAAGAAAGGAAATGATAAAGATAAATGCCAAACCTTTGTTTCTATTTATTTGCTCTTTATTTATTGCTATGGACTGAATTCTGTCTCCCCACAGTTCATATAATGGAAGCCCTGACCCCCGTTGTGACCATGTCCAGACACAAGGTCTTTAGGAAGTAATTATGGTGAAAATGAAGTCATAATGGTGGAACCTAAATCAGATAGGACTGTGGCCTCATCAGAAGTTGAAGAGATCTCTCTTTCTGTTTCTTCACACGCATACACACACCCCGCCATCTGAGGACTCAGTGAGAAGGGGACCTTATGCAAGCTGAGGAGACAGCCCTCGCCAGAACCTGACCATGCTGGCATCCTGCTCTCAGGCTTCCAGCCCCCAGAATGGTGAGAAAATAAATTTCTGTTGTTTAAGTCACCCACGCTATGGCATTTTGTTATGGGAACCCAAGCTAAGACGCTTATCTTTCACAGTTTGTTCCTGGGTTCTGGTACCAATTCCAATGTGTGTGGGGTTGGGGGTCGGGGGAGTCCCCCACACCAACAAGCAATTCTTGGGACACCAGCTGGGTGTCCTACAATTCAACTCGATTCTGACACTATGTACCCAGAGACAGCATCACACCCCACAGGTTAAGGGTTCAGCCCCACAAGACTGCCCCCACTGCAGGTGCCAACAGCAAGTCTGGGTTGTCGCCTATGCTTCTGAGCAACTGGCTGTCAGTAGGAGGTTCCCAAGACTCTCTACTCCGGTTCGACGAATTTGCTAGGGCGGCTCACAGAACTCAGAGAAACCTCTTACTTACTAGATTACCTGTTTATTAGAAAAGGATATGACTCGGGAATAGCTCGATGGAACAGACGCATAGGGCAAGACATGGGGAAAGGGCACTGAGCTTCCACGCCCTCTCCAGGTAACCACTCTCCCAGAACCACCTCTCTCCCAGACCCTCCACATGGTCACCAACCGCGACGCTCTTGGAAATCTGTCCTTTTGGGTTTTTATGCATAAGCCGTTTATTTATTCTCTTACCCTCGGCTGCTGTTTTTCCTTCCCCATTTATAGCCCAAAGCCAATCAAAGAAGGACATGTGCAGTGTGATGCTGTTCCTGTACATTTTTTAAGTGCATAACAATGTAAGAATTTGTTCATGGAGACATACACATGTATGTCTTGACTATGCATAAAAATGTAATCTTTTGTTAATGGAGCCATGCACATGGATATTCTTGGAATCATAAAGAATGTAATTAATTTTAGGATACTGATACCTATGATGAGAGAGGGAGGAGAACGGGATGGAAATGTGAATTTTAGGTGTGACGGCAACATTTTGCTTCTTAAAAACACAGATATCATTGTGGGCTGAATCATGTCCCTGAAAATTCATATGTTGAAGTCCTAACTCCAGGACCTCAAAATAGGGCTGTATTTGGAGAGAGGGCCTCTAAAGAGGTAATTAAGGTCAAGTGAGGTCACATGGGTAGGCTCCAATCCAATGTGACTGATAGTCACGTAAGAAGAGAAGATTAGAACTCAGACACACACAGAGGGAAGACCGTGTGAGGACACAGGGAGAAGTGGCCGGGGAGAGAGGCCTCAGAAGAGACTATACCGGCCAACGCCTTGATCTTGAACTTCGGCCTCCAGAACCGTGAGAAAATAAATTTCTATTGTTTAAGCCACCCTACGTGTGGCATTTTGTCATGGCAGCCCCAGCAAATGAATGCAACATCGGAAGCAAATAGGGCAGAATTGAACGTCTGTTCTTTCTGGGTATTGGGGCCGGAGATAGAGGTCATACTATGTACTCTTCTGCATATTTGAAATATTTCCATAATAGTTAAGAAAATAACAAGCAGATCCCGAAAAAGAATAACCAGAGAGTAGAAATTTATGTGTGATTACCTTACAGGCCAAGGTGGGTTTCGCGTTGGGCAGGTGGTTCTCTTCCACAGGGTGTGTCAGTCACCCGTGAATTCCCGTCTCTTGGCTCCGCCATTCCTGACGCCTGTATCATTGTCTGCAACCAATCTGCACAAGGAGAAAGAAGGAACACGGAGAAGACACACCTGCTTTCAAAAGTTCCAACCTGGAAATGGCACACACCACTTCCACTCCCATTGCATTGGCTGAAACATAGTCACACGCCACACCTCACTGCAAGTTGCTGGGTGACTGCCTTCCTGGGCACCCAGGACAAGGATGTGGACAAACAGCCAGTAGTCCCACCCACAATGTCATCAGGTTGACCCTGGTCTTCATGCTGCTGCTCAGTCCACAGCGTGTCTGCCAGGCCTATGGTTAGGGTTTAGATATTTTACAAAGGCGCGGGGTTGGGGGTCATGGTTTGGGACTTCAAAGAGGAGGAAGCCAATTCACAAGGAGACAGAAAACCAAATGTTTGCTGGGCCATCTCTAAACAAATGAGAGAGAACTTGTGTAAAATGGGCCCGGCTAGGTACCTTCTTCTCTACCACATCTAGAGTTCCCTACGTTGACAGCTCCTTCCTGGAACAGGCCTTCTGTCTTAAATTCTTTTAGGCAGTTAGGGGTGAGGCCAAAGTTTCTTTCATATATAAATTTTGAGTGTATATATGTAATTTATAGAACTAAGTAAATGAATTTAAATATAGATACAATGGATTATATATTCTATTATATAGCAATATTAATATATATTATATATAGATAATCTCCTTGGTTCTCCAGAGAACCCTGACGAATACAGGAGGAGTTAATATTCTTTTATCGATGGCATTTACATTTAATCATTTGAAATTCTTAGTTATGACATTGTTATGGCTTGCAAGGAAGTGTCCTTTTCAGTGTTTCATTTAGAGGCCTCAAGATACCAATGTTAAAAAGTTTCCCATTTTACTTGTTTGGTTTGATAGGCTTTTTCCAATTGAGTGCACAGATAAACCAATTTAGGAATTTCAAAGGAGCCCCATTTAGGCCAGTGAAGCCTTAAATCACCCTGAGTAATCTGAGCCCAGTGGAACAAAAATCTACATGTAGAAGGTCTGTATTCTTTAAAGACAAAACCAGCAGGAGTCCCAGAGTGGGGCTGTTCTTTGGTGGTCCTCTTAGAAAATGGATTTCTCATCTGTATGAACTTACCAAAGGATCAAAGGCCCAAAAAAGGAGTGAAAGAAACAGAAGTTTCTAACAAAGCTGACAACGGAAGGATGGCCAGAACCAGTATCAAAGGACGCCTACAGAAAGAGTCTGGACCTCTACCAAAAATGGGAGGTCCAGGCCCAGGAGGACTTACCACCAGGAACCAGAGCCACCAGGAGGAGACGACAGAGCACAAAAGATTCTTTGCAGGCACCTTGCTTGTGTCTGTGAAGTGGCACCAGAATTGAAGGTCAGTAGCTAGGGATCCCACTTCTGTCACCATATAAAGTCAGCAAATAAGAGGCATAAACTGCAAAAGAACCAAAAAGTTTATTTGGGGTCTCAAGAATTGCAATTCAGGAGATGTAGATTCGAGTAGAAGCTCAAATGTGCTCCTAGGAAGACAAAGGAGGCAGGGGTAGATAAACGGAAAGGACACAGGCTTACAAAGGTCTACAGTGAACAGTTACTGACTGGTTCTGGCATGGGGTGAGCTGACTTGCCAGAACATAGTTGGTCCTAGGCAGACTGTCCCTTCTTGGAATGAGGAAACACTTCAAGATGTGACCTCTGCTGTCAGGTAAAGCTCAAAAGTTCAGTTAACATCTGGTGGTGGATGTGGTGTACAAGCATAAGCCCCACTTCCTTAATGGCCTCCCAGCTCCATTTTAGAAGCCTTGAAAATGGTATTCCGTTTTGTCATTGTCATCCACCACAGTCACGCACCACGTAACAATATTAACGATGTTTCGGTCACTGATGGACCACATATATGACAGTGGTCCCATACGGGTAGCACCACATAGCCTAGGTGTGTAGTAGGCTCTACCACTTAGGTTTGTGTAAGTACACTGTGTGATGTTCACACAACAGTGAAAGTGCCTAATGATGCATTTCTCTAAACATTTCCCTTTCATTAAGTGAGGTACGCCTGTACTGATTTTAGTCTTGTGAGTGTTGAATAATGAATTACTCATTTCAATTATTTGAGTCAGCCCCACTGGCTGAAGATGGTAAAGGCTGACTGAAGCAAAAAACTAAAATTTGTTATTCAACATTCACAAAACCAAATGAGTAAAGAAGAACTTTAAGTTCTATATCAGGGTTCATGTAAGGCAAAAACATTCTAAAGGAAAGATGGATTTGAGGACATATATGATTCTGAGTGTAAATGTCTGGGTACAAGCAAAAATTCCAGGGAGCATTTCAGACTTTCGAGGCAGTGGAATTGGTGAAACCAAAGTCAAGCTCTCCAAACAGTAAAGGGGGCCCAGGTAATATCTGGAGTACAGGTGGAACAGGCAGAAAATTTCATTAATGTAATTGTATGATTTCATGAACGGACAGAGTTGGAAAATAGGATGGCAGGGTAGGGCAGAGGGACCTGGAGGGCCCAGGATGGATGGAGAGATCAGCTGGGCTGGTGGGAGGAAGGGGCCATGGGCACACCCTCTTCATGTCCCCTCCCCCACCCTCTGAAACCCTTTGTGACTCTTCAGTGCTCTGTGATGCAGGCCTGGGATTATAGGCAAGTGCGGACACTCTCAGAGCTCAGTTGCCTCAGGCAGCCTTGCGATTCAGAAAATGGAGTTCAGTCAATGGAATGTTCTCTCATTTCTGAATAGCCATATGGAGTTGTTTTTGAGCATCTGCTCAACATTCTTAGATAGTGACTATAACCTCACCATCGTGTGTGGGTTGTGGTTGCTTCTTCTGTTCCTGTGCTTCCTGGTGGGGATTCCATCTTTACCAACCTTGTGGAAAACCAAAATCTACCAAAAGGTAAGGATCCCTGGGCAAGCCACCAACAGGGATTTTTTATTGTTGTTTCCATTTCTAGTCCCACATTTTTAAATGAGTTGGTCCAGAGAGACTCCTAAGATGGCAAGTCTGAATAGAGGATAGAACATCATCCTTCTAGGGGAATAGGCCAGGCAGGACTAGGGGTTCAGCTGGGACTGTTTCCCATTTAAAACTCACAGACCATCTGGGTGTGGTGGAGGATTCCCGGATAAAATCCCATCAGTGATTTCACGGCCCTGCATTAGGTTATTTAGAGAGTTTGGGTTCTGTGTAGGAGAACACTGTTCCCAACACTGGATCACGAGTCACATTCCCATGACGGGCGTCATTCGACCAAACCGTCCTTTGTATTGGGCAGATCAGGAGAGCAGGGCTGAGCCTCTGAGCAGACACTGGAGTGTGAGCTCTGTCCCAGGATACAGGGTCCTATCTGAGGAAGCACAGATGTGACTGGGGGCCTCAGAGTCTATGCCCTCCTTGAGCAGAGGACTTCTGACTGAGAATATCAAGTGTGGACTCTAGCCAAAAATCCTCCTTCGAGTTTTTCAAAGAAGGAAAAATTGAAAGTATCTTATCACCTTTAGAAATTCAGAAAGGGAAAGCACACAAAGTGCTAGTAATAAAAATAGAGAGTGACATTAATCTTGGATGAATATCTGAGTTTCCTAGAGAGAGGAGCAAGCCAACTAAGTCCTCGCTCCTCATTCTTTTCTTTTTGTTCTCAGCGTCAGGGCAGAGCCAAGAGGAGAAGAAAAGGTGGAACATCAAGTGGTAAGGTTCCACCTATCCCACCTGAGCTCTCCAAGGGTGACACATCCTGTCCTCTCCATGAGGTCCCAGGTCCATGGTCTCTGAGGATGTCAGTCGCTAGATAGAGTCCCTCTCAGAAAATAGAGGCCTCAGAGGAAAGGCTCATGGGAAGGTAGTCAGAACCCGAGACATTTCTCAGATTCCTGCTCTGCCCAGCTCTGGGCATGAAGCAGTGATGGGCCTGGACAATGGGTGTTGCCCAGTGGGTTGCCGTGGGAGACGCCAAGAGTCAGAACTTCTGTGTCCTGACCTTGTGAAACTACGTTGACTTCCTGGATGATCAGACTCCTCTTTGAGGTAACCATTGACCTATGTTCCTCACATGGTGGTTTTGAACATCCCATGGGATAATGTATGTGACAGTACTTTATAAATGAAGCAACAAACACATGTGAACCTTATTAATATTATCATTGACCGTTTGACCACATCTACTGATTCTTGGGGCTTTCAGAGTTAATATCCCGTTAATATCCCAAGGGTCTCCCATAAAGGGACTCCCGTGTAACACCTATGCTTCTACCTTTATTACATGTAATTCACTCTTCTGGTTTCCCAGGTTGGAGAAACTACCAGAGGGAAACAGAGGAGAAAAGGAGGCTAATTTCTATTCTGAAAAGGTGACCAGTCTTTTCTTTCCTGATCCCTCTTTGACATGTTCTCTGCAATTCCAGGGATTCAGTACAGCCTGCAGTAGTCATGGGAGGGGTTTGCCATAGGAACGGGTATGTGAATGAACGCCTTGGGGTGAGGGCTGCTGAGTGTATGGTGAAGTCATTGATGTGGGGCATTGTGAAGGGGCAGCAGGCTTCAGGTGGCCCCTCCCCTGACAGGCCAGCAGGTCCTCCTTTCCTTGTTCTGGTCCTGGCTACAGTTTTCTACTTCCTGTCTCCCGCAGGCCCCTAGGCCGGCCTCTCGATACCACCCGCATTCGTCAACTATTATGCCCAGACCCCTCCTGTGAGGTGTGTAATAGCACAACTGCTGAAATCAATCGGCTGCTGTTCCTGGAGGACCTGGAAGATGATACTGCCTCTGTGTCCTCTATGGCTTCCACAGCTTCTGGGACTGAGTCATCATTCACTCTGTCCTCTGCCTTCTCAGAAGTCCCTCCAGGAGACCTAACACCATCCCCTCCACCTGACCCTTCCCCACCGCCCCCCTCCGTTCTCTCACCTAACCCAATGACACCCTTAGCTGACTTTCTTTCACCCTCACCACCGGGTCACTCTATGCCACCAGAGCCTATTCCTCCCTTGGAGTCCAAATTCCCAGCAGACCATTCCCCACCCCAACCCATTGCCCTTCCCCCTCTCCCACCACATGACACCCAGGCAACGGGTCCTATTCTCCAACCAGAGGCCACTCTGTCTCTGAATACGATCTTCTCTCTTGACCGCACCCTTTCCCAAGATATTAACCCCTTACCAAATTTGCCCCAGATAATGAATCCCAATGACTCACTGGCTTGTCATCACGCACCACCAAGCCTGTCTGTCTCACCACCGACAGACCACCCTTTAACTGTGACTCAATCTAAATCGGTTTCCATCTTATTGAAGTCTGTTCCAGAGAACTCATCTCCAGATAGCCCTGGTGGGTTGTCCACTTATGTCCCAACAATCAGAGGCACTGACCATTCAAGCCTGTCCATTTCAGAATTATCCTGGTGGCAAGCTTGTGCCAAAGACTTGTTCTTAGCACCTTCCACCTTGGCACCACGTGATTTTAATCGAGAGTTTCTTGCCCTCCATTCTCCAGAGTCCTCTCTGGAGAGACACCCTACAGCTAACCTTATAGAGCCTGGTAACCTCTCATTTCTCAGCCCTCATGTCCTGGCACTCCTGGAGAGACAAGTCCGAAAGAGGAGTGATTTCCTGATGTGGAAGGAAAAGGAGAAGGAGAAGGGCTCTTTTCCAAAACAACTTAGGCCAGGCCACCAACTAAATCCTTTGGGGAAAATGTCAGAGTCAAATGCTGATGAGTGTGACTCAGCATTCTCCCTTCCTTTCTGGAGCAGTGCAGGCAAACCAAAGGAGCTGCACATGCATGAGCAGCCCCCATATCCTAAAATCTTGGAGGACCATTTACAGGAAAAATGTATGCAGCTCTTCTGGGGTCTCCCATCTCTGCACAGCGAGTCCTTGCCCTCTGCTATCCGTGACTCACGTGACTGCACCACAATCTTCCTTTTCAATACCATCTCAAATGCCTCCATGGGCCAAGAATCCCCAGTACCTCTCCATCGCCCACCTCCATCCTTGCCTGAGATCCAGCCCCAACCCTTGCCTCAAACCCTGCCCCAATCCCAGCCCCTACCTCTCACTCAGGTCAAGTCCCAGGCCCACCTTAAATCCCCACTCCCAATCCTACCATCTGGTCCTCTACCCCAGATAAGGATCTGTGGAGTGTGTTACCATAGACCCCCGGATGAATCAGAGTCTCTCACCTCATCTGAAATTCAACAACTGGAATGGAAAGTGTTGCAGAAGCAACAGGAAAGTTTGTGGGGTTCCCCCTCTGTAGTCCAAAGATCTCAGGAAGAATTTTGTTCTTCAGCTCCCAACTTTCCTTACCATCAGGCCTCCCAGGCCCATGCCTCCATCTCCACCCTTCCCGTAGAGTTTCCTCTCAGTGATGAGCTGAGGAAGAAACTGGAACATCACCTTCGAAAGAGGCTCATCCAACACCGGTGGGGCCTGCCCCGCAGGATCTGTGAGTGTCTGTCACTGATGATGCCTCCAAGAGATTTCTCAGAGATAGCTAAGTCAGAAAGCAATCGTGGACTCTCACGGATCTCGGTGAACAAAGATCTAAATGTTGGATTGAGCCAATCCAAAAGCTTCCATGAGAGGGGTTCAGAACTGCTTCAGGTAGAGAAGGAGATGGGGAAGGATCAGGGGCATAGCCCAGAGAACGGCCCAAAAGCTCATCTGTTGAGTGACCCAGAGAGCTCTTCAGATAAGGATCCGGCATATGACTCTGAGAAAGACCTAAATAGTCACATGGCAAGTCTGTCAGGGAAAGCTTCAAGGGCCTTGGAGGAAAGTCTAGATCAGAAACAACTTGAAAATGTCCTGAAAGCACATTTGAGCAAGAAGTTTGAGGAAATCAGTGAGGCTCGGCTCCCTGGGACGGTGCGCAGTTCATGGCATGCTAGCAAGCAGACATTGCTGCTTTCTGACAAACCCCGCACCCAAATAACTCAGAGGAGTTTGCCACCTTCAGTGGGTGGGGACTCCTCCCTGAATACCTTCCAGGAGCTTTGCTTCATTGATTCCAGTGCACAACAGATGATGGAAACCCATATTAAAAGTTTCCGTATGAGGATGGAGTGGGGCCTGCCCTGCAGGGTCCTTGAATCCATACAGGCGTTTAAATTGGAAGATGCTGCATCCCAGTCCTTGCCCTATTTCTACTGGCCCCCCTCAAATAACCCAACTTTGGAAGTCGACTCCAAATCCGAGGGCTTCGAGCCCCACAGAGGAAGCTCTAAATCTGTTCTTCAAGAAAAAGCGGAAACAAATTCAGCCCTGGTCCTGGATCGTCATTGCCCTGCTACATCACCTATGGGCAGGGAAGGACAAGGGGTGCCGAGACAATCACCCTCTGGTATCAACCAAGAGATTGCAGAGGTTGTTCAGAGGAGTAAGGGTGCCAGGCAGACTCATCTGCCTGTCACATGTGGCATCACAGGCAAAACGAGTCAGAAATTTACTCAACTAGGCAACAGATGCCCCCCAGAGCTGCCTGCAAGGCAAGCTGGTGCCAAACCTGAGACAAAAGATGAGAGAGTGAGTTCCAGTGATAGAAGAGAAGGGCGACAGGACAAAAAGATGAAGTCGGAACCCTTTTCCATGTACAACACGGCCAGGGACATATTCAGGGCCAAGGAGCTCAATGCTCTGCAGTCAAAAACTGGTAGTGTGTTGACAACCAGCAAGCCAGGAAGCTCCCAAATGATACGTGAGAATCACAGTAAAATAGAAATTACTGGGACCATTGAAAGCCCTGCACCAAAAAGACAAGTTCCCCAAGACCCAAAGTCATCGGATCTTAAGGAACATCTGTTTGGGGAATTAAAGTCAAAACTAGAGAAGAGGAATCAGAGCCAGGTCCAAGGCCAAGACACTGACAGGTCCCCTGCCTCAGAGAGCTTGACTTACAAGGCCTCACTGACTCATGCCCACGGTGTCTCCAGTGGGGACATGGGAGCTTCCCAGGTGCTGCGTGTCCATCTGGAGGACAGTGGGATCAGCAGACAGCAGCGGCAGGAGCCTTGGGTCCCTAAGAAAGACCTAAAGAGGTCCGAGGATAAGAAATTCCCACCAGCTACAATGAGACTGAGCCCTCTGGGCCCCAACAAAGAAGAGCTTGGTGGAGGGGATGCAGGGTTGGGGACATCCCAACCTACAAGAAAGAGTTTCCCTACTCAGATCACAGCATCAGAGGAGACGCTTGGGAGCAAGTCTTCCCAGACCTCATCACAGAAGGCACAGCCTCCTCCTGAAAGTCTGTTCAGAAAAAAGCTGAACGACATTTTTCAATGGCTTCGTCCTGGGACAAAAGGCAAAAAGCAAGACCATCCCCCGGAAAAGGGCCGCCCCATATCATCTGCACAGAGCAGAGGCCTGGTTAAAGGGAGAGCTGCCGTTACTGGGACCACCACGGCTCAGAAGACCAGGACGGTCCCTGGGAAGTTCCCAGTGGAGAAACTGGGGCAGCGGTGTGCAACAGAGGTCACCCGCCCTCAAGAGCCCCTTCCTTCCCTGAGGAAGTTTGTGAAAACTGAGCAGAAGGCAGAAGAGCAGGCCCAGGCAGAGCCCGTCCAGGGGCATCCTTCCAACTACAGGGCTCCCTCCTGTAAAGTGCCAAACGCCAAGTCCTGCCACCAAGAAGTTGTCTTTGCTGGCCAGAATTATCCTACATGTTCTAGACGGATCAGAGACCACAACAGACACCCTCAGAAAGTCGTGGCGCTTAAAGATCAGCTATTGGATCAGAAGCGTCCCTTATCTGTGCCCCGCAGGGAGCATGTGCCCCATCCAAGCTCCACCTGCAGGCGTCAAGCCGGCCCAGGGGCCTCCAGCTGTTCTCACCACTGCTAAAGGCACTATGTTTAGGGATCCGTCTCTACGTCAACAGAAAACGCTTTTCCAGCGTTTCGAGAGCGGAAAATTTCCCACCACAAAATAATTCCTTCTCGTGGAGAATATTAATTCTCCCCAATAAATGATTCTCTAATAATAGTGATGTCTTTTCTGTGTCCTGTGTTGGGGGCATGGGTTTCAGGTAACTCAGGGCTTGTGCTTAGGGAAAAGGAGGAGTGAGTTCAGCTCTTACTGATTGCTTCCTCTGGCTTCTGAAAGGTCACCAGTGCTCTGCAGCTCTTGTTGACAAAGCGATATCACGTGCCCCCAAAAGCCCATTTCCTCCCTGATGAAGTTTGAGGAGGTGGGCTCTGCCTCCTGCCTCTTCGCTTAGCCTTAACGAAAGTGTAGAGCAGCCCACACCTTCCGCTCACTGAATGTTTTACATCCTTCAGAGAGTAGGGAAGACAGGTGTTCTCTATCCGAAGAGGGCCAAGAATAGGTATGCAATTCATAAAACAACAATGAAGAAAAAACAGTGGCTTCATCATGATTTAGAGGTCAGTGACCAGAGGACCCCACAGGGGGTGAACCCTAAATGGGATTTGGGGGGTGGGGGAGGGTATTGCTGCAGTGGATCCTGGGCTGGTGGGGGAGGGGCTAGCAACAGCACAGACACGCCTTAAGAATCTGTCATGTGAGTCATATTAATGTGTTAGGGAAGAATACTTTAAACTTTACACTGAGGTTTCCCTACTGGAAAGGCACCTGGGGGAAGTGGTTCCCCTCTGTAGGTATTTCTTCAGACTGCCAAATGATATTTTGTTGCAGAGCAAAAGCATCACTCAGCTGCCAGTAGTAACAATGTTGACCAAGTAGCCACCTACCTCCCAGGATAAAATAAAGCTGAGAGTAAGGAAAAGATGACTTGGAGTAAGCCAGGAGGAAAGAAAAAATGAAGAGGGGAAAGAAGGACCTTGCTGGTAGAACAAAGCTTTATGCCACATCATCATCCATATGGTGACCCTGTCCTGTTCCCCCCGCCCCCTCCTCAATCTGATCCAGGCATCACCACCTTGAGGCTGATCCAGGCACTGCACAGCACACTGATGCCTTATTCCAAAAAGGCACTGGGCTGTTCTTTGAATACTAAACACTATCTGCAGGGAGGTCATCAGGCATGGCATCCCCCTCTTTGGGAAGGTGATCTTGCTGCCTTCCGTCCATCTATGCTTAATAGGAATATACAAGATCTTGCCCTTAATGTGTACAGTTCACCTATCAGGATGGAAGTGCCGCCTCTGATATTCACGGCCTTGGTGGAGCCATGGTTGGTCTCCCCCAGAACATCTGCAGCTCATGAACCAGAGGTGAGTCCCAGACTATGCACCAGGTTACAGATATATGGGGGTCTCACCATGGACTGCACACATACCCACCCTTACAATAGGGGTTTGGAGGAAAGGCAACTCCACTTAGACAGACTGGGACTCAAAAATTGGCTGAGTGTCAACTGGGGCAAAATTCAAAAAGCATTATGATGGTGAGCGTGAAATACATTAAGTTGTAGATGTCTAAGTAAAATAAAGATGGTTACAAGGGTGGAAAAATAAAATACCAATTTTGTTTTCTAAAAACAACATGATTTTAAAAATGGAAGGGAGGAGAAAAAGGGAAAAATAGAATAAAATGATTGTTCTGTAAGTAATAAGAGGGGGTCAAGACATAGGTGACAAACGAAATAAGACTCCAAGTAAGGGAAAGGAATTTGAGGTTTCCAAGCCCCTTGAGGGAAGCTCTAAAAGTTTTCAGGGAAATAAGGTGCAAACAACGAATTCAGTCCCCATCCTGGATCTTCCACTCCCTGCTACCTCATCTGCGGGCAACGAAGGACAGGGGGCCCTAAAACCATCCCACTCTGATAGCGACCAGGAGCTTGCCAAGGACATCCAGTCAATCGAGCATGGCAGACAGACTTCAGAGATCCTCACACACAGCTTTATAGACAAAGTGAGTCAGAGTAAGACTGCACTAGACAATAACAGATGCAGCCGAGAGGTGCCCACAAGGCAAGCTGGGGCTGGACATGTGCCAAGGGATGAGAATGTGAGTTCCAGTGATAGAGAGGACATGATTCAGGGCCAAAAGATGGTGGAGAAGAATTGAAAACATTTTTCCACGTCCACCATGAACTTCAGGGAGATATTCAAGGCTGAGGAGCTGTGCGTTCTTACATCACAATCTTGTGACATCTTGACAACCAACAAGTTGGGAAGCTCCCAAATGGTAAATATCAATGTGAGCAAAGTAGAAACTACCCTGACCAGTCAATGTCCCTCACCAAAAATACCAGTTCCCCAAGATTCCAAGCCATCAGACATTAAAAAACAGCTCCTTACCGAGTTGAAGTTTCAATTGAAGAGCAGGGAACATAGCCAGCCTAAAGGCTCTCCCGCTGACATATCCCTTACTTCAGATAGCTTGCCTTCCGACTCCTCACTGACTCAGTCCCAGAGCGTCTCCAGTGGGGACATGGGAGCTTCCCAGGTGCTGCAAGTCCACTTGGAGGACAATGGGGATTGGCGGGAACCCTGGGCCTCTAAGCATGTCTCATGGAAATGCCAGGATAGGAATTTCCCACCAGCTGCAAAGACAGTGAGACCTCTGGACTCCAGAGCAGGAGAATGTGGAAGCGAGGATTCAGGAGTTGGGACGTCTAAAGCCAGAAAGAAGAGCCACTCTATTGAGGACAGAGAATTAGAGGGCACTTTCCCGTATCTGTCACAGAATGAACAGTTTCCTCCTGAAAGTTACTTCAGAAAAAAAATGAGGCAGTTTTTTCAGTGGATTAATTCCAAGAAAAAAATCACAGGGCAGGAAAGTCCCCAGCAAAAAGCCAAGTTCACGTCAACCTTTGCACCGCTCCGAGACCCAGCTCAAAGTGCAGCTCTCATGAGCTGTGGGCCTCCTGAAGCTCATGAGCTCATGGCAGCCATCGGGAAGATCCTAGAGGAGAAACCGGCATGGAGATACGAACCTGAGGCTGCAGAGTTAAGTCAGCAGAAGGGGGAACTGCAGGCCCAGGTAGAGCCTGACGAGGGACATCCCTCCAACTACGGGGCTCTCTCTGACCCACAGCCAGGGGAATGGGCAAGGACCACATCCTGCAGCCAAGATGCTGTCCCTCCTGACAAGAGTTTTCGTACAAGGGTTAGACAGAAAAGAGACAGGATCAGACAGCCCTGGAAAGTTGTGGCCTTCAAGGACCAGCATTTATGCCAGAGTCAACCCCCTTCCCCACCCTAAAGGGAGTCTGTGCCCCATCCAAGACCCACCTGCATGCATGATGTATGCCACGTCCCTCCGGCCACCCTCACCTCTAATGAAAGCACTGTGTTCAGAGATCTGACTCTTCTATTCAAACAGGAAATGCTTCTCCAACACTTCCAGGGAGGAAAAATGTCCCCAAAGAAATCATTCAGTCCTTGTTGAGAAAGCATTGCCATTTTCACGAGAACACATCCTCTGATGAGAACCATGGTTAGCACAACCAAGGATACTGATCGTCCTCAATAAATGTTTCTGCTAGGAGAGAGTAGTGTTCTCTGTGTGGTGCTTTGGGGGAGTGGGTTTGGGGTTCCCAGCGCTTATGCTCAGGGAAAGGAAGGAGGGAAGTCAGCTCTGACTGATTTCCTCATTTGGTTTCTGCAAGATGACCAGTCCCTTGTAGGGGGCCTGACAGTGGCTTTCTCAGTCTTATCTTGGGTCCTGTATTTGACCTTACTCAGATGTCCTGTACTTAAAACACTTTACTTTTTCATAAAAAGTACAAAAAGTTTACTCTAAAAACTTCCGGGCCTTCTCAAAATGAGAAGAACCCTTCAAGTCCAGAACTTGGCTCAACTTGTCTTTCCATCTGCTCCCTCACTATCCTGAACTATACACAGCTGCAGGGTGGGATGCGTTCCTCTGGAAGGATACAGCCAGAATTTCCCCTTGTTGCCTCAGAAAGTTTTGGAATTGGAAGTGTGGGGGTGTTTAGGCCCTGAGGTGAGTGGCAGGGGGAAATGTTGCTCTTGGATCTCTTGGTGAGGAATGAATGTCACCTGCTCCTAAGAGCCTTTCTCTCCCTCAGGAGGTCTGGGTGGTGGGCCGCGTCCCCACGCCTCAGCTGACCCTAACGAAAATGGGGGGCAGTTCACCCTTCCCCTTCCTCTACCCTTCCTGGAGCAGACGGGAGGAGAGACCTTGCAGCTCTGAAAAGGACCAGAGATATGAATATTTTCCTGAAAACGGTAACTTACCTTCATTTAGAAAAAGTTGCTGATTCCTGAGTATCTCACAGGTGAGCAGTCAGTGCAGGTGTGCGTATGGGTGGGTTTTGCGATTGTGGACACTGGAGTGGCCAGGGCAGGGTCCAGGAACTGGGTGGGTCCCACCGAAGAATCTGTTATATGTGGGGTGGTAATCTGTCTGGAAGGCACATTCTGAGCTCAACAATGAGGTCTCCCTGCATGTGAGGACACCTCAAGGAAAGGGCAGAGACGCTCCCGAGGGAAACTTCCTCAGGATGCCCAGCTTGGTAGAATTATTGCAAGACCAAGAGATCACCTGGCTATCATTTGTAGGAATGGTCGTCAGGCAGCCACCCAGAATTTGGGGCAAAAGGAGACAACAAGTAGGGAAAAAGGAATGGTGGAGTGAGTGGAAAAGGAAAGAAAAAATGAGGAGGGGAAGAATGACCTTATCATCACACCTCATGATCCCTGAGGGTCACTTCGAGCTCAAAATGTCCCTTCCAGACAGATTAACACCCCACATCCTGGCCATCCACTCCACCCAGCATTACCTTACCTAGGCCTCACCTCCTGGAGACTAATCAGGGCTGGGGGGAGCACAATGATACCACTGCAGCTAAGAGAACTTGGGATAGTCTTCGAGATTGAAGACAGTATCTCCAGGAATGCTGTCAAGGAGGTTGTCCTCTCATTTGGTGCCTGCCTTCCCAGCCATGCTACATCTTACACCAAGGTTACAGTAATTTAGGGGTGTGTTAGTTCCTATATAACAAATACCCCAAAAGTTAGTGGCTTAAAAAACCAAGTATTTATTAATTCATAGTTTCTGTTGGTGAGGGATCTAGGCAAGGCCTACCTGGGTTCTCTGCTCCAAGGTCTCTCACAAGGCTGCAATTAAGGTGGCAGCTGGGGCTGGGGTCTCAGCTGAAGGCTGGACTGGGGAAATGCACACTTCTTCGCTCACTTCTATAGCTGCTGGCTGGATGCAGTTCCTCAAGGCCTGTTGGACTGAGAGCCTCAATTCCTGGATGGCTGTTGGCTGGAGTTGGCCGGAGGCAACCTTCAGTTCCTTGTCATGTAGGCCTCTCCAACATGGCAGCTTGCTTCATCAAAGCCAGGAGAGAGTCTGCTAGCAAGACAGAAGTCACAATCTTGTAAACTAACGAGGGAAATGATATCCCATCACCTTTCCCTTATTCTATTAGTCAGAAGCAAATCACGAGGTCCAGCTTACACTCAAGGGGAGCAGTTTATACAAGGGTGTGACTAGCAAAAGAAGGGATCTTTGAAACCTTCTTAGAACTCTTCCTAACACAAGGGTTTCTTCTTGGACATCCCACTGAGTTCACTGAAGCAAAAGTGACCAAAGGGACCAAGTGGATCCTTGTGCTCATCCATATCCACGTCATCAAAGGTAAAGCTGTTTAATGGCTAAGCGGAGAAACGTCTGGTAAGAAAAACATCAAAGAGATTGAAGCATCCAAAGAAGCAGGGAAAGGTGGCATGGAGGTAAAGGCGGTGTGGGGTCATCATGAACGGTAAAGTGAAAGGAGCCCTTAGAACCACCTGCCTCACCACTGCCAGTATTCAGACTTAGAGGGGAGGAAAAATTAGGAGCAAGACGGCTCATCCTCGCTCTGCCACCAAATCTCCACTCTGCTCTAGCTCCCCGACTATAGGCCTAAAGAAGCAACCTTCAGTTCCCATAGAGATAGCCAGGCTTATCGAGGAAGCAAACCCTACAGCTTGCAAGGTTTAACTTCTGCTCTTATTGATATATTTAATATAGCACATCCATCATTTCAAATTTGCTTCTCACAGCTTGAACATCAGAGAGAATGAATCACACAATCGATGGCAAAGCCAGTACTAGGGAATTCAGCATGTAGCTCCCATTCTGGGATGTTTTCCATGAACCCACTGCCAAAGAGCTTCTAACCAAGGGAGAGGTGGTGGCTCAAAAGGGCTGACTTACTGGCTGGGGTCACAAGACAAGTCATACCTGGTGCCCAGATATTTGCTTCTATTCAGAGAAACACTGGATGAGGCAACGAGACAGAATTTGCACACTCAGCACATCTAGGCAGTGAACTGTCCAAATGAGGTGACAGTACCACCCAGGAGTGATCCCACACTCTTGTTCTGCTTCTAGTACAGTTTTCCTTTCTCCCAGATTCCAGTTCCTATGGGAAAGCAGGACTCTTACCAAAAGAAGGAAAACGTATTAGCTGAACAGTGACTGGAGAGATGAGGAGGAATTTCTCTAGATTTCATGGGCTTGCTGCTTATACCCAGAGATCAGTGCTGTGCAGCTTGGGGGGTGTGGGGGGTGGGGGTGGGGGTCTCATTTACATGGTACTCTGTGGCACCTGAAGAATTTTCAGTGACATAGAATGTGATGGGAATGGGTTACCTGAATTTTTATACCCTCAAGCCCACACTCCAAACCTAATGTCAGGGCGAATAAAATGCATGAATTGACTGGTACCTTGATGTGGCTTGGGTATGGGAACCCCAGATCTCAGCTTCAGGCACTGTGAATTTCTCTGGTACCAGGTGCTGCCTAAGGGAATCAGCTTTCTTGAGGCAGCCTTCACATGGATTAACACTCAGAACTGTGCCGTAATCTGCAGCCACAATGAAGGGGCCCAGGCTATGAGAAGGGGCTCTTCTCTCTCTTTTTTTTTTTTTTAAAAGATTGGCACCTGAGCTAACAACTGTTGCCAATCTTCTCCTTCTTTTTTTCTCCACAAATCCCCTCAGTACATAGTTGTATATTTCAGTTGTGGGTCCCTCTAGTTGTGGCATGTGGGACGCCGCCTCAATGTGGCCTGAGGAGCAGTGCCACGTCCACACCCAGGATCCGAACCAGTGAAACCCTGGGCCGCCAATGCGGAGCGTGCGAACTTAACCACTTGGCCACGGGGCTGGCCCCGGGGCTCCTCTTGAGGCCTTTCCTCTGGAACTTCCATTGGCCCTGGATCAGAGCCTAATTTAGGCTATTTTCCTGGGGTCACAAGGACACGTTTGGTCTTCCTTAGGGAGGCCAAGTGGAAGCTCAGAGATTTGTGGAGGCTGCCTCCCTATCTCTCCCAGGAGACTCGGGGTCTGTTCCTTCCTTCTATGGGGGCCAGGAGGTAGAGAAGGAACTGAGTATTATGCAAGTTTAGCAATGCTTCACTGTGGGAGGGGGTTGGGCTGACAAGAGTAGGTAATTTTCCTTTGCAGGGATTCTTGCCCAGCTTGAGGCAACCTTCATTTGAAGCAGGATAATGCTGTTTCTACCCTCCACCTGAGGGGATTCCAGAAGGAATAAAAGTTACCTTTCCGCATTTGTCTTACAGGAAGTTCTGGGCTTCTGGGTTCAGGAGTTATTAATGGCTTTCATGTTTCCTGAACCCAAGCAGAAGTTGTGAGACACCTGTTGTGCAGTCCTGTCCAGACCCTCATGTGGGAGGAGACTTTAGCTGGCTGCTCCAAGGAGAGAGGAGATAGGGGTTGACACAAGTGCTGGGGTGAGAGAAGGAGAGTTGCCTAAAGGTAGCAGTGGCTCCAAGACCCTGAGAATCAGGATGTAGACACGAGTCCCTTAGGTGGACGGGTTCTGTGTGGAAGTCCTCTAGCAGACAGCACAATGTTTTAAGGGATGAAGTGATGATGCTGAGATGACTAATCATCAAGCCCCATCATCTTGAGAGCTGTCGCAAGACACGGCATTGCTCACACTTAGCACAGAGGCTGTGCAGCCACTGGCCTTTCAATGGGCCTGAAGGGCTTGGGCAATGAAAATCCCAGGGGCAACCAAGATGGACTCAAGATCACAGGCTCTTACCTACATATTTGATGGTGAATACTTAACTAAATAGGCAAAAAGCTCCCATTAATGACTACTATTGTATATCTTCCTACCCTTTAAAATGGGGTCTTTGAGCCAGATTTAATTTAATTTAGAAAAATTAAGTACTGCTTATTGTACTTCAATGTTGTGAAACAAATTTATGCTTTTTATGTATATTATCCCATTTAAACTTTACAATGCTTTGAAGTAGGTTTCTTTACCCTCTTTTATAGAAGGGCACGACCTGAAGGACAGAGAAGGTAATATATATTCAGAGTGCTAGCACAGAAGAGGGAGCCAGGGATGGAGAGCCCCCTTACGCTGTGAGGGATTCTTTGGATGTAAATGATGGCAAACGCAATTCAACTGACTTTAAAAACAGGATCTGTTGACTCAGGCACCTGAAAAAGCTCTGGGAGTCAGGCTGCCCTCACGCAGGAGGATTCATATTGGGGCTCAGCTGATGTCATCAAGTTTCAGTTTCTATCCATTTCTCTGCTCTAGATTCTGGACTGGCTACCTTGTAAGTCTGTCTGGCAAGTTCGTAGCTACATCTTCCAAACTAAAAGCGCAGCTAAAAATGGGTTGTTTCTCCCACTAGTCCCTTCAAAAGTCCCACTGTGCCTTATTGTTTCCTGTTGGGTCACATGCCCATCCCTGACCAATCACTGTTGCCAAAAGCATGGACCAATCTTTTTGGCCAAGCCTGACTTCAATGCCCTCCTTTAAAGTAAGAGCGTTAGTGATAAACAGCTCCACTTCACATGGACTGAAACTGACAACGGGGTTAGATCCCCAGAGGGCAAAAGGAGGACTATTTTTAGAAGGTGAGTGAATGCTGAGTGTCAAAATAAAAACAAAAACAAAACGGATGTCTACTTCAACCCTCTCTCTCACCACCCCATTTCTGCCTTCTTGTCCAGAGTCATGCCATGGACTGAAGGTTAGAGTTAGAGGAAATGCCAATTCTGTGGACAGGAAAGGAACTCAAAGGGGAAGGAATCAATCAGAGGCCCCAACATCCATGCAGATAGACCATCCAATGATCTGATCTCTCACTGTCTGCTCCTTCTCATCTTAGAGTCCTTTACCTTCATTCCAGTTCAGTTATGGCCATATCCTAGAACTTATCACCAGCAACACTTGTGTGTTCTGAAAAAATACAGTCTGACATTCCTCCCTTTATCCTCTCAGCTTCTGCCCTCAGCATGCTAATGCCTCAACCTATTCAGGAACTACAAGCCACTCCATACTTTCCCCTGCTTACCTGACAACCTTTGTCTTCATTTCCTCCCTCTCCAAGGAAAACTTCATGGGGCATCACTTAATCCTAAACCTAAATATACTGCTCTGCTCTAAACAGCCTACCCCCTTCTTTCATTCGTCCTGTCTAGCAAAATCCAACTCTGCCTGTTTTAGAACTGCCTTCAAATAAGGGCCTGCTTCCTCTTGGATAAAATCACACAAGTGTGTTTGTGCCCCATAAACTTCTGTTCTACATCTGTTGCTCAGCTCCACCACTGCCTCAGAATCCAGTCATTCCTCCTGTGTTACCATGTGCCAGACGCTCTTCCAAGCACTTGGGACACCCAGTGGAGGCAACAAACAGAGGCCCTGTCTCGGGGGAGCTTCTGTGATTGTTTTCTCAGTCAACTCGCTTGCCTAAGTTCTCAAAACAATTCCACTTTCCTACACCTTGTCCACACTCCTCGCTCATTGATCATATGTGCTGGACCACCAGAGGGAAACAGAGAAGTCATCAGATGGGAACTTTTCTTCATAAAAACTTCAAAACAAAACAAAACCAAAACCAAAATGAGATCCTCCATCTCTTCTTTCCTCCTTCCTTCCCACCATACTGAAAGGTTTCCCTCAATGCTTTCCTTAATCCTCCCAACCTGGGATCTGCCCACCCTTTCCAAGTCACAACACTTTCACATGTGTGGACTATCTGCCTTAATTATCTACTTTTCCAGAGGACCAAGACTACATTTACCTCATCACAGCTGGAAACACCAAGCAGAGCTCAGAATCCTCTGGAGGAATACATTGGCAATGGGAGGGATCTATGGGGAGGTCCTGCCCAGCATGCTCTGGGGCGGGGCCACGTCCGGGGGCAGGGCCTGAGAGACTCTGAGAGCCTGTTTGGCTTCTTGAGGGCGACGGCACTAGCAACACGGCCAGACATCTCACCTCAGGCTTCTGGAAGATATGAGTTGAGATTTAATTCAAAGACAGGTTCTGAGGAAGGTTTCTGGATGCCTGAGTGACCTTCCCCACTGCCCAGCCTGAAGGATCCTTTCCTCCATCTGCCATTTCCATTACGGTGGGCAGGCCCTCACAGCCCCTGGGCCCCCAAACTCTCACTCCAGGCCCAGCCTGAGAAGGCGCTCAGAGGCCTGGGGGCGGGCTGTGCCTGCCCAACACCACCCCCTTTGACGATGGCACTCTTAGGAACTCCACCAAGGTGAGAATAGTAATAAATAGAGTAACAACATTGACAACTGTTAAGGCTTCACCTTACACTGGCTGCCTGGCCTTGCACAAGTAGCCTGAGTCTCAGATCTCATCTATTATGTGCAGATACTGACGTGTACTCATAGGGTTGGTCCTCGGAACTGGAATGAATGAGTAAAGAGTTTTGAACAGTGTTTACCTAACACTAGAAGTTTAATATGTGCTACCCATTATTATCACTCATTTAAAATGCTAGGCCTCCTCTTTATTATTTTAGAAGTATCAATTTACCACTCATTCATTCTTCCTTCCTTCAGAATGAATTTATTTAGTACCTAACATGTGCCAGACACTATGCCAGGCTCTGGAATACAATGGTAAGCAAAAAGGTAGAGTCTCTGCCTTCATGGATCTTACAGTCTAGAGGGGAGATCAGGCAGAAATTAATCATACGAGATTGTGTAAATGTCCCATGTTACATTCTATGAAGGGTTCATGAGCTGGTTGTCGATGCCAAGGGAGTTTAAAACATGGGGATTTGGCCTAACCAAGGAGAAGAGGGTCTTCCTCACCCACCCCTCAGGAGCTGATAAGGCTTAAGAGGTAAAAGGTGAGTAGGAGACAACTTGGCAAAGCAGGGAGGGAGAAGTGTTCCAGGCAGAGGAATCTGGGTGATGAGAGCAGGGAGAGTGAGGAGGGAGGAACGTGATGCAGCAAGAAGAGGGAAAAGCGTGGGAGGCACCGATTAAGCAGAGTTCTCTGGGCCAAATGAACTAGTTAAGTCTTTGGAGCAATGGGGAGCCAGGGGAAATTTTTAAGTTAGGATTTCTTTATATGTGTAGGGTATTCAGATTTTAGTTGTATTATTTGAGTTTCCAAAAGATTACTGTGAATTAATACTGTGAATTAATGAATTACAGTGATTTAATGTGAAGAATGCTTTGGATGGGGTAAACAGGATGTGAGAGACCAGTGAGAAGGCCACTGCAGTAATCTACGAGAGAAATGATGTCAGCATGGACCACAATGGTGGTGACCAAAGTGGAGTAACGTGGACGGATGTGAGTGGCATGACTTCATTAATTCTAATAAGACGGAACATTTTTCCTTTTGTTTCGCTCCAGTGCCCAAGAGGTACAGGTTGGTGCAAGATGTGGGGTCTTTTATAGAGTTGGACAAGTCAGCAGACACGAAACATTTGAAAAGGCTGCTTGAACTGCTGACTAGCCAAAATCAAAGAGGAAGTTGACCTTCAACCCTTTGTTTTATTCCAGCTGCAGAAGTCATTTTCAGTTACTCTCTGACTCAAGTAAACACCACTCCCTGTCACCTTATCCCTTTGAGGGTTGGTTCACTTCTACATTTTCACTGGGACATGATTCTCACCGACAGTAGAAAGTTCGGCACCCAGACCTGCAGATGTGAAGACACTTGCTCCTCTCTCGAACTATTAGTACTTCTGGGAAACACGTCCCAGTGCCAAACTGTCCTGGTCCTGAAATGACCCTGTTATTTGGGGAGGTAGTAAAGGAAATTACATGTGTTAAACCCCGAGCGGCACTCTCTTTGGACATCGAAAGGTGTAAATGATAAAATACTTACTAGACTTAAAGACCAGGGAGTAAACGGGGGGCTGGATGCTGCCCAGACTCTGTGTGTCAGCAAAACATATCTGAGCTCAGCGAAGTAATCCAGGACCAAGTGTTTTCCTCAGTGGAATAATTAGACAACAGAGGTGGGCAATTTAGAAAAGATAACTTCTTCTGTCCCTGCTTTAGAATTTCTATTACAAACAAAACCCAAGCCTTAGCAAGATTTAAGAGCATGGGACAAAGACGGCTAGATGTTGAACTGCTGGGAGTGGAGCCCACGTTTTATTTATCTTTGTATCCAAGCACATCCGCAGTGCTTGCCACAAGGCAGATACTCAGTGAATGTTGGGTGGATCAAGGATTCCTCTGTCTTTTCATGGGGTATTTATATGGTATGGGAATTCAGTCATTTTTTGCCCCACTAGGTAGAGATGGATGCTTTCTGTTCTCCATGTTTACTTTGAACACCATTTAGCTACAGGGATGTTCTAAAATGAAATAATAAGGAAACCAGCTTTAATACGATTTTATATATACAGACAGATACACTTTCTGACCACGTGCAGATATGAATGCTCTCCCTGGAAGATGCTTTTGTAACCTAAATTGCACTAGAATGAGGTTAGAGATGGGGAAGAAAGGGAAAGTAAGGCAAAACTCACAGCTTAATTTCTAGACAGGATTGCTGCTTTAAAAATGAATTTCAGGTGCTTCTTGGCATACTTGGCCCAAGCACTGGAGATTTAACAGTGATTTGTGATTTGGTGTGACCCAGAACATGGCCCAATGGTCCTCTATCCTTTGAAGCCGTCAGTCTGTTTTCTTGATTGCTGTTCTGGACTTTCTCACCGTCACTAACCATCAGGGCCCCATTCCTTCTGCTCTGTCCTAGTGGAACAGTCCCTTGACCTTCATTCTCCCACTACTCTAGTCTCGACTTCTCCTTGTTGCCAGATTACTCTATTATTGCTTCTCAAATTGTGGTTCCCAGACCAGCAGCATTAGCATTGCCTGGGAACTTATTAGAAATGCAGATTCTCGGGCCTCACTCTGGACCTACTCAAGAAGAAACTTTGATGTGGGGCCCAGCAATTTTAACAAGCAAGGTAATCTCCAAGGTGAGAACCACTGCTGTACGTAAAGCTCAGTTCTGAGCATATCACCCCTTTGCCCAATACCCTTTATTGCTTTCCTGCCGACAACCACATGAGTGTGTGTGTGTGTGTGTGTGTGTGTGTGTGTGTCTGTGCGCGCCCTTCTATCCAAGGCCTTCTGCAATCAAGCACCAGCTCAGGTGTCCCCACGCAGGGAGGTGTGTTCCACAGTCATCCTAATGGGTCACCTGCTCTTCCCTCTGCTCTCCTGCCGCCTCTCTCTGTTAATGTTGGGTCCTCTGCTATAAATACCCACCTCCTCCCTCTCCTTGGAGAAACCTTACTCATTCTTTAAGGCTCACTTAAAAATTAATATTTATCTAAGGAATCCATACCTGTGCCTTTAAAACCAAATAGTACTGAAGGCTTTATAAAGAACCACGGCAGGCCCTCCCCCACCTCACAACCCCAATCCTTCCTATCCCCCCAGTTCCATTCCCCATGGAAACCACTTGAGCCGTTTCTATCACAGTTGTTCTGGTGTTTACCTCTATTTATATAACTAATACGCAAATACTTGTATTTAAAAGTAATTTTAAAATATTAGACACTAACTTCTTGCCGTGGTAGATAAAATTTGAGTAAGTAAAATTGCAGGTGGATGAAATTTGGTCGACACCCCATTCCCCTCTTCACTCTTCTCAATCTTTCCTCACTTAAATCTTTATTCATGCAAAGTTCATCTTGGCATGGAAGGTGACTCCTTTCCTGGAACGTGTTCAGAGACTGCTCCTCCCCTGCTCCCACAGAGCTGTGTATCTCTCTTAGTGCACTGTCCCCCTTGCCCTTCCACGTTTGTATGTATGTGTCTCCCATTCCCACCAGCTTGTAAGAGCCAGAAAAGTCTAATCCGTCTTTTACTTTCCCAGAATCCTCCCAGGGCAAAGCACAGGGCCTGGGATATAGCACACACTGAGCAAACGTGGCCAATTTAACCGTAAAGTAAAATATCTGCCTGACCTTTGAAGCTTGCTGGTGTGACAGCAGTACTTGGAATGAGTCTTCCCGTTCCAATGTGGTTTTCCAACATTATTGTGGGAAATAGTAAACTGGAGTCAGGAGACTTGAGCCACACCACCTTCTTGGTGACTTCTTTTAAGACCTTGGGGAAGGCACTTAATGGTTTTGCTTCCGTTTTTTCATCTATAAAGTGGCAACAATAATATCTATGGACAGAGTTGTAGGGAGGACCAAATACAACAGCACAGGTTATCAGGTATAAGGCGTTACATTGATTCCTTATGTTTAAAACAAAAAGGCAAACCATTTTCTGGTAGCACATAGGGCTATAATGAACATTAAAACCAACCTTTAAATAGAAAACTTTATTTTTAGATGATCCAGGGGGTCTTTCTTCCAAGATCAGCCTAAGATTTTTTCGGAGGAAACTGTATTCTCATTGTCCTGAAATTTGAAGCAAGAAAACTCAATCGTTTAAGACCATTTGCCTATTCTTACTTGTTGATGAGAAATCACGACTACTGCCACCCTTTTAGCCTCTGAAGGAATTGTAAGCTTTGTCTTGATTTGATGGCTCAAAAATAAAATCTACCAAAGGTACGTTTTCTAAGCCTCGTCTGGCTCTACCCATTAGAAAAGTGTGAGCTACTGTTCTATCAAAACTAATTATATTTTAAATCTACAACCAAGTCTCAATTACCAAGGTTAATGGGACTACATACATACATAATTCTCTCTTACATTTATCCAGTGTTTTTAACTTCTTCAAAGCACTTTTCACTGTACTGCATATATAAAACAGATGCATTTTTTTAAATCCACAAATAAGGTAAAAAATAAATCTTCAGATCAATAATTTCAACTTTGTACCTGTCAAAAGCTATTAGAACTTGCAAAATTGTCTAATAGGACTTTCATTGCCCTACTCTCCTCTCGACCCCTCTCAACTAAGGCCAGAAAAGACCGAAAGATCTGGAGGAATCTCCAGAGGAGAGGAAGCCAGAGAGGGAAGGAAGCCAAGGACCTGGGCCATCCACAGCCTGGATCATTAGCTCCAGCGTAATTGAGAATAACTGACTGTATGTGTGACTATGGCCAGAAAATCCAGAAAGAGATAAAAAGGCAAAGAAAATGACGTGTGAGTAACAGTATTTACAGGGTCTGTCTTTGTCATTCTCTCAACAAGCATTACTGAGTGCCTACTGTAATGACAGGTGCTTTCAACAAAGAGGATGGACACAGCATGAACAACCCAGGCAAGACTGCTATTTTCATAGTGATGACCTTCCTGAATGGTGCAGACAGACAACAAACACAAAGACACACAACTTCACATAAACGAGATAACTTCAGGTGGCACTAAGCTCTGTGGAGTCCATAAACACAGGAATGTGATAGAGCCTTGGGGAAGGGATGCTGTTGTAGATAAGGTTGCCAGGGAAGGCCTCAGGGTATCGGAGCTGCAATCTGTGAGAAGAGCCCACCCTGTGCAGGTCTGCAAACCAGATGGTGGAATGAGTGAACTCGCCAAGTATGCTAGAGGGAGAGGGGTCCAGGCCAGTTTCAAGGGGTTCCAGGAAAGTCACTGTTCTGTGGTTATTCACTTTGTGTCCTTTTAGGGATATTACTAAAACCTCTCCAGGACCCCAGATTTATTGCCTCTACAATGCGGGTTGCTAACACTGATCACCTGGACAGGGGAGCGCTGAGAAATAATGGGTAAACAATTGTGAGGAGCCACATAAATGCTAAATAATGCTCATGGTAATAAGCTTTTATTAAAGTCAGCACCTTGATAGGCAGCTCACAATCGGATACCTTGGCAAATGTGTAAATTGACGTGGCTGCTCCCTGTGCACACCAGCACCATCCTTTAAAACAGAAAAAAATAAATGAGCCTATGGTCATGATATTCGAAGTAGTTAGTGATCAAACAACTGTCTGGAGAGAAAGCTGGTGTGTGAAGTGTACAATGGGAGCAGGAAGATAACGGCACATCACAGCCCAGCTCACGCAGAGGATAACTCATGAATTGACTGGATGCTTGCTGGTGCACACACCATCCGCTCCAGGGTGGTACTCTAACCCCGTCAGGACTAGGTGCTGCCACCAAAAGGCCCAGCAGACAGGAAGGGGAGTGAGAAGGAGCCAGAACAGAAGCATCTCTGGCAGCAGCCCTCTCTGGCCCTCTTGGCCTTGGAAAGCCACCCCTGGGGGAGGAATGAGCAGCCAGCACCAAGGGCCCTACCTTGGAAGGGCACCAAGGAAGTGGTGGGGGGTGTGAGGGAGGAGGGATGAGCATTGCATTTCTCCCTACGAGAATGAAATATGCCAACGCCAGGAGAGACTTCAGTTGTCGTTATAACTGAGCCTCCCCACACAGAGATATGAGTCCACCCCTTAGAAGCAAATCTTCCTCCCCCAAAACCTCCCCCCAAAATATAACATTAACATCACAAAAAATGAATTCTTTTTTGTGGGTCCTACCATCTCTTTGATATAAATACACAAGTGCCTAAACATTCTTTCCCATCTCCCATCCCACATCGGCAATCAGATTGTGACACACACACACACACACACAAGCACATGCTCACACAAATACCACACACACCCAATTCCTTTGTTAAGCCCTGGCTCAGCTATTATAAGGTACCTGTGGAGTGTAGGTCACATAGTAGAAAAGTTTAAATTACTGTTGCTTCTACTCTGAAAAGCAGACAGGAAGAAAAGACAATAAAAAAGAAAACACTTATTTTAAGGCTGATACTAAACACTCTACTCCACGTTCACTGAGGTCAATTTCCCACTGTGGGATGGGGAGAATCGAGATGATCTCTGAGGTGCTATGAACCCACAGTGCAGACTTCACGTTTTGAGGCTTGACTAGAAACGACGGGGACGTGAAAAAGAACATGGCGAGATAATCCTAGTCTTCAGGAAATTATGGTTTAAACTGGGCTGGAGAAAGACCAAGATCCTCAAAAAAATCTAATTGATTTTAACCAAATGGAGTAATTTTAAAATGTTAAATACACTGGGATATCATATTAAAAGTATTCTGGGAGAGCATGCCGCATGGGACGTGGTAAGTGCTGAATTTCCTGCTGCTAAGGGAGGCATTCCTATCTGCCAGTGTCTCATGCTGCTCAGACCTGAACCATTCATTTAGGTAGACCATTTGTCCAAGTGCGTCATTTCCCAAAATAGCCAATGGAGGACTCCAGGGAGAACTGTCCTGAGGAGATGTGGTCATCCTCAAGGCCAAATCAGTCTAGACTAAGATGGTTCTTAGCAAGACTGCCCAAAGGGCTTCTAGACTTTGTTTGGTAAGTGTTGTTAATGCCTTGGTAACAATGGACTGTTGATAAGGTGGGAGATAATGTCAGAAGGAAGGAAGGTATCCGCTCACATCTTTTGCTTTTAACTTAAGCTAACCCATAAAATCCATTATCAAACCCCAAGGAATGCTCCCAATTATTGTCTTGGACCCTTCATTTCGCTTTGCTTTGTCTTTTTTTTTTTTTTTTCAACTCTCTATTTCTGTTTTTACCTGGCACTGACTCGCTTGACTCCTCTTCTCCTCTCAGCTTCTGGCTCTGTGCTCCCCCTTTAGACTTGATGAGTAATTTTGGTTTTCCTGCTTTTCACCTTTGGCACCCCTTCAAAAATGGGTTAGGTTTATCTTCTGGCTCTTTCTACTTCTGACTGCTTGGAAGTTTGGATCATACTTAGCCAAGTTTTGATCCCAGGACCTTTCCCTGGCTTTGACCTGTCTCAGTGGCATCTGTGCTGGGCTTGACTCCTCCAGGTGAGGGCGTCGGCAAGAGGGAGGATCAAGCAAAGATCAAGCAAGGAAACAGGAAGAATACCTGGCTCAGCTTAAACTGTGCAGGGCACTGAGGCCTTGCTGGCCGTCCAGTCTCTGCCTCCTTCTTCCTCTGCTGCTTTCATTCCCTCCCGTCTCTGACTTTCAATTTTTATTAAGTTTCCACCTTCTGACTGCTCAATCCTCTTCTAGCATCCCTTTGTAAGCTTGAAATGGGAGTGGGAGTGATATCCATTAGCCAAAATAAGTTCCATAGCTGGGAGAAACTGCTGAATCTCTGGTGTCTTTATAGCACTTATCAAATCCCAATTAACCATATTAGTTGGCAAACTGCTCTGGCTTCCCAGGCAGTCAGCTGGTAGGTGAGTCAATAAATATCTGTCAGATGGATGGATGCACACTCACTAGTTGTGTAGCATGGCATCAGGTACTTTAAATAATACAAAGTATAAGACTTCATCCTTGGCTGAAGAAGGACATCTTCTCACGGCCATTCACAAAAGGACTGTTTGGAAACATCACCAAGCGCTAGACCAGCTTCGCTACTTCTTCTAGAAAACAAGAAGAAATCTCTTGTTTCAAGAGATGTTTGTGTCATCTCTTAATGCACAACTGGCTTCATGTGGGCAAAAGGGAACATGAGCAAAGCCCTGGTTAAAGCATAACAGACACCCTTGGGCTAATGAACTGTCGAAGGTAGTAGTGTCAGCGGATTTTCTACATAACTGCTTTGTAAACAGCAACACGCATAAACCATAAACAAGGAGAATGAAGTGAGCACCCACAGACCCACCACTCATGTCAAATCATACAATGTTGATATCACCCCAGAAGCCTCCACTCTCCTGTCTGATAATCTTTCACTTACTTTTCTTTATAATTTCATCACCTTTATAGACTCCCATAAAACATTTAGTTATATCCAGTTTGGGGATCAAAATAGATTAAAAAACAACAATTGCAGGTGCATTCAACATTGGACATGAAAAAGAAAACTGGTTTTTTAATAAGATACTTCAAGTGTACACTTTCCGTAGGTGATCAAGACATTTACTCTTTCGTCCATTTTTATGTTTGCTGACTGCCAATCACTCTACTCCTTAATACTTCAAAGGTATTTTTCCCAAAGCTGCCTTTTGTCTTACACTAATGCTTTCCCGGACTCAAGTGAATTTTGAAGGAGACTGAGCTCATCATGATGAAATGGATGTTGACATTCCATAACCATCACTGTAATTATTCCTAATTTGTACTTTGCTTCAAAAACTCTCTTCCCTTGCCCCCTAAAGTCTGTACTTTCAGAATAGCATCTACAGCTTTAATTATACCTGACAATAAACTACTCTCACCACAAAATCTTGTTAATCACGGTGTACGTTACTATCTTCAAGTATCCTGTTTTTTTAAAACTGCATTTATATCAGGTTCCCAAAGAGTTACAATATTAGCAATGAATGTTTTAACTGTTTCTGTAATTACCGTTTGTAATTACTACAAATCAAAGTTGTACAAACTTTGGATTGGAGGCTGGTTGAATTATCTACCAAACTGGGGTGAATGGTCTTTTAATCAACTGTATACTGAACAAATCTACAGAGTAAAAACTGAGATGGAATTTGAGTGACTTGGTGTCCATCGAGAATCAAATCTGATGCTGTAGTGTTAACAAGGGACTTCAGGTCCAGAATGATTCTGTTAATCACACGTCTTCCAAATTAGTCAGTTAATGTTGTGGGTCCTGATGAGACAGGATTTAGGAAGGCAGAGAGCGGCGGGGAATGCTCCTGGTGATAGGATCCTTAGAGCAAAGGACAGAAGACAAAAGGAGAAGGCTGTATTCATGAGAAGTGAGCTGGACCATAAGCGCTATAATTAGAAGCTTATAATGTCACCACACTGCTTTCTGTAATGTAATATTTTTGTTGTCTGTTATTTTCCTTGATTCAGGTTTTGTATTTTTCATGATGTAATAGTGAGATCTAGTCTCATTTTTCTGTGTATTTGGATACATTGAGTAGAGTGCTCTGGCTGAGTAAAGAGTTTCACATATGGGAGACTTGAGAAACAAGAGTGGCAAGGAAAGTTAGGTCAGATTATGAAAATTCTTAAAATGTTTCTATTGGACTTAATCCTTCAGAAGTCATTTAGTGTTCTCTTTTCTTTTTTTGTAACTGAGAGCACCATGAGGAAAGGAGTGTTTTTGATGATCTATTTTATTTTATTTCTTTCTCTTTTCTTGGAGGAAGATTGGCCCTGAGCTAACATCCGTGCCCATCTTCCTCCATTTCATCCGTGGCTCGCCTGCCACAGCATGGCCTGATCAGCAGTGTATAGGTCTGTGCCAGAATGGGAACCTACAAACCCCAGGCCGCCAAAGAGGAGCACACAAACTTAACCACTACACCACCGGGCTGGCCCCATTTTTGATGATTTCTAAGGGGTAAAAACTAGGCAGGGAGATTAGGTAAGATGATATAGCAAAAATTCAGGCATTAAGAAATAAGGTTAGACTAGGCTGGCGATGGCGGCCATGGATTGGAAAGGAAGGAAGGATGGATGCAGCATCATAAGGGAAAAATTTGCTTCTTTCCCTTTGTCTTTTCAGCCATTTGGGCTTAACGGTGTTCAGTGCTCCTGATTTATTTCCCTTCCCATTTATATTTTCCTTCTTCCCTCGATAATCTACTTTTGCTTTCCCATTTTTCCCTCTCTTCTCTCCTTTGCTTGCATTCTTATCACCTTCCCTGATAGGACGATGACTGAATCGGGCAGGTAGACATGAAATGGGAGATCTGAGTAGAAACTAACTATAAGATTTACTAATTAGAGTATGTTGCTGCTTAACACATTTTTTTTTAACCTTTCATCTGCAGTTAAAAAGAAGAAAAGAAAGGTGAGGAGGCAAAAAAGGAGTAGAGAGGAAAAGGGAGAGACTCATTTATCCATTCATTCAAGAAGTGCTGTGTTTCCAGAGAAAGAGAGAGTGCCAAAGAGATAGAGAAAACACCACACAATAATTTGTGTTATTGTAGTTGTATCATCTATTTCCCCTTCTAACTCAGTTGGGTAAAGTACAGATGCCAGATGGGAGGCTAAAGACTAAGGTGAGATGGGCAGTCTCCCTCCCTCCCTTATTGCCTGCTGCTTCTCATATCAAAAGATGGAGTCTACATCCCTCCCCCTAGGCCTCAGTGACTGGCTCAACCAATAGGATGCTGTGGAGGTGACTTTCTGGGACTTCTGAGGCTAGGCTGTAAGAAGCCTGGTCTTTTGGAATATATCCTCTTGGGATGCTTTCTTTTGGAACCCAGCCACCACTTTGAGAGATGCCCAAGTCACACGAAGAGGCCACATGCAGGCCCTCCAGTTGGCAGCCCCGAATAAGATAACAGCCAGCATCCTCAGCAAACACAGAAATGAACCATCTTGACATCCAGCACAATAGAGGCAAAGAGGATTTCAGCCCAAGCTGACATCTGACTGTACTTCCTAGGAGACCCCAAGCAAGAACTGCCCAGCGAATCCCAGCCAATCCACAGAACAATAAGAGACAAGAATAAGTTACTGTTTCAAGCTACTCTACTTTGTTGTGGTTTGTTATACAGCAATAGATAACTTTTTTCATCCTTACACGAGACACAAAGAATATCGAAAGTTTGAAGATTCATGATGCCACCCGGAATGCATGTATATTTTTTACGTATTTTTTTCCTTTTAAAGGTCACTTTCTTATTCATTAGCCTTGAAATTGGAATTTGAATTGACCTTGATCAGAAATCCTTAGAAATGCTTAAGCAAATATTTTAAGCACTATCATATTTTGAGTACTAGTTCAGGATAAAGTGGTATTGATGTGACAAGAATAATGGATGTGTAATTAGAAGATGGAGTTTAAGTCCTAGTTCTGTCATTTATTACTGTGTGGCCTACAACAAGTTATTTCACATTTCTGCTTCCTAGTTTCCAATGCTATAATGTAATCGAAGGTATTTAGTGATGCATGACAAAACACAAACATTCAGTGAATTTCCATTTCTTTCCTTCCTATGAAAGTCCTGTACTCATAAGTGCAACCATATCAGAGCCTATCATACTGCTTCCTAAAACTAAATATTTTTATTATGTATCAAATGTTTCCCTTGATAACTATTGCATAAGCTTCCATAGTGTTGCCTTTACTAGTGTGATCTGCCTCACTTTTCCTGTGGGATAGTTTATTTAATAGATTTTGGGGACTCATCCTGTTGCTGGATTCTTACAAAGACTCTTTTGTGATAACCTTCTTTGGTTTTCAAGGACATGACCCTGTTTCTCGAGTGTGGTTCCCTACTGTAGCATAAATGTTAACAAGTTAAATGCATATCACATAAGAATTTTAATTGTTCATCATATGTTTATGTATTGAAATATAGAGTCGAATTGATATAATTGGTAACATTACCCATTTGCTTTGATTTGAGATGTCAAGTGATTGAAAAAATTTTTAATTCAGAATTGAATTACCTTGCTTATTTGAATTTATCATTTTTGCGTAATTAGGATGAACTAATTTTTTTTTTATTAATGTTATGATAGATTACAACCTTGTGAGATTTCAGTTGTACATTTTTGTTAGTCACGTTGTGGGTACACCACTTCCCCCTCTGTGCCCTCCCCCCACCCCCCCTTTTCCCTGGTAACCACCGATCAGATCTCCTTATCAAT
This sequence comes from Equus caballus, assembly GCF_041296265.1. Lineage (NCBI taxonomy): Eukaryota > Metazoa > Chordata > Mammalia > Perissodactyla > Equidae > Equus > Equus caballus. Next base: position 1,125,192 of record NC_091702.1, read on the forward strand.
ATACTAACTTCCAACTATGAGTGGAGTCATATAGAGTTAGGATGAACTAATTTAATTTGCAGTTATCCTTAAATGACTTAACTGATGTCTGCTGAGGTTCTCAAGGCCACAGGATTATGGAGTCATGCTGAACATCACTCTGTCTCTTAGGGTTGGAAGTACAAGTGCACCTTGTGAAGCCTGGAGACAGAAGTTACAAGCTTGATTTTTTCTCCATTAATGTTTTTTTTCTGTTTTGTCCCCCTCACCTCACTCTAGGCTGCGTCATGTTTCCCAGAAGGACCACATATTGCATTTGGAGGTGGTCCTCCTTTTCCAACTTTGTTCTGATTTTATGTCATTTTTACTTGGTGTTGAGCTCACATCTCAGTTCTGCAAAGGAAAGCTGGTTATTTATCTGGTAACTTGTGGTTGGAATCCCCAAGAGAGTGCTCTTTATAGAGACTGAGGGTCCTTTAGCAAATATTGCTTTTTGATGATGCATTTTAATAAGCCTTTTAAAAATCTGGATACCAGACTACCGGCTAGGGTACCTGGAAGCAATAATTTTAAAATAGTGCTTTTCAAACTGCAGGTCCTGACCAACTAGTGGATTATGAAATAATTCTAGAGAGTGTGACAAGCACTTAAAAAACAATGAAACAAAATGGAATAGATAATATTAGAGTGTATTACACGTAAAAAGGTAAGAACAGTTTCATAAAATTTTTATATTCCTTTGGTGTGTGTGCGTATATACTGATTTACGATAAAAAATAATTTATAGATTTATTTTGTGAGTTGCCATCAAAAGAATTTGAAAGTCACTGCCATGGATTTAAAGTTATCTGAAACACAGTTTTGTAATATAGCAGTTTGAAATGAAGCCCCAACAATATATGTAACAAATAAAAGCGTAGATAGGTTTTAGCTGCAAATTTTAAAGGGATTGGCAAGTTACTTTTCCTGAGAAGTCTAGCCCTGGGATGACTGGGTATTTTCCAAAGGGCCAGGAACCAGTTATCCCAATAAACGGTAGGGGCCTCAATGCTCTCTCCCTGGGAGGCTCTGAGGTAACGTTCCTCATCTCACTTGTAATGCTGCTGTTGCCTTGCTGCAGTGGCTGTTGGAAGTACTGCGTCTTCCCTAACCAGATCAGAAGGACCCAGTTTTCCCAAAGTCTTGGTCTGCCAGAAAGATGGCATTGCACTTCTCCCCGATTTGTGGGACCTGCACCCAGCTTGGAGAGCTGGAAAACTCCAGCCCTTAACTCCCCTCTTTGCTAGGGAACCACGTTTTCCTTCCCACTGGGTCCTTGGAAGATGGGAAGCAGCAGTAAGGTTACTTGTGTTTTATCCACACCATGTGCGTCTGTGTTTTTGTGTGAAGGCTGACTCATGTGGAGGAAAGTTCTATGCCTAGAATTATAAAATTAATGCTAATCAGAGTAATGCAGCATGCCACTTCCAATCTGCTAATGAGCTTTGGGGAGAGATGGCACATCTTCCTGCAGCTGATGGATGCCCCTTTTAGAGGATCTACGACATCCTCCCCAGGTCTTCACTCAGCTGGGCTAACACACTTCAGAACAAAATAATCCTCAGGGCAGGATGGGACCCCTTGCTTTTTGGTTCTTGTCCCTTGAATCAGTCTACTCTCTGTGCCACTAAAATGGCTGCCTATTAAACTCATCAGTGGAATCTGCCATACTGTGTCACTTAAACTTTTTCCATCTGCTTATGGTTTTTACTTGTTTTTCATAGAAAGCCCTGACCTAAATCTCTACTCTTCTTTTATAATGCTTTCATTTTGACCTTACTACTGCTGAAAGTCAACCAAACTCATTCATCACTGTCCCTCCCCCCAATCTCCATGAACATTATCCTGTTATCCAGGTTTTTAACATCCACTCAAGAGATTGTCAACAAAAATGGACTAAACCTTTACATGGAACTTCTTTACCCCCACATGGGACATTTTCAAGAATAGGAGCTTTCAGATGAATTAGCAATGTAGATAAATTTGTTACCAACACTAGAATCTCATTCTAAAATATTTTCTACAGCTCAAAACATGGCATAAGGCAGATTCCTATTTAAGAGAAAGGGCCTTCTTTTAAGTTGTCTTGAAGATTCTGAGACTGTCCTTACGAGCAGTGCTATGAGAGGATACGAGGCACAATCTCAGTCACCCCAAGAGTTAATTTAAATGGAGAAAGTGAGATGGTTTCCCAAAACATTGGAATTGATTTTTCCCTGAGTCTCTCCATAGTTGTAGATTCTGATAATCACAGAATATAGAGAAGGAAGAAACTTGGTGTTCCTTCTAACTGCCTCATTTCACAAACCAAGAAATTGAGGATCAGAGACATGAGGTCATTAAAGTCATCCAGTTACTTAGTTGCTTACTTCGACTAGGGTGGTTTCAGAAAGGATGCAGAAAAGTACAAGTATTTGAGAGCTAGTTAGGGACTGTATTAATCAACACTGTAATAATCAGCTCTGTGTCCTTGGGTGCTGCGACAGCTGGGGGTCCACTGCTGCAGCTGACAAATAAAGTGTGAGGAAGAAACAAAAACTGAGGGAGTCCATCGCCACTAGACCTGCCTTATAAGAAATGTCAAAAAGAGCTCTCCTGTCTGAAATGAAAAGGCAAAGGATACAAAGCTTTAAACAAGTTGATAAATAGATAAAATCAGAAAACTGCAACTCTGTATCAGAACATGTTAGTAAACAATTATGATGCAAAGGTTAAAGGGAAAGAAAGCATTAAAAATAACATTAACCGTTCCAATTTGGTAACAAATTCACAATACAGAAAGAAAGAATTTTGACAACAAAAATAGCAAGGGAAGAAGAAAAGGACAGAACTTGCCTAGTCAAATGAAGCAAAAATGCTATCAGCAGAAAAAGAACTATCTCATCTGTGAGACCTTTTATACAAACCTCATGGTAACCACAAAACAAAAATTAAGGCAGAGTCACGAAACATAAAAAAAGAGGAAACTGAAAAACACATCACCAAAAACCGTCAAGCTGAAATTGTAGTGAGAAACACAAGGAAAAAGAAACAAAGGAAATATAGAGCAACCATAAAACAAAAGATAAAATGGCAATAGTAAGTCCCTATATATCCATAATCATCCTAAATGTAAATGGATTGAATGCACCAATGAAAAGACAGAGAGGCTGGACAGGTTAAGAAAAAGACCCAAAAATGTGCTGCCTCCAGGAGACCCATCTCAGCTCTAAAGAAAAACATAGGCTCAGAGTGAAGGGGTGGAAGATGATACTCCGACCAAATGACAACCAAAAGAAAGTGAGTGTAGCCATAATTCTATCAGACGAAATAGACTGCAAGCCAAAAAAGACAAGAGACAAAGATGGGCATTATATAATGATAAAGGGGATAATCCATCAAGAAGACATAACATTTATTAATATATATGCACCTAACGTAGAAGCACCAAAGTCTATAAAACAACTATTAACAGATCTAAAGGGAGAAACTGACAGCAACACCATAAGAGTAGGGAACTTTAATACCCCACTTACATCAATGGATAGGTCTTCTAGAGAGAAAAATCAACAAAGAAACGTTGATCTTCAATGAAACACTAGACCAGATGAATTGAACAGATACATATATAATATTCAATCCAAAAGCAGCAGGATATACATTTTCTCTCAAGTACACATGAAACATTCTCAAAGATCCACTGTTTGTTGGGAAACAAAACAACTCCCAATAAACTTAAGAAGACTGAAAAGATATCAAGCATCTTTTCCAACCACAATGGTATGAAACTAGAAATCAACCACAAGGAGAAAGCTGGAAAAGTCACAAATATGTGGAGCCTAAACAACGTGCTATTCATTAACTATTGGAACAACAACAAAATTAAAGGAGAAATGGAAAAATATCTGGAGGCAAATGAAAAGGAAAATACAGTGTACCAAAATCTATTGGATACAGCAAAAGCAGTACTAAGAGGGAAGTTCCTAGCAACACAGGCCTACCTTGTGAGACAGGAAAAATCTCAAATAAACAATCTAACAATACATCCAACAGAATCAGAAAAGAAGAAAAATGAAGAGCCCAAAGTCAGGAGAACAAAGGAACTACTAGAAATCAGAGCTGAAATAAATGACATGGAGAGTAAAAAGAAAATAGAAAAGATCAGCGAAATTAAGAGCTAGTTCTTTGAAAATATAAACAAAATTGACAAACCTTTAGGTAGAATAAGACAAAAAGAGAGAAGCCTCAAATAAATAAAATCAGAGAAGAAATCACAAGCAATATAACAGAAATACAAAGGATTACAACAGTATTCTTTATCAATGTTATAAACTACATTAACAAAATGAAGAATAAAAATCACATGATCATCTCAACAGACGCAGAGAAAGAATTTGACAAGATTCACCACATATTTATGATAATAACTCTCAATAAAATAATTATAGAAGGAAAGTACCTCAACATAATAAAGGCCATATATGACAAACCAACAGCTAACATTATACTCAATGGTGTAAACTGATAGCTATCCCTCTAAGAGCAGGAACAAGACAAGGATGCCCACGCTCACCCTTCTTAGTCCTAGCCAGAGCAATCAAGTAAGAACAATAAATAAAACATATTCAAACTGGAAAGGAAGAAGTAAAACTGTCACTACTTGTGGATGATGAGATTTTACATATAGAAAACGCTAAAGAATCCATCAAAAAACTAAAAACAAACGAGCAGAAATAAAAAATCAAGAATACAATCCTATTTACAATCACAAAAAGAATTAAGTGGGTAGGAATAAATTTAACCAATGAGGTGAAAGACCTATACACTGAAGACTATAAGACATTGTTGAAAGAAATTAAAGAAGACATAAAGAAATAGAAGGATATTCTGTGCTCATGGATTAGAAGAATCAACATAGTGAAAAAGTCCATGTTACTTAAAGCAATCTGCAGATTCAATGTAATCCCTATCAAAACCCCAATGACATTTTTCACAGAAATAGAAAGAAGAATTCTAAAATTTACTGGAAACAACAAAAGTCCCCAAAGAGCCACAGCACTCCAGAGAAAAAAGAACAAAGGTGGAGGCATCGCATTCCCTAATTTCAAAGTATACTACAAAGCTGTATTAATCAAAACAGCACGATACTGGCAGAAAAGCAGACACAGATCAATGGAACAGAATTGATAGCCAAGAAATAAACCCATACATTTAGGAACAGCCAATTTTCAACAAAGGAGCTAAGAACATACAATGGAGAAGGGAAAGTCTCTTCAATAAACACTGTTGGGAAAACGGACAGCCGCACACAAAAGAATGAAAGTAGACCATTATCTTACACCATGCACAAAAATTAACTCAAAATGGATTAAAGACTTGAATGTAATACCTGAAACCATAAAACTCCAAAGAAGAAAACATAGGCAGTAAGCTCTTTGCTATCATTCTTAGCAGTGTCTTTTTGAATATGTCTCCTCAGGAAAGGGAAACAAAAGAAAAAATAAGCTAATGGGACTACATCAAACTAAAAAGCGTCTGTATGGCTAAGGAAACATCAATACAATGAAAAGACAACCTAGCAATTGGAAGAAGATATCTGTGAATCATTTATCCAATAAGGGGTTGCTATCCAAAATATATAAAGAACTCAACAACAAAAGAACAAACTTAGTCAAGAAACGGGCAGAGGATTTGAACAGACATTTTCCCAAAGATATACAGATGGCCAACAGGCACATGAAAAGATGTTCAACATCACTAATTATTAGATAAATACAAATCAAAACCACAATGAGATATCACCTCATGCCCATCAGAATGGCTATTACTAAAAAGACAAGAAATAAGAAGTGTTGGAGAGGGGCCAGTGCCATGGCCGAGTGGTTAAGTTCGTGTGCGCTACTCACTTCAGCAGCCCAGGGTCTTGCCGGTTTGGATCCTGGGCCTGGACACGGCACCACTCATCAAGCCATGCTGAGGTGGCATCCCACACAGCACAGCCAGGATATACAACTAGAATATACAACTATGTACTGGGAGGGTTTTGGGAGAACAAGAAGGAAAAAAAGATAGACAACAGATGTTAGCTCAGGTGCCAATCTTTACAAAGAAAACAGAAGTGTTGGAGAGGATGTGGAGAAAAGGGAGCCCTCATACACTGCTGGTGGGAATGTAAATTGGTGCAGCCACTGTGGAAAATAGTACAGAGATTCCTCAAAAACTTAAAAATAGAATGACCAGGCATGACATCAGCATCACGGCGGAGTGAGCTCTTCCCTTAGACTCTCCTCCCTAAGAAAGAATGAAAAGGACATTCATAAACCAACAGAGGACAGGCACACAACACAAAAGACATCTGAGAGACCCATGCAGCCAAATGCCTGAAGGTGGAGGTGCTGGACCCCCCAGGAGGAAGGAGGAGGAAGTAAGGGGATCTCCTCTCCCTCCCCAGCAATGACCTAGGGCACAGGACCATGCACAGCTCTGAGAAAAGAGGGGCCTGGGGGGAGACTCTGTAGGAATGCCTTCGCTCTCCAAGTTCCCTCACATCCCATAGGAAAGCTCCACAGAGGAGGCTAAGCTATTGTGGGGTTGTCTTCATGAAGCCAGCACGCCAGGAGGACAGACAGCGAGGGCAAACAGAGAACACCCACGGGATGGCACATGCAAAAGAAGTGCCCCTCCCCCTGCTGGGCTCACAAGCTCAGCCAGTCAGCCAGGGCAAGGGACCCCGTCTAGAGTGCCCGTGCGTACATTAGCAAAGCAGCAGCTACAAGCAGGCAATCGCAGATGGGTCCTGTCAGCATAGATTCCAAAGGACAAGCACAGACACCAGGGATCACAGCAGGCTCAGAATACACAGCTCCTGAACCTCCTCCAGTGGTGGCAGGTGGAATCTGCAACCAGATACTATCTATGTGAAGGCACAAACCAACCCCATCAAATAGTATGAAGAAATATATTAATAGTCCAGACCAGAAGGAAAATGAAAAGCACCTAGAAATCAATCCTGAAGGCACACAAATTTACAATGTAAACGACAGAGAATTCAAAATAGCTAACATTAAAAACTCAACGAGTTACAAGAAAATTCAGATAGTTCAATTAAATCAGGAATAAAATTAATAAACAGAGGGAATACTTCACAAAAGAGATTGACCCTACAAAGAGAAACCAATCAGAAATGTTGGAGATGAAAAACACAATGAGATAAAGAAAAATCTGGATACCCTGAATTACAGAGCTGACGTTATGGAAGACGGAATTAGCAATCTGGAGGACCGAAATATAGAAAGGCTTCAGATGGAGGAGGAGAGAGAATTAAGACTAAAAAGAACCGAAGAAATTCTCTGAGAAATATCTGATTCAATTAGGAAATGCAACATAAAAACTACGGGTATTATAGAGGGAGAAGGGAGGGAGAAAGGAGCAGAAAGTCTGTTCAAACCTGGAAAAGGAGCAGGAATTACAAGTAAAAGACGCTAACAGAACTTCTGATTACATCAATGTAAAAAGACCTACTCCAAGGCATAGAGTAGTAAAACTGGCAAAAGTCAGTGACAAAGAAGAAATATTTTTAAAGGCAGCAAGGCAGAAGAAAATAACTTACAAAGACCATATCAAACTTTCAGGAGATTTCTCAGCAGAATCTTTACAGGCTACGAGAAGGTAGAATGAGATATTCAAAATTCTGAAAGACAAAAACCTTCAGCTGAGAATACTCTATCCAGGGAAAAATATCCTACAGATATGGTGGAGAAATACAAACTTTCCCACATAAACAAAAGCTGAGGTAGTTCATCACCACAAGACACCCCAAACAGGAAATGCTCAAGAAGACCTTCATACCTGAAAAAGAAAAAAAAGAGTTCACAAAGCCTTGAGCAAGGAGATAAATAGGCAGCCAAAGTCAGAAAATTGCAGCTCTCTACCAGAACAGGTTAGCAAAAACTTAATTATGACATGAAAGATAAACGGACGGAAAACATCAAAAATAACTATAATCTTGTGATTTTAACCACAAAATCACAACACAAAACAGAATGTGTTATGACCAACAAATCAGAGGAAGAGGAAAGGGATGGAACTGGCTTAGACCAAGGAAATAAGAGGCTATCAGAAAATGGTATATCTCATCTACGAGATTTTTTATACAAACCTGATGGTAACCACTAAACAAATAATCAGAACAGAGACACAAATGATACAGAAAAAAAGAAAACTGAGGGGCTGTCCCAGTGGCATAATGGTTAAGTTCACATGCTCTGCTTCAGCCACCCAGGGTTTGCAGCTTCAGGTCCCAGGCACAGACCTATGCATCTCTCATCAAGCCCTGCTGTGCTGGCATCCCACATACAAAAAACAGAGGAAGATTGCCACAGATGTTAGCTCAGCAACAATCTTCCTCAAGCTAAAAAAGAGGAAGATTGCTTACAGGTGTTAGCTCAGGGCCAGTCTTCCTCACACACAAAAAAGAGAAAACTGAGAAAACCATCATAGAGAACTACCAAACTGAACTGGCAGTCCAAAATACACAAGACAAGAAACAAGGGAAATACAGAGCTGCAAAACAAGTGATAAAATGGCAGCGTTAAGCCCTTATATATAAATAATCACTCTAAATGTAAATAGATTGAATTATCCAATCAAAAGACAGAGTGGTGGGATGGACTGAAAAACAAGACTCATCAATATGCTGCCTCCAGGAAACACTCTTAGCTCTAAAGACAAACACAGGCTCAGAGTGAAGGGACGGAAGATGATACTCTAAGCTAATGGCAAACAAAAGAAAGCAGTTATTGCAATACTTATATCAGACACAGTAGACCTCAAGATAAAAAAGGCAATGAGAGACAAAGAGGGGCAGTATATAATGGTAAAAGGGACACTCCAACAAGAAGACATAACACTTATAAATATACGTGTACCCAACAAAGGAGTACCAAAGTACATAAAGCAACTATTAACAGACCTAAAAAGAGATATTAACAACAACATAATAATAGCAGGGGGCCCCAACAGTCTACTTACATCGATGGATAGATCATCCAGACAGAAAGTTAACAAGGAAATAGTGGAATTAAATGGAAAACTAGACGAGATGGACTATATAATAGATATATATGGAACATTCTGTCCAAAAATAGCAGAATACACATTCTTCTCAAGTGCACATGGAGCATTCTAAGGACAGACCATATGTTTCGAAACAAGATAGGCCTCAATAAATTTAAGAAGATTGAAATCACATCAAGCATCTTTTCTGACCAAAATGCTATGAGACTAGAAATCAGCTACAGGAAAAAAGCTGGGAAAGTGACAAATATGTGGACACTAAACAACATGCTACTGAACAACCAATGGATCATTGAAGAAATTAAAAGAGAAATCAAAAATATCTGGAGACAAATGAAAATGAAAATACACCATACCAACTCATATGGGATGCAGAAAAAGTTGTCCTATGAGGGAAATTCATAGCAATACAGGCCCAGCTTAAAAAAACAAGAAAGATCTAAAATAAGCAATCTTAAAATACAGTTAGAAAATGGAGAACCAACAAAGCCCAAAGTCAGCCGAAGGAGGGAAATAATAAAAATCAGAGCAGAAATAAATGAAATTGAAACCAAAAAAGAAAAAAGAACAGTAGAAAAGATCAGTGAAACAAAGCGCTGGTTCTTTGAGAAGATATGCAAAATTGACAAACCCTTAGCCTGACTCTCTAAGAAAAAAAGAGAGAAGGCTCAAATAAATAAAATTAGAAACGAAAGAGGAGAAATTACAACAGATACCACAGAAATATAAAGGATTATAAGAGAATACTATGAAAAACTATATAGCAACAAACTGGACAATCCAGAAGAAACAGATAAATTCTAAGACTCATACAACTTCCCAAAACTGAATCAAGAAGAAACAGAGAATCTGAATAGCCCAATCACAAGTAAAGAGATTGAAACAGGTAGCTTAGTGGGAAACTACTTACCCTGACAAGGTTACCCACTCAAAGCTAACAGCCAACATCACAATTAATAGTAAAACACGCTATATTTTTCCTCAAGACTGACTTGATTTCTACTATTTCAACTTCTCCTTTTCCTTTAATGCATGGATCCTGCTAAACCTTATAAATCCATTACAATATAAAGTGGGGAATGAATAAAGAGCTCACCTGAGGGATGTTCACTCTCTGTGGCTCCTGGGCGAGTACAGAGGACTGTGGTTCAGCTGAGGGGACAGAAAGAAGACAGGGGTCCTGAGATTTAGCTGTCTTACAGCTCTTAGATTCACCTCCTCAAATCTCAGCACCCCAGTTGGGGATCATCCTCCCCATAGGCACAGGGCCCTCTGGGCCTTGAAAAGGCACAAGAAGGATCATGGACAGGCAGCAACACCTGTCTTTGTGTGATTCTGAAATGACCATGGAGCTGAAATCTGCAGTTTTTTACTGAGTGAACATAAACTTTACTCGATTGATTTAACAATAACGCATGCGTCCTTCTGGATAACAGAAAGAAATAAAAACAACCGATCAGTTGAATTAAAGTACGCCAAACGACAAGACACTATTCCTTCATTAAAGTTAACTTAGCAGAAAAATGCTCAGTATGCATCATTTATCTATTTTTCTCAGTAATATTATTCAACCCCTGGTATACACAATCCACGGAAAGCCTAGTAAAAGAGATGGGAGGATTTAAGGCAGGAATTTGTAATTGTTCATTTCAGCTGGGAAGTATTTCTCAAAAGGCCCTTTCGATAGATGCTTTTGGTAACTTACCTGTGAGAGAGTGAACTGTCACAAACTGCGTTTCCCTGGACAAGTCACTGAAATTTTCAGGCCCAATGTCTTTAAATCTTTCAAAAGAGTTAGAAGTAGGTGACCTTGGAAAACTCTTCACAGATCATCATTCTTGGATCCTGTGACATCAGGATAACGTCACTAATGTCACATGTGGTGGTGGACATGTGTGACAGCAGCGCATCTGTAAATAGCGGGGGCCATTTAAGGGGACCGGAGACAGAACTTCCTCCCTCTGCCTGGTTGTCCCTTACCCCCAGACCTTGCCCTCACGGCTCTCCAACAAAGCAGGCTTTCCTGAGCAGCCTGCCCCTGGGCCACCCCAGCTCACCTGTACTTCCCAGGGACGGCCCAAATGCCCCACTGTCACACAGTGTGGTGGCTCCTGAAGGTGGCATCATCAAGTCTGGTTCATTCTGGGCAGGAGGATCAAGACCTGCTTCTGATCTTGCAAATCTAGCATCTGCTCCTTTCTGGGCTCTTGTCTCTGCTCTGAAGCTCTGGAGAGAGGTCTAAGGTCAGAGGGGCGCTCTCTTCCAGGTAAGACTCCCTCACAGAGGCCCCCTGCTTCCTGCCTCACAAGGGCTGGTTTGTTTCAAGGCAACTGGGACATGGATCTGAGAAATAAATTCATCTTAGGGGCAAAAAGGCTGACTCTTAGAATTCATTATAACGTCAGACTTCAAGGACAGAAAGCCTGACAATGCAGAGGGGGCCAGGCACCTCTGTCTGACCCAAGGGACCTGAAGAGACACTAGAAATCCCAGGATACATGTGACACATGGTGGGATTCCATCCACATCCTTTCCTTTACATCCCTGGGGACGCAGGGACAGGCCATGTTCCTAAGTGCTGTGAAGGCTGTAATGCCAGTCTTGGGCAGGTGTGACATCAGACAAAGCCTGAGACTGAAGCCAAGCACACCTGCCCTCGAATCCAAATTCCCTGGCTGGGAGCTCCTGACTCGAGCACATCGGGCCACCGACCCGAGCCTCGGTTTCTGGTGAAGTGGTTGTCAGGGTACATTAAACTATCCAGTAAAAAAACAAAGCGTCCTCTAACTATAACAGCAGTTGTCACTTACTTAAGGCTTCCTACCTGGCACTTGTCTAAAATAGTGATCTATGTTTCCAAACGTCGCCGTGAAACAATCATTATTAATATTTATAGATGAGAACCCTGACTCTCGCCCAGGTTCCTTCTGTCGCCCCTGCTAACAGGTGACAGAGCTGGCACTGACCGGGCCTGTAGTGCTCCAGAGCTCGGGCTCCACCGCAGACCCACGGTCACCGTCCGCCTGATAAACGCACTCCTCCCTCCCGCACCCACCGCCGCCGACATGGGCTTCTCTCCGGTCGGGCTGCAGGCGGGCTGGTCACACGATCCTCGGGCATCCCGGACCGCCCCGAACACCTGCGCCCCCCGGCAGCCCGAGGGCCGGGGTCTCCCCCATCGGCCTTACCCGCTCTGACGGCCCGCCCGGGTTTATACACCGCCGCGGGGGGCGACGAGGTCCCAGACACTTCCTGCTCCCATCCCCAAGCACAGGCACACCCTTCCCAGCTAGTCCCTCGCCCTCGGTGCGCACCCTGCATTTTCCGAGCACACCCCAAAGTTCCCCAACGGTTCTCTGGAGTCCTGAGAAGACAAACGAGGAGGCTACGGCTGCACATGCGCAGAAGGAGCGTGGCGTCCCCTTCCCGGAGTCCAGGCGGTGAACCTCACCTATTTAAAACTACATTTCCCATAGGCCTCCGCGTCTACATTTCAAGTCACTTTTGGCCTTTCCGCGAAAGCGGGAGGACGGTGTTCTTAAATCTCTCCTGCCCAGGGTCCTCCGAGCCCGAAGAGGTTAAGGGTTAAGCCTGAACTCTGCTGTCAAATGCAAAGGGTAGTCCGCTATTGGCTCCCGATTAAAATAGCATTTTTTTCATAAGTCATTTGGAGGTAATTGGGGAAATTTGAATACGGATTGGATATGGAAAATATTAAAATATTACTTAGATGGTGTGAAAAAAATTTGGAGTTAGGTAGGAAAATTGACTTTGTAAAAAGAAAAAGACATGCCGACTGAAGTAGTTAAATTATATAGCTGTAAAATTATAATTTTACAATTTTTCAACCTGGGACCTCCACCCTGTTCCTTTACAGCCGCCGGACCCACCAACCCCTGAGCCCCATCCTGGCGCGCCTGGGGCCCAGTGTGCAGATTCTACTGAGGGTCTGCACAGGTGCTCCAGGGGTGGATGTTTATAGGAAATCTGTTGGGTCTTCTACATTAACATTGATTCTTGCTGAATTCTCTTATTGTTTCAGAAATTTTTATGTTAAATATCTTGGATTTCCATGCACATAACGACAAGTTTGCTTGCTTTTTGCTGACGTTTATAATTCTTTGTCATTCTTTACCAAATTACAGATAAAAGCACAAGAATGCTGGTTAAACTATATTAAATCAATCATAATAGACTTTAACATAAAGATCACGAAGGAGAGAAAGTGGTCACACATATGTCGTTTAACAAACATTTATTGAAAACTGACTGTACAATCGACATCATTCTAGGTGCTGGGATAGCAACATCAAATAAAAGAGAGTAAATTCCCTACCCCCATGGAGTTTATGATCAGGCTTGTTGTGGGGCCTATTAGTCAGGGTCCCCTGAAGAAACAGGTGTCAGTTGTCAAGAAACCATGGGACACTTGAGGAGAGTCTAATAAATAGGGCTCTAAAAATGTGGGTAGGGTTAGTGAAGCATCCTGTAACTAGTGTTGGTAGAGAGTTATTATCGCCCCCAGGGCTGTAGTGAGAGTAGGTGACATTATCAGAACTTAGCACAAAAGGCCACCCTTATGAGAGCTGTGGTCTTAGGAAGAGAAACATTGTGAATGCCCATTACATGGCTCAGCACGGAGAGCCAAAGGAATAAATACCCAACACCTCACTTGTTCTCTTCCCTCTGATATCCTATCCTCCGTTAAGCATGTATAAACCCCATTCAATACCTATTCTTAGAATTCCATCCGCATGTGTCTCTTCTAGACCTTTTGGTCACCAATTTTCCAGTCTTATTCTTGTTTAGCCCCCTACTACCTGTCAACTCACTGAGCTACTGGACATAAATCAGTATAAATCGAAACTCAAGTACATGTCAGTTCTTCACAAAGTGAACTAAATATACCTCCTTAAACTCTACCCACTGGGAAGATTTTTTTTTCACCACACATTTCAGAACCACCCCTAAGTGAGACTGTAATCGTAGCAGCCATAATTTCCAATGATGCCACCATACACTGTAAACCCAGTTTGAAGGAGAGTTGATGGGTATGTGGCCACAGGTCTCCCTTGGGGACTTTTGGGGAATGTTTAATTGTATATTCTTGTGACCAAGTTATGAGGAATTTTGTCAAAGGGACCCAGCCTTCCCTTTAGTCAAAGCCTCCTGTCTATAAAGTAGGATATATCAAGGATTTAGAAAGAGAATCTAAATCCCTGTTGTGGTGATTTGTGTTCGTTTTCTGCCCACAAGATCCAGAATTTCACATGTATATAGATATATATCTCAAGAAGCATCTTAGTAGAATACCCATCTATTTCATTTCAATGAACTTCATGATCAAAGAGCCACCACCACTGATCCCTTCATATCACCACAAAAGATGGCTGCACATGAGAAACACTCTAAGAGTTTCAAAAAACATTTGTCAGTATCCCATTAGAGAAAATACATATTTCATTGCTTTGAAATGCAACATGGGCTGCTCCTGAGTCCACAGGGAGTATACTCATATTGATTAATTTGAGCCTATCCAAACATAATTCATCCTTCCTAATCTAATATGGTAAGGATCCACCCCCTTATGTGCTACCTAGTTTCTGCTTTATTGGGCAAGATCTTGAGTTCCTTTTGTGTTTTTGGTTTTTTAATTTCTGGATTTCTTGCAATTTTACTCTGAACATAGCTGGTTTTTTATTCCTATTATGGGCCTGGAGCCAGTAAGGAAGTTCGGACAGGGCCTGAGGATAGTGTGTATCTCCTTCAGGGGTAACTTATACTAGGATCACCCCTTAGGATTTGGAGAGAGAGAGAGAAGTGAGACAGACACTGTCAGAATTCAGTTACTCTTCACTTCTTTTTCTAAGCTCCTCAAAGCAGTGACTTTTAGTATACCTTAAAGGCCTTAAAATTGCAGAGTGTGTGGCAGGTACAACAAACTTGAACTGTCTAATAAGCCTCAAAGCTGTGCAGAGGCAAGTGTACACCTGCCAGGCAAAGTGCACAGAGTTTAGAACATCTGTTCTGACCAAGTAGTAGTATATGTTTGACCATATCCTTCTCCTCTGATAATAACTTTGGGCTTCCGAGATGCTCGGTAAATCCATGTAAGTGAAGGAATACAATTTCTTCACCTTAATCTTGACCTCACACTGATCCATCCTCGCAGTAATTGGGGGAGGTGTACTTACCTGGCATTCACCCTCATATGGCTAGTGATCATTTTATAAAATATTGAGGAACATAATGTCCCTCTTGAAGATATTCTTGTATTCAAACCTTATCTGAGTGAGTAATTGAGGCAATCTATTGAGAGCCCCAGTATATTGGATCACTTTTCAAACTGTTCACACACCTCCATCTGGGAACTGTTTCTCTCTACACCTGTCAATATTAGATTAGTTTTATCTTTTTAGGGTTTCATGCAAAAGGAATCATACAGTGTATTTTTGTGTGGCTTTTTTTTCACTCAGGATAATGATTTTGAGATTCATCCTATAGTTGAATACCAGCAATGAAGGAACAGCCTCACACAGGGAGAAACAACTGCTTATGAAATCAAGGGAGACTCATTGTGCCCAATGAGTTCAGCTATATGTGAATCCAAATACATGTAATCATTCCAATTTCCAGGTTCCTAGACTTTCCCAGTAAACGTCCCAAATCTCATGTAATACACCTCCTCAAATTGTGGATCTAATAGTTATTGTAATTGTTTGAAGAAATAATGTCCAAAACTTCCCAAAGTTGATGAAACAATGTTAATTTACACATCCAAGAAGCTTACTGAACTCCAAGTAGGATAAATACAAAGATATAGTTTTACCTAGACACATCATAGTCAAACTGTTGGAAGCCACACACAAAGAGAAAATCTTAAGAAAGAGAAAAACAACTGAACATGTACAGGAGAGCATCAACATAAATAATATCTAACTGCTCATCAGAGAAAATAGACCCTAGAAGGCAGTGAAATGGCATATTCAAAATACTGAAAGAAAAAATGGTAACGAAGAATTTTTTTATCCAGCAAGACTATCCACTAATTATAAAGGTGAAATAAGGACATTCTTAAATTTAAAAGGACTGGAAGAATTTCTTGATATCAGAACTGAATTGTGAGAAATACTAAAGGAAATTCTTTGGGCTGGAAGAAAATGACATCAGACAGTACCTCGAATCAGCTGGAAGAAATTAAGAGAGCCAGAAGTAATAAATTTCTGGGTTTTAAAAAAAAGAATCTATAAATATATTTTCTCATTTCTTCTGTTAAATTCTTTAAAAGACATGAGATTGTACAAAGAAATAATTGTAACATTCTAGTATTGGTTTTGTAACATATATAGATATAATATATATAAAAACAAGAGCACAAGAGGGGAAAGTAACAGAGTTACATTGGAGGAAACATTCTATATTTCATAGGAATTAAGTTAATATTCGTTTGAAATAGACCATAGTCAGTTAAAATGCATATTGGAATCCCTACCACAGACACTAGGAAAATAGCTCAAAAACAGTAAAAAATATTCAATAGAGGAATTAAAATGATATACTGAAAGATTTATTTAGCACAAAAGAAGTTAATAAAGGAAGGACAGAGAACAAAAAAGCCTGAAGACACAGAAAACAAATAGCAAAATGGCAAATGTAACTCTGATCCTATCAATAACTGCACTAAATGTGAATGGTCTAAAAAAAACAATTAGAAGACAGAGATTGGGAAAATGAATAATAAAGCAAGATCCAACTATACGTGATCTACAAAAGACACATCTTAGATTCAAAGACAAACAGAAGTTGAAACTAGAAGGATGGAAAAGACACATCACACAAATAGTTACCAAAAGATTGCTGGAGGGTTGTGTTAATACTGGACAATGTAGATTTTAAAACAAGAAATATTATTAGAAGCAAAGAGGGACATATCCAAATGACAAAATGTCATTAAATCAGAAAGATATAAAAATTAACAATGCTTACAAATGTAACAACAGAGCTTCAAGATACGTGAAGTAAAATTTGACGGAAACGAAAGGAGAAAGAGACAATTCAACAATACTTGGAAATTTCAACTGCCTCCTGTCCATAATGGATTAAAAAGAGGAAAGACAATCAGCAAGGTTATACAAGACTTGAACAGCACTATCAACCAAATTAAATTAAGTGACGTGTATAGATCACTGCACTCAATGACTACAAAACACACATTCTTTTCAATACCACATGGAACATGCTCCAGGATAGACCGTGTACTCAGCCATAAAATAAATTCCACAGATTTAGCAAGAATGAAATTATATAAAATACGTTCTCCAACCACAATGGAATGTGAGCTATCAAGAATGGAATATATCTGGGATATCCACAAACATTTGGAACTTAAATGACACCCATCTGAATAACATATGAGTCAAAGAATAAATTGGGAACAAAATTTGAAAGTACTTTGAAGTGAATGAAAATTTAAAAAATAGAATATCAAAGTCTATGGGATGTGCCTAAAGCAGTACTTAGAGAGAAATTTAGAGTATTAAACACCTATAGTGGAAGAGAGGAAAGTCTCAAATCAATAATTTAAGTTCCTACCCTAAGAAAGGAAAGAAAGGAAAATAAACCAAACTGAAAACAAGCAAAAGAAAGGAAATACAAAAGATTAGAACACATGTCTGTGAAATACAAAACACAAACATCAATAAAACCAGAAATTGGCTGTTTACCACATAAAGTTGACAATCCCTTAGCTAGCATCCCCAAGGAAGAGAGAAGATAGAATTTACCAAAATCAGAAATTAGAAAGGGACACCCACAGAGAAATTAAAGGATTATAAGAGAATATTATGAACAACTTTATGCCACAAATTAGACAATTTATAAGATATTGGCAAATTCTTAGATCCAAATTTCCAAAACTGACTCAAAGAGAAATAGAAAATCTCCATAGATCTGTAACAAACAAGAAAGTTAAATTACTAATTAAAACCCTTTCAGGGAAGAAAAGCCCAGATTCAGATGACTCAACTGGTGAATTCCATTGACTATTAATGGAGAAAATAATCCCAATCTCCCACCATCTATTTCAGAAAATATTAGAAGGAGAGAGCTGGTCTCACATCATTCTATTAGGCCAGAGTCACCTTAATTTCAATGGCAAGTGAAGACATCACATGCAAAGACAAGACCACTATCCCTCATGAATATAAATGAAAAAGCCTTAACGATGTGTTAGTGAGTGATGTCACCAAGATGGGGGAGTAGGAGATGTTAGCCTCTGTCCTCCCAGAAAGATCAACAATTAGACTGCTACCTACCCATGATCAAAAAGAGTTCTGGGAGAGCTCTAAAGCCCTCTTAAGAAACTTTAGCAACATAGCGGAACAAAAAATGTGAGAATAACCACACATAAAGAGAAAGAAGAACAGCTTCATTTTGCCTGCATCACCCCGTCCTTTAAGCTGGCATTACTCAGTGCTAAGAGGGAACTCCTCAGCTAGAAAGAGCTCTCCTTTCAGGGAAAGAGAGAGCAGAGTGAACGACCGGCGTCCCAGCCTTTCAGGGCACACAGGAAGTACCCACTTTGGTTTCCCCCCACCCAGAGACTGGCAAAGCAGAAAGATATAGAGATGGCTAGGGACAGGGAAGAAGAGCAGGGTTTACCAATATCGGGCACACAGCAGTAAAGACCACAGCTGTGTGACCTGTTCTATAGATAACCCCAACGTGGAAGGGCAAGGGGAACAGTGCACTAAGAGAGATACACAGCTCTGTGGGAGCAGGGGAGGAGCAGTCTCTGAACACGTTCCAGGAAAGGGGTCACCTTCCATGCCAAGATGAACTTTGCATGAATAAAGATTTAAGTGAGGACAGACTGAGAAGAGTGAAGAGGGGAATGGGGTGTGGACCAAATTTCATCCACCTGCAATTTTACCTACTCAAATTTTATCTACCACGGCAAGAAGTTAGTGTCTAATATTTTAAAATTACTTTTAAATACAAGTATTCGTACTAGTT
This sequence comes from Equus caballus, assembly GCF_041296265.1. Taxonomy (NCBI): domain Eukaryota; kingdom Metazoa; phylum Chordata; class Mammalia; order Perissodactyla; family Equidae; genus Equus; species Equus caballus. The sequence goes on from NC_091702.1 coordinate 1,144,278, forward strand.
ATATAAATGGAGGTAAACACAAGAACAGCTAGGATAGAAGTGGCTCAAGTGGTTTCCATGGGGAATGGAACTGGGGGGATAGAAAGGACTGGGGTTGTAAGGTTGGGGAGGGCCTGTCACGGTCCTTTATAAAGCCTTCAGTACTATTTGATTTTAAAGGCACAAGTATGGATTCCTTAGATAAATATTAATTTTTAAGTGAGCTTTAAAGAATGAGTAAGGTTTCTACAAGGAGAAACTTGTAGTTTCTCAGTTTACTTTTCCTGCCACTCTAGTGCCTACGACCACAGGGCGTGGGAAAGCCCTGGCCCCGGCTTCAGAGTGGCTGTGGCTTCACGGGAACATGGATGATCTGTCCCTGTGGTACCACAGCATCACGTCTGCCTGCGATCCTGCTCTAAACCAGCAGCCTCTGATACTGCCAGAATCCCAGCATCATCCCCGCTGGCAGTTCTTCGTGCCAGGCCCCACCCACTGGACCAGACTCCTGAAATGCTGAAATGGACCTGAATCCCTACTTTCTCCATCCCTAGTTCAGCCTCTTCTTTTTATACGTGGCCCACGTCAGCCTCTGGACAGCATCCACGATGCACTGATGGTCTCCCACCAGAACTCATTTGTACATTTCTGCCTGTTCCTCCTTCACCCGCTCTCTTCCTGCAGAATGGCTTGGTTGCTCCTTGGAGCTCATGCAGGATCGATGTATCACTTAGAGCAGCTCTAAGGAAACATCTGGTGAGGGGGAAACAGGACTCACTCCAGGCAATTACCAGACGTAGGAGGTACTGCCGATTTCCACAACCAAATAATGCACTGCACCAAGCTCCAAGGCAGGAAAGGGCAGAGATCCTAGAGCCAGGCTGCTGAGGTTGGAATCCCTATAATACCACTTACCAGCTGTGTGATTTGGGGCTCTTGATTGAACCTCTCTCTGTCTCAATTTTCTAATCTGTAAAATGGGGCTACTAATGGATCATGGAGGATCCAAGCCGAAGATACTGAAATTGGTTAAGAGGTTCTTGCATTAATCCAGACAAAAGACAATAAGGGTCTGAACTGAGGCAGTGACAGGGAGGATGAAGCTGAGGAGACCGAATTAGAAAGTTATTTCGGAGGCTGAATGGCACAATTTGGTACCAAGTGACCATGGGGGATCAGGCACCAGAAGAAGGGGACAGGTAGGAGGAGAGAGAAACCATTTAAGTGTAGCTTCTAATTTTTTTATGAGGGTAGCTGAGTAAATGTGGATGCTATTAACATTGACAGTTCACAAAAGAGACTCATATTTGCTGTGTGTGTGGCAGGGAGGGGCATATTCCAGAGAGTTCTGTTGTAATGATGACGTATCTCCTTTCATTTTCATCACCACACTGTGGTTCCGATCCTCAGATGATGAAAGTGTGTCTGCAGCCTGACATTTGTTACCTCACTTAATCCTCACACGAGCCCCATGAGGTAAACGTGCTGCTATTATCTCTGTGACGTAACAGGGTACTTGAGTCTCAGAGAGGTAAAGCAACCTGCCCAAGATCACACAGCACCTTGGCTGGGATTTAAATCCAAGAGGATTGGACTCCTTGAGCTATCAGCCTTCCAGTATTGCACATTGCCTCTCAAATACACTCTTCCAGAGAGGCGTCCTAGATATTTTCATCTGTGCAGTCCTCCTGCATGAAATAGTTCAGATTCTTCTACCTAATTTTCATTTGAAACTCTCCTTGTATACTCTAGAATTTGTCCCAGCTGGTGAAAAGGTGTCTTACCATATTATATACTTGTCACAGCTGCTCTATAAACCTGCATGTGTGCACTGTGTTGGCACGGTGTGGTTTCTGTGTCTAATTACAGTGTTGAAAGCTACTACATGCACAGATAGATATGTATATAGAGATTAGGAACACAGAGCGGTTCCCCTTTCACATAAAAGTGCATGTGCTGTAGAGGAAGAATAGCATATTTTTAACTCTTGAGCACTATTTGCTTAGCTGATAGCTAAGTGAAATGAGGGGGTGTTAGAAAGCTGTGAATAATGTTCAATATGAATATTATAGGTTACCTGGGAAAAAGGGGTTTTACAGTATAAAATGATACTGCCAAAATCCAGCAAAAGGCTTAAAAGTCCAAACCACTCTAAACATTGATTTGACTCAATCGTGCCATTTAGAACATTCCATTTCCCCAGAAAGAAGTCATTCCTGAGAAAAACTGTGCAAATGGAATGTAAGAAGGAGAGAGAAGAAAAAGTAAGATTGCAGATCCACAATGAACAGCGTCCACTTTCACCTTTTGGGAAATTTATTTCTACCCCTCAAAAAAAGAGAGCCGCAAATAATGGTTTTCCCGATGAAACCACCCCAGCTGGATCATGCTAAAAAGCTTTCAGGAGGGAAGCAGTAAGTAAATTCAACTGTTCAGATGCATTTGGAAGTCATCCTAAAGCAGCAGCCCCAGTAATCGCTGCGCCATCAACAACTAAAAGGATCCAGACTATTAGATGTGGACAACAGAGAAATAATGGATGCTAAAGAGGTCGGAAACAGAAATGATGGCATTCACCCACTACATAGCTTCAAAGCGGATGACGGGAAAATGGAGGCTCCATTTTCTAACTACTGAACTATTAAAACACACACACACACACACACACACACACAGACTGATAAATGCCAGTATCAGTTTTATCACGTAGGTGGTTAAACAGTCACTTTCTTCTTCAATATTTTGAAATATACAAGGACTTTGGTCTTCTACTAATTTCAGAGATGAAGAGGCAGGACGGCTTCCTTCTCTGCCAACGTGCAGACTGGGAAGATGTGATGCTGGGGCACCCAAGGTTCCAGAACCTTGGAGGCAGGATGCTGGAACATAAGGCAGGCAGGGACGCACAAAATGTCTATCCATGAGCTTAAAGAATTGTTGGATAAGAACCAGTTCTGCTTCTCCAGCCAAGCTTTCGCTACTTGCCAAGAACATTATGCTTTGGTAGCCCAGTGATTCTTGCAGTAAGGACCCACGAAGTCTGCTTACATCAGAATCAGCTGCATCCCTTGTTGAAATGCAGATGCCCAGGCCCCAACCTACTGAAGCAGAATCTGTTGAGGTGGGGCAAAGATTCTCATGCCACTGTCCTTGAGACTTAGCAAGGTAATTAATGTGACCAGATGTCCTGGTTTGACTGGGACAATCCGAAATTCCAAGATCTTCGAAGTATTATGATATAGACTAGGGGTCCACAAACTACAGCCCATGGACCAAATTTGGCTGCCGTTTGTTTTTGTAAATGGGTTTCAATTGGAACACAGTCATGTTCGTTCATTTTTGTCTTTGGCTGTTTTGACCCTACAACAGCAAAGGTGGATAGTTGCCACAGAGACTGTATGGCAGGCAAAGTCTAAAATATTTACTATCTGGCACTTTACAAAAAAAGCTGGTTCACTCCCAATGTAGACCAAAGGTTTTCAACCATTTCTGCACATCAAAATCATGTAGGGATTTTTATAACACCACTTCCCCAGACCTAGTCCCAGAGTTTCTGAATCAATTGGCCTGGGGTAGGACTGGATATAGCTATCATTTAAAAGCCTGTTCAGGTGATTCTAATGCGTGGCCAGGAAGAGGCCAATTGCTCTAAGGGAGACTGCACATACTTTGGAACCAGGCTGAAAAGACTCTGCTCCATAACCCCTCCCTTCATAATCCGGCTGAGTGTCCTTGGGCAGCCCGTGTAACTTGCATGAGTCTCAACTGCTTTATCTGTAAAACAGAGCTACCAATAGTCACTTTGTTGGGCGAGGTATTAGGAAGATGAGAGACTATATACGCACACCTCCCGAGACAGGGCTTAGCATCCTGTGAGACTAAATAAATGGTACTGGCGGTGATGAGGAGGATGATAATGATGATAACCATGATAAAGGGTAATGCCTATGGCTTCAATAATGCAATTGGATATACATTCATTAAGCACTGTCTGTGTGCTCTGGAAGGGGAAACCTTGATAAATAAGATGTGATGACCACCTGAAGGAGCTCACAGTCAAGTAAAACAAACAGGCACGTAAGATAGTGACAGCAAGAGAAAAGAAAAACGGGCCAAGAAGATGGAAAAACGAGTCACAAGAGAAACTAAATTCTAATAAATATAGACAAACATGTAAACTTCAGCAATAATCAGGGAAATGAAAAACAAAACTCGAATGAGACATTTTCTCCCAGCAAATAGGCAAATATTAAAAATATCCCACCTTCACAGAAGCATAATTTTTACAGGCTTTTTAAAGGGTGAATTGACAGGTTAAAATCTGCACACTTTTCAAATCCTCTATTTCCCTTCTAGGTATGTAGTCTGGAGAAACACATATGCTCTAACAGACCTGTGTAGGAACTTTCACTGTGGCATGGCTGCAGCAATGTGAACCATCTAAATACCCATAAGATGGGGAATGGCCAACTAAATCTTCATGCCTTCATTCTATCTAATTCAATGCTAAATTATTTTTTAAAGTGATTTAAATGCATACAGGTACAAAACAGACAATCACACAAAGTACTCTGTGTCAAAGATGCAAATCATAGAAAATGCCAGAACATAGGTATAATAAAGCACACACATGCACACTCAAAACAAAACTTTACTTTTTTATCCATGTATGTGTATGTAAATTCCCAGACAAGATTACTTCTGGAAAGGAAAGGTAGATTTTGAGAGTAGCCTAGAGGAGATCTTTCGCTTACTATATTGTTTGAATATTTAATAAAGTGAATGTATTCATGTACTGCTTATGTACATCTTTTAAAAGAAAAAAAAACACCAGACAATAATTGAATGTAGTGAGTATTATCAGAGAAGTATGTGTAAAGCATGATGGGGGAACCAAAAACAATGCTGCTGGGGTGGGATGGAGAGGAGGAGGTGCCGCAGAGATAGGGTAATGCTGAGCTAGGCCTTGAAGGAGATGATGATGGTGGCATCCCAGACAGAGAGGGGACCATATGCAGGGGCTCAGGGGCATGGCATGTATGCTTTCATTCATTCATCCCATTATTCACTCAACAAACATTTGTGGAGTGTCACCTCTGAGCTCAGGAGTGTTCCAGGTGCTGGAGAGACAGCAGGGAACAGACAGACAAAGGTCCCTGCCCGCACGTTGCTTCTCTTCTAGTCTGTCCAGATAGATAACGTGCAAGAAACAATCAAGACGCATAGTGTGACGGGGAGTGCTGTGCGGAGAATAATGCAGGGAAAGGAGGTGGGAGATGCTGCGGTGGGAACGGGGCCCCCTATTTTAGTTGGGGTCACCAGAGAAGATTGTGCTAGGAAGTAGCATAAACAGAGAGCTGAAGGAGCTGAAAGAGCTAGCCATGGGGACAACCAAGGGAAGAATGTTCCAGCCACAAGGACAGCAGGTGCAGAGGACCCCATGCAGGGCTGAGCTTGACATGTCTCAGCGACCACCAGAAGGACAGCATGGCTGGAGTGGGTCAGCAAGAGGACAGAGAGACGGTGGATGGAGGCTGGGAGGTGTCGTGCAAAGCTTTGCGAAATGTGGAAAGGATTTTGACTTTTCCTCTGGGCGGGGTAGGTGGGGGTGGGGAGCGGTCACCGTAGGCTTTTAAACTGGGAAGTGGCTTGATTCATTATATGTTTAAAGATACCTCTGGATGCTTGACTGAGAGGACTCCAGGGGGCTAACGTGGAGGCAGGGAGACAGTTGGGAGCCTCCGGCATTTGCAGGGTCTGCTCAGGGCCTGGGCAGCTGAGTCACGGGGCGCTGGGTCACTAGACACAGGGGTGGGAACACGGGATCTCAACAGCACGTGGACATCACTGGCCTCTTCCTCGGGTAGCAGCATCCTGATGCTCTTTGACCGACCTGCCTATACCCTTGCAGGACCCAGAGGAAGCGTACAAATGAAGGGCCATATACCACATGCCCAGGGATTTGAAAGTGATAAAGCAATCTATTAAAGTGTCATTTAAAATATGTACTATCCTCCTATCTTCATAATGACCTGGAAGGCCAAGTTCAAATTTGGAATCCTCTGGCTTCTCAGATTTTCTTGCCAGAATATAGCAGCATGGGGAGAGCTGGCTCCTGGCTTATGGCTCCCGGATCCCTACCCTCAGCCTGTTCCCCACTTCTCTTCCTACTCCCAGCTCTGCCCATCACTGTAGTGGCTTTTTGTACGTGTGTGAGTACATCATAACCTGCACAGTGAAAATGGGTGGACAGCAGTCTTTACATCCCCTCTGGCTTTCATGTGCCATGTGCCCTCGGGAGGACAGATCCAGGGAAGAGCCAACTTGGGCAGGGAAGTCCAGGGTCTCTGTGACCAAGAGAATGGTCCAGAAGAGAGGGTGCAGGTTGAGGTGGGCAAGTGCCCTTGGCCTGTGGCCTCCTTATCCCCTGGGAAGACGTGATGGGAGAAGGACTAGAGTGGAGACTTCTAGGGCGGATGACTCAGTGCAGGGATGTTTTCTGCATGGGCTTAAGAATGGCGCTGCCCTCCGCAATCAAGCCGGCTGAGCTTAGGTCACTGCTCCTTACCCAAGGGACGTGGGACACCTTGGTTGGGATTTCCTCTAAGAAGCCACACAATGGTGGTGGGAGGTGGTTCTTAGGAATTTAAATCATGAACGGAGGGGCTGAGGGAAATGTCTTGGAGCTGGTTTGTACCAGCCACAGCGTCTTGAAGAGAGTGTCGCTTAAGTCCTATTCTCTGGATTATTGGAGGTCTGCTGGTTCCAGTCCTTTCTTAGGCTTCTTTGATCAGCTATGCCTTCCATTCCATGAGCTTTCTAAGGCTTGCACCATTCAGAGATAGTTACTGTGCCTGTAACCAAGAAACCCTACAAGATGCAGGCTGTGTTACAAAGAATTCCATGTGCCACATTAGAGCGGCTGAACTTTAGTCTGCAGAAAATTGGAGGCTTTTAAACAGAGAGCTGGCTTTTTTTTTTTTTAATGTCTCTAGAGAGACACAGAAGATGGGCTGAGAGGGAAGAAACTCATCTGGCCTTCCTTGCTCCTCCAGCACTTCAAACGGTGGATTAAACAGAGGCACCTATTATGAAATATAAGTTCAACTTCAAGAAAGAAAGAAGAAATCTTCAGGGTAGGTAGGTGAGAGAGACACCAGGAGACTGGCGATGAGCAATTGAGCTCATTTTCAGGCAAGAACAAAGATTCAAGGCTGACTCCCAGGAATTAGAGATCGGGTAGTACAACATCATATCCCAGTTCAATTCTAGAAGACATTATAGAACAGATGGTTTCTGAGCAGGGAGAAGCCAACGGAGGTTCAGTATGACCAAGTCATGCCAGACTCCTGTCAGCCCCAGCCTGCTCCTGTATAGCTCCATGAACTGGAAGTCTTCAGCAGTCAGATGCATATTAGGTGCCTTGGCCTCACCACTAGTGTGGTCTTACTAACGCTGCCCTAAACTTGATATACGTGCCCTGATTCCACTCAGTCAGCTTTTCCCTAAGCCTCTAAGGTCTCTTAGTCTCTTGCTGAAACCATTATCTCAGCCCACCTGTACAGGGTCTTGAAATCCTGTTAATCTCTTGCAAAGTTCTTCCTTGACAAAACTCTCCCTTGAGAGACTGTCCTTGTAGTGGATGTCTGCTGTCTCTCCATGACCAGCATCCACTTCTCCTTGTGCTGTAACAGCTTCGTACCTGGCCTTGATAAAGGATCCTTCCTCCACTCCCACTTCCGTGCTCAGCTCGGGGGAGCTCACTTTGTCTCCAGCTCTAGAGCATATCTTTATCATATGAGCAAGGAGCCGCCACTGAAGAGTTTTAGTATGTCCCTATGAGGACAGAGTCAATGGCAGGATGGTGTGATCAGAGACGCATCTGGGGAGAATCCCTCTGGGTGCAGGGTGAGGAAGAAACTGCATGCAAGAAGACCAGCTGGAAGACTGTGGGGAGTTTTGAGGAAAGAAATGGCAGTTTGGACTAGCATATTGGCAGGAGGTGGAAGAGAAGTAGATCGACTCGAGTGACTTTTAGGAATTAAAGTCAACAGGCTGGTGATGAATTGGAGATGGGGGATGGAGGGAGAAAGAGATGTCACAAATGATTCCTAAGTTTGCGCTTTGTGCAAGTGAATGGATCACGGTGACTTCACCGATAGAGGGAAATCAGAAAGAGAAGCAGACTTGAGGAAGGGAGTCATGAAGAGCATGGCTTCAGTTCGGAGTATTTTGAAACACCTAAGAGAAAGTGTTAAGAGGCAATTGGATATACAAATATGGAACACTGAGGATGTATCTGAGTTGGAGATATTAACTTGCCAGTCCACGTAGAAAGCCAAAGACGTGCATTATATCAGTGAGAGGAGAAGAGCGAGCCAGAGACCAACCTCATAACTGCCCCCTCTGTGTTCCCTCCGACAACACTCTCTTTCCATCTTACATTTATGCTCTTGGTTTTTCTACCTCTCAAAATGCACGCACACATGACTTGTTCCTACTTAAACCCAATATCCCCCCCTGCTAATTTCTGCAGATGGTATTTTGACTTTGTTAAATATTTTTCATGGCAGAATCATAGCAATGCCTTGCACAGAGATGGCAAAAGAGATGTGGGCAAACGATGAGGCTAATTCTACTTTGTCTTTTATTGGTTCTTGAAATGGAGACACCAGGCATCTGGAATCTGAAACCCTGTACTCTATGCATCCAGACCTCCTATTCCATACTTCATGAAGCATCTCCAGTTTGGGAGATTATACATTAGGACAGGAATGGATGAACTAGTTTATGTCCTGTGGACAAGGGTCCAGCACAGAGAGCAGGCTGGAAGCCATGCAGGATGGGGAGCAAGGTAACTTGGGGATATTATCTGACTTATTCCATGTGGTCCCAAGAATAAGGGCAGGATCCATGACTTACGCCTCTTGTGTTCTTGGGCCAGGACAGGCCTGTTACAAAGCGGGCTTCAATAAATGTGTGTTAATAACTCTGCAGATGATGAATATACGGAGCAGTGATGAGGCCTGGCTGAGGATGCTGAAGATGTCATTCAGACATCCTGGCATATATTACCCTTAAGTGCTGCCTCGGTGGTTGGGCATCTGCACTTAGAACCCAGCAGAGTCTTGCCCCTGATATCAAGATATCCATGGGCCTGCCTCCCGCCGTCCCTCCCTCACCCTACCCTCCGCCCAAGAACCTGTGGAATTCAGTCAGACGCCAGAGACTCCAGGAAGGTCCTAGAGAAGAGGTGATCAGGGGTGAGACTCTCTCAATCATTTATTGCAGCTCTCATTGGCTTTCCTAGAATCAGCCAGAGCTGAAATCTGATTGTGGAACCTTGGATTCTGGATTGCGGGGGTATGGACCCAGGGAACATTTATTAAGCAAGACTATATGTAATGTCCACTTAATTCTCACTGCACACTGGCGTTCTTATTACTTTTGCTTAGGGAACTGAGGCTCAGAGAGGCTGAGATTGTCCAGCCTGCAAGCAGTGGAGCATGCATCAAATCGAGACCAGCCCAATTCCACAGACTGTGTTCATTCCACTCAACTTCACAGCCTCTCTTCAAGGTCTTGATGAGGGGGTCTCACCTCATACACACTCTTCAGTGAGTGTAAAGAGAACACCTGAGCTAGAGCCACTTTCTCCTAACGTATTATGAGGATACTCTGGCTTAGAGTAGAAATCAGAACTCAAACCACACCTTACTCTCCGCTGGGCCATGCTGCCGGTGAATCAGGCCAGCGCCCCTTGTTGACACGCTTTCTAAATGATCATTCTTCTCTTTCATTTTTTAAATTTGGAACCAATTTGCTCCTCTCTGCTTGATAAGGATCTAACACTTGCCTAGTCAAAACAAATGGAGTGATAATCAGAGCTTGCTTTTGTGCAGCGTGTTGCAGTGGGTGCCAGCCTTCCCCAGCCCCTCCCTGGCTGGAATACAAACACCTTCCTCAGGTAAGCTAAGCTCTACCACGATTCTAAGCTTACTCTGATAGAAAAGAGTGAGATGAGAGCCTCATCTCTGCCTGAGGGAGTCGGGGGGCATTCTTCCTGCTGCTGCGTAAGTGGAAACTGCCACGTGACCTACAGCCATCTCCTTCCCCTCGTTCTGCTGGAGAGATCCACGCACCTGGTTTTCACTTCAGCAACTCTGCTCATCCTTGCTGTGGCAGATCCCTCTTCTCAATCCCAGCAGCACGCCTGGGCAGGAGCAGGGACAGGCAGTCCCGCTCCCAATGGAGCCCTTGGCTAGACCCACAGTGTTCCCACCCACCTGACTTGAAAATATCCACAGCCGTTGCTTTCCTGAGCGTCTGCTATGTAGGGGCCTGTCTCCATGCTAGGTACTTTACATAAATCATGCTATTTAATTCTCTCAACAATCCCTTCCTTCAAATATTTATTTTGCACTTCCTGAGTGCTAGGCACTGTCCGAGGGATGCAGCAAAGAACCAAAGCAAGCAAACCCCTCTCCTTGTGGAACTTATGTTCTTTTGTGGAGGAGCACCTCTCTAAATGATACTGCTACCCCCATTTTTAAAGAGAAAAATAAGGTTCTGGGAGTTTTCATAACTTGGAATTTCACACAGCTGGTAAAGAGAAGAGATGAAATGTAAGCGCTGGCTTCTAAGACCCGAACCTATGCTCCTTCCCTTACATCCTACCTCTTGCAGCTGATCGCAGGTCTTACTCCCAGAATTCCTAGGATTGAAGGGCTAAGATCAAGATATAACAGCTTGTGCCTGGGTTCGCACAGCTAGCAAGTTCCCGGGGGCAGTTGCAAACTGGTCCTTACTGATTCTAAAGGTCTTTCAGTTAATCAGGTCACAGAGCGTGGAAAAGCATCATAATTCTAGCTTATGGACAAGAGTACCCACTCTGCAAAGGCATGGCTCCAGCTGCTGTGTCTGCATGGGTTCATCTGCTCCTCCTAGCTGACCTGTGAATGTAGGTAATTTTAGTATTATTTCCTTCTTACAGATGAGGAGACTAAAGGATTGAGTGTTTATGAAACTCCCCCAAAGTCATGGAGCTAGGAAGGGGCAGAGCTGGGATGTGAACCCAGGCTGGCTGGTGCCGGGTCCAATTCCTCCCCACTATGTCTACTCACTCCTCAAAGATGAGATACAAATTGATCTTGCATTAAAGGAAGCCTAGATTCCCAAACGTCTCCAGGGCTATACTATCATGCCACTTGCTCGCAAGTTTGAAAGGTCTTTTCTCATAAAGAGCAAAAGATGTGGAGGACTAGGAGTTCAGTCTTGACAGGCATGCAGGGGAAAAGTGTTACTGGCAAGAGGAAAGGCTGTGCAAAGGTCCAGGGGTAAGGAAGAGCACATCCTGGTTCCCCAAAAAATGGTCCAGATGATCACTCACTCCTTTTGACACCAGATGTGGAAACGGTGCTCTCCCAACCAGGAAGAGCCCCTCCCTGGCCAGCTCCTTCCGGGGAGCATCTTTCTCCTCCTGGGACTGGTGCTGTAACATGTCCAGGGGATCTCCAGGCAGAGCAGCTACAGACTTTGTGGGGCCCAGTGCAAAATGAAAACGTGAGGACCCCTGTTCAGAAATTATTAAGAATTTCAAGATGGCGACAGTAGATCATTAAACCAAGCGTGGAGCTCTCCTAAGCACAGGGCCCTGTGCAACTGCACAGGCCACATGCCCACAAAGCCAGGCCTGCCCCTGGTCTCCCTGAGCTACAATGTCACCTCCCTTATCTCATTTTTTCTTCATGACAATTCTGGGAACTGAGTATTGTCACGCCCAAGTTCCAGCTGAGGAAACTAAATCTGTAAGGCCAAGAATGACTTGATCAAGTTCTCGGAATTAGTAACCATGTCAAGATCAGAATAATAATGAAATGACAACTAATGCATAACATTTGTGGAGTCCCGGGGCTCAAAGCTGAAATCCTCTGACGCCAAAGCCCATGTTCTAACACAGTCTGCTACTATGCCTCCTGCCCACAGCTCAGGGCTTCTGTGTCTAATCCTGACTTCAGACGGTTTTGTGCCTGGATTGTAAAAAGGGCCTGGACCAGTTAGGCTTTGCCAAGAGATGGAATCAACACATGTCAACAACCATCCAGTGCCATGAACATCTTCCCAAAGCCTAGAGAGGAAATCCAAGTGGAGACGCCGGGTAGCCTGAACTTCTTAACAAACTGTTGTTGCTGCCGAGGCCACCTCATCCCTGGGCTATCCCAGGGACCAGGCCTCCACGCTGCACTCAACAAGCAGATCGAGAAGCTTCTCTCCTTGATAACCAAACACATCCATTCAAGGCAACAGAGTTTTCTATTCAATTATCACAAATTTTAAGGAGGTTTAAAAACAGAACCCCAAGTTCACACCCACTCACTCTTTTACCCTATTTAGTCCATTTAGACCAAAATTAAGAAGACTCTGTTATCCAGGTTGTTTCTTTCCCGTGTGATGGAACATAATCCAACCACATCCTGAGATGTGCAAAGTGCTTAAGACCCTGGAGTCGGGCATAACTGAGTTTAGGCCCAGCCCCTCGTGGTACCAGATGTGTCAACTTGAGCAAGTATCAAACCTCTCCTCAGTTTCTTCATTGTGTAATAAAGGAATGCCCAGTTCATAAGGTTGCGACTCTTAAGCGCCCAGCACATTGGTAACGTGCTTCATGGGTGTTAACCATTAGTAGCGGCGTGATTGGCAGTAATGTTATTAAGTTGTTCTCAGCTAACTCCTCTGCTGGTTCAGTCACGTATTCATTCATTTATCAACATATAGAAATATTGCTGCATACTTCCTATGTCCAGCTCTGCACCACAGTTTGGAGAAACAGAATGAGATTGAGGCCCAGATCCAGAGGAGCTCACAGACTAGTCAGCAAGGAGGAGGTAAATGTGGACCTAAATAACTAGACTACAGAGAAGACAATGTTCATGGAGAACTGGAAACAGGACCTCAGACTGGGTGAACTAAGGAAGTCTTCTTGGAAGAGGAAATATTAAGCTGGGCTGTTAGACTGAACAGTAAGAACTCAGTAGGTAGTGTTTCAATTACCGGCCAACGAAAGCCACACTACCTCTTAAGAATGGACCTCTCTATAGTTCCCCGATGGCATGGCTGCATGCAGATATTCTCCAGCTCAGAGTTTGACTTTCACTTTTGAAAAGGTAAAACAGATTTTACTTCTGAAATTAAAAAGAGTATTTTTTCATATTCCAAAGGTGTATAGTTGGGACTCGGGCAGTAGAAATTTATGAACAGGGGCCCTTTGAACGAGGAGGGAAGACAATGACTTAGGACTAAGGATTCTATCATGTGTCGCAGGATATTTTCTAAACGCTTAGCCCACAGATGTATGCACATAAAAAGGTTTGTCATTTATCATTTAAGTGACCCATAACGACATCCACTCTCCCCTTTGCCCTGTGGCAGCAGGTTCTCGTGGCTCCTTCTTTGATGGCTTGAGCACCAGTGTCCATTTCCCCATCTGCCTTAGAGGACACATCTGATTAATCCAAAACAATTATGATGATCCCATTTCTCTTGCCAGTGATTCATGCAGGGGAGCTATGTGACCCAATTCTGGAGAACAGACTTGAGCAGAAATCAGCTGGGCGGCTTCCGAGAAAGGTTTCCTCTCTGATAAAAAAAAAAAAAAAAACGGCACCAGAAATGTGGTGTCATATCTTGCTTTTCACGTTCTTGTTCTTTTGGATGGTGTTGATTCTGGGTGTGATGCCTAATATTGCTGAATCTACTTCACGACCATGAAGAAAAGCTAGCTTGTACAGAAAACTGACCTATCACAACAGGAGAGGAGAAAGCCAAGAATAACCAGATCACCAGTGACATCATTGAGCTGCTGAATTATCCAACCTTGGCGCCACCCTACCTTCCAAACTTCTCCTTATGTGCAGTAACGAACTATTCTTATTGTGTAACCTGAAAGAATCAAAGCTCTTTGTTACGTGTGGCTAAAAGCACGCTTTCTGATGAAGCTCTAATATAGCGGCTTTTGAAATCAAAGAATTGGTCCTGGAAAGGCCTTGTAATTTTCATTATATAGGTCCTTCACTTCCGTAGTTAAATTTACCCCAATCTATTTTTATTCTTTTTGTTGCGATTGTGAATGGTATTGTATTCTTGAGTTCTTTTTCTGTTGGTTCATTACTGGAGTATAGAAATGCTACTGATTTATGCAAATTGATTTTATACCCTGCAACTTTGCTGTAGTTGTTGATTACTTCTAACAGTTTTCCAATGGATTCTTTGGGATTTTCTATATATAAGATCATGTCGTCTGCAAACAGCGAGAGTTTCACTTCTTCGCTCCCTATTTGGATTCCTTTTATTCCTTTTTCTTGCCTGACTGCTCTGGCCAGGACCTCCAGTACTATGTTAAATAAGAGTGGTGATAGAGGGCATCCTTGTCTTGTTCCTGTTTTCAGAGGGATGGGGTTCAGTTTTTGCCCATTGAGTATGATGTTGGCTATGGGTTTGTCGTATATGGCCTTTATTATGTTGAGGTAGTTTCCTTCTATGCCCATTTTGTTCAGAGTTTTTATCATAAATGGCTGTTGGATCTTGTCAAATGCCTTCTCTGCATCTATTGAGATGATCATGTGGTTTTTATTCCTCAGTTTGTTGGTGTGGTTTATCACGTTGATTGATTTGCGGATGTTGAACCATCCCTGTGTCCCTGGTATGAATCCCACCTGATCCTGATGTATGATCCTTTTGATGAATTGCTGAATTCTGGTTGCCAAAATTTTGTTTAGAATTTTTGCATCTATGTTCATCAGTGATATTGGCCTGTAGTTCTCTTTTGTCGTGGCGTCCTTGTCAGGTTTTGGTATCAGCGTGATGTTGGCCTCATAGAATGTGTTAGGAAGTGTTCCATCTTCCCTAATTTTTTGGAATAGCTTGAAAAGGATAGGTATTAAATCCTCTCTGAAAGTTTAGTAGAATTCCCCAGGAAAGCCATCTGGTCCTGGGGTTTTATTCTTTGGGATGTTTTTGATTGCTGTTTCAATCTCTTTCCTTGTGATTGGTCTGTTCAAATTGTCTGCCTCTTCTTGAGTGAGCTTTGGGAGATTGTAGGAGTCCAAGAATTTATCCATTTCCTCTAGGTTATCCATTCTGTTGGCATAGAGTTTTCTGTAGTATTCTCTTATAATCTGTTGTATTTCTGCAGAGTCTGTTGTTATTTCTCCTCGCTCATTTCTGATTTTGTTTATTTGAGCTTTCTCCCTTTTTTTCTTTGTAAGTCTGGCTAGTGGTTTGTCAATTTTATTTATCTTCTCAAAAAACCAGCTCTTTGTCTCATTGATCCTTCCTACTGCCTTTGTCGTTTCAATAGTGTTTATTTCTGTTCTGATTTTTATTATTTCTCTCCTTCTGCTGACTTTGGGCTTCATTTGTTCTTTTTTTCTCTAGTTCACTTAGGTGTGCTTTAAGGTTGCTTATTTGGGATTTTTCTTGTTTGTTAAGATGTGCCTGTATTGTGATGAATTTTCCTCTTAACACAGCTTTTCCTGTATCCCATATGAGTTGGTATGGCATGCTATCATTTTCACTTGTTTCCAGGTATTTTTTTATTTCTTCTTTAATTTTTCTTCAATGATCCATTGCTTGTTCAGTAGTGTGTTGTTTAGTCTCCAAATCTTTGTGCCTTTCTCAGCTTTTTTCTTGTAATTAATTTCTAGCCTTATAGCACTATGATCTGAGAAGATGCTTGTTATTATTTCAATTTTTTTAAATCTGTAGAGGCTTGCCTTGTTTCCCAACGTATGGTCTATCCTAGAGAATGTTCCATGTGCACTTGAGAAGAATGTGTATTCAGCTCTTTCAGGGTGGAGTGATCTATATATGTCTATTAAGTCCAATTGTTTTAGTTTTTCATTTAGCTCCACTATTTCCTTGTTGATTTTCTGTCTGGATGATCTGTCCATTGATGTGAGTGGGGTATTGAGGTCCCCTACTATTATTGCGTTGCTTTTAACATCTTCCTTTAGGTCTGTTAATAGTTGCTTTATGAATCTTGGTGCTCCTGTCTTGGGTGCATAGATATTTATAAGCATTATTTCTTCTTGATGAAGTGTCCCTTTGATCATTATATATTGTCCCTCTGTGTCTCTCTTTACCTGTCTTATTTTGAAATCCACTTGGTCTGATATGAGAATTGCAACACCTGCCTTTTTTTCCTTGCTATTTGCTTGAAGTATCGTCCTCCACCCCTTCACCCTGAGTCTGTGTTTGTCCTTGGGGCTGAGGTGTGTTTCCTGGAGGCAACAAATTGTTGGATCGTGTTCTTTAATCCATTTTGCCACTCTGTGTCTTTTTATTGGAGAGTTCAATCCGTTTACATTGAGAGTGATTATTGATGCATGTGAACTTAATGCTGTTAATCTGTCGCTCATTATCTTGTTTTCCTGTGTTTCTTTTCCTGTTTGCTTTAGACTACCCATTTAATACTGCAATTTCTTATGCTGGGTTTCTTAGATTTTTCCTTATTTATGATTTGTGACTCTGTCCTGTCCTTTATTTTAGTGTCTACCTTGAAGTTTGTATTTAGAATCTCGTGTATAATATAGTCTATTCTCTGGTGGTCTCTTACTTACTTGACCAATACTGATTTAGACCCTTTGCTCTTCCCCTCCTAAATAATTATTTTCATTTTTTATTCCAACTCGTCTTACTAATTTGTAGTTAGAGTGCTAAGATCGTCCTTGCTTTGGTAGTTTCCTTACCTTTACCCTAATGCTATAATTGAATATTTGCTATCCTGTTCTGGTCCTATCCATCGGTCTCCCTAGTCTGTGGATTGTGTCCCCTTTCTCCCTTTTTTCTTTTTTCAGGTATGAGCGCCTTCTTGAGGATTTCTTATAATGGAGGGCTTTTAGTTACAAATTCCCTTAACTTTTGTTTGTCTGGAAAAGATTTAATTTCTCCCTCATATCTGAAGGAAATTCTTGCTGGATAGAGTATTCTTGGCTGAAGATTTTTATCCTTTAAAGCTTTGAATATATCACTCCATTCTCTCCTAGCTTGTAGGGTTTCTGTAGAGAAATCTGCTGACAGTCTGATAGGGGCTCCTTTATAGGTTATTCTCTTTTTTTCCCTTACTTCCCTGAGTATTCTCTCCTTATCTTTCCTATTTGCCAACTTTACTACTATGTGCCTTGCAGTAGGTCTTTTTACATTGACAAATCTAGGAGATCTAAAACCCTCCTCTACACACATTTCTCCATTGATCCCTAGATTTGGGAAGTTCTCTTTAATAATTTCGTTAAGCACACTTTCTGTTCCATTTTCCTTTTCCATATTCTCGGGAATTCCTATGATCCTTATGTTCTTACTCCTCATTGAATCCATTATTTCTCGGATATTTTCCTCATTTTTATAGTTCTTAGCTCTCTTTCTTCCTCTGTCTGGCGCCATTCAGCCTGTCTGTCCTCGATTATGCTAATTTGCTCCTCTATGTTGCCTACACAGGAATTCAGGGCATCCGTATTCTGTTTTATCTGGTCCCTTGTGTTTTTCATCTCAAGTAATTCTGTTTGATTCTTCTTTATGATTTCATTCTCTTTTGTAAAGTAACTCCAGAACTCAGCTTGTTTCTCTATCTTTCTCTCTACCTCATTGAGTTTTTTTATTATAGCTGCTCTGAATTCATTATCACTTAGTTTACCTAATTCCAAGTCCTCAGGACTTAATTCTGTGTTTTTATTGTTTTCCTTCTGGTCTGGGGCTTTTATAAATTGCTGGATGGTAGAGCAGCGTTTTTTTCGCATGGTAGTAGAATTCAGTTGCAGTCACAGCCTGTCGCCACTAGATGGGGGTCAAGAGCCGCGTGTTATGAGCTCTCCACCTTGGGACAAGATGGCTGCGCCCAGTGGTTTTGCCGGGGCGGGGGGGGGGGGGGGGGCTGTTACTCACACGCACCAGTCTGGGTTCAGATCAGTTCTGTTCTCTGATCTCCCAATGCCCTTGATTTATGGGGTCCCCGTGGACGGAAGCTTTCCCCCCGTCAGCGGGTCTCCACTGAATCAGCGGCAGGAGTCCTGGATGGTCCCCCGGTCGCGCAACCCCTCCCCTGCTTCTTCCCGACCCGCGCCGCAGCGATCGCAGACTCTAGGGGAGGGAGCGATGTTCTCTCTACCGTTCCAGCGCCTCCGAAGGTGTAAGCAAGGTTATGATCTCCGCCTTCTTGGTATTGTAGGTCTCTAACAAGCTGGCATTATGTTTATTCTCTGAAATTCAGTTCTTCCGATCTTTTGTTGTATTTTGGAGGGGAGAGAATCCCGGGTCAGCTCACCCCGCCGTTTTGCTCCTATGCTCGAGTAGAAGTCAGGCTTGAGAGGCAAGATGGAGGGGAGATCGGATGAGAAAGAAAAGTTGAGTAGCTGGCAGCTTCCACTTGCAGGATAAGAATGTGATGTTTGCCATCCTTTGTTAGGGGTTGCAAAGTCACATGACTACGGGAGACAGGTGGTGCCACAAAGGGAATGGAGATGGGGTGACTGTGTTGAAAGTAAACACCTGCTTGCTATTCAGCTCCTGTCAGTTTTTTGCCACGAGGAAGCATGGGCCCAGCGTTGCCAGATCTTCTGATTTTCAAGAGAAACTTGAAAACTTGATGTTTGTCTGAATTTCCCAATTTTCCAAACACTATGTGAGCCAAATACAATGTTTTTGAGGACCAGATATGGCTCCTGATGCACTAGTTGTGGTCTTTGGTGTAGTTTCTAATACTTAAAAGCAGAGGTCAGGATATTGTGTCCTTTCCTGACCTTGTCAACAGCTGGCTGTATTACCCTTCCCTCTCTAGGACTCAGTTTCCTCATTTGTAAAATAGAGTCTTCTAGGCTGTAAGCACTTTGAGGGCAATTATTATGTCTCTTTTGCTCACCATGATCCCCCCAGAGCACAGCAACATGCCGGGAGCATAGCTAGTGCACAGAAAATGTTTGTTGAATGACTGAATAAATGAAAGAATGAGTGAGGGTCCTAACATCCAGTCTTCTGGTTCCTTACTGTCAGTTCTGACCAGTCTTCTCTCTGCAACTCCTCGTCCTGTTGACCAAGACATAAACCCTGGTCCCCAACTCTGCTGCTTGCTCAATTTATAT
The DNA here is from genome assembly GCF_041296265.1 of Equus caballus. Taxonomy (NCBI): domain Eukaryota; kingdom Metazoa; phylum Chordata; class Mammalia; order Perissodactyla; family Equidae; genus Equus; species Equus caballus. Next base: position 1,163,384 of record NC_091702.1, read on the forward strand.
TTCCCTTTATCCACTTTCACTCATTTAGTCATTCATCTATGAAATCTTAACGTAGTCCCACTCTCCTAGGTTAGGTCCCGTGCTGGGCACTGGGCATAGAGACAACGACCTTAGCTCTGCTCTCAAGCAGCACCCAAACTAGAGAGATCGAATAATAGGTGAGCCTGGAAGAGGAATGCCATGTGATCAACTCTCTAGTGGAGATGTGTGCAAGGAGCCATTTTGGCATATCTTTTTGACTCAGCTGTCTAACTCACCCATAATCCTACCTTAGAAAACACATTCGAGAATCCTGGTGCTGCTCCCTGACTTCTGAAAATTCATGTCAGAAGTCCCTCTCTGCTCCCTCCTGACAGTTCTTCTCAGCATAATCCTGGCTGTCCCAATCTCCCTCGGGTACCATCCATGGAGCCTGCCTTTCCTTCCAAATTGTGTTTTCTTCTCAAGGCTCTTGCCCCCCTCAGCCCTTCAGCATTAAATATCCTAAACCTATATCTTAGCCTTATTCATCAAGGGAGTTCCTTGAAGACTCTTTCCAACTTGAAGAACCCTAGTTCTGATTTCACATGAACTCCATGATTCTGCTGATGACTGATCCTGGAGACGTGCCCTCCTGACACAGGGGACTTCATTTAAACAGTAACTCCTCAACAGAAAGAGTCAGCTCCGGACAGCGCTGCCATAAAGGGTTTCCGTTTTTGCCAGAACTACATATCTCCTGTTCTATGACTATGATTATGCAAACAATTGCTGGAATCTCTTTATTCATTTATTTTTTATTTCTGACTACAAACTGACCAATTTTTTCCCAGCTCATTGCTTTCACACAATATACTGCCACATGCAGCCAACACACACTCCTAGTATGTTATTTTCCAATTCTTTCTTAGAGCCATCAGTCAATCACATACATGGTCTGCCTCCCAAGTTATCACAAGGGACAGTGTGACCAAATGTTTGCTGCTGCCCACTAGGGAGAACCATGCTAGTGGCCTCTGACAGCAGTTTCCAGGCGCCTCATCTTCCAACTGCTAAGCTAATGCTGCATATTTTCAGTTGTTGTTATAAAATCACCCCACTCCTGGTACTAATTTCTGTGTTGCAAACAGAGCTAGGCTATGTTGTAATAACAAACGAATCCTGAGGTGTCAATTGTCTAATGCAGACAATGCCTACTTCTTGCTCATGCCACGTGCCCAGTGTTGGCTGGCAGGAGATGTGCTCTGCCCCCACCTCAGGGAGGCTCCACCAGAAAGTGCTTACGGTCCTCTCAGCACATGGCTTCTGGGTGGATGGTGGCTGAGTGACAGTGGGGAGATCATGCGGGCTACTCCCTGCCTCAGCCTGCCTCTGAGCCAGGACTAATGTCCTGGCCCTGTCTACCTGCAGGAAAACGGGACAGAGTCCCCTTGGATGCCCAAAGGGAGGACCAGATATGAGTGAGCACCACAAGTTTCTACCACATTTACTTAATATTGTCTTTCAATTGAATGACTTTTACATAAAAAGCTCTCATTTAAATTAGAACTTGTACTTCTTGAGAGAAATTATATGTATAAGGAAACTTAACATAACTGGTATCATTTGCCAAAAATAGATGGTAAGCACAAATATATCAGAAACAGAAACGAAGTACACTTTAAAATTTTACGTAGATATTGTCGATAAAGGGTCCAAGTCGAAAACCACTCTTTCTTTATAAAAAACAAGGAGGGAAGCTAACGATAGAGAGGTGTTAAAGATACACTAGCCCCAAACTCAGACACTCTCCTTGGCAAAATCAGACAGAAAGAGAAGTAAAATGTGAGTAACGTCCTAATTATGTGACTCGGTGTTATTTAACGCCCTGTCCACGTAGCTTCTAGAATGATGTAGTATATACCAGCCGTACTCACACCTGTGAGCTACTCTGACCTAAAGCATGTCTGGGTGAACAGAATCAGATATTTGGGGCCTGGTCTGACCGCCACATTTGTAGGCAGATTCCTATATCCTTACCTATAAGGACAGCCTCATCAGAGTTGCTGTGTTTGCAGGAGCAAGACAGCATGTGAGAGGGCAAAATCGGTCTGCTCATATTTTGGTAACAGTCGCACCACCTCCCACCACAGTTGTGACAACCAAAAATGTCTCTCCTACCTGGCAATGTCCCTGGGTGGGATTCCAAGAACTCTTAGCTGAGAAATGTTGGTTGAACTTAAATCCAAAAAATTGGAGAGGCAGCTTGAGGAGTAAGGAATTTGGCCTCTAGAGAGAGGTCTGACCTTTGTCCTCGCTCTTGGGAGAATTTCCTGAGTGACTGGAATGTCTCTGTTATTCATGAGGGGCCGCACCCGAATAGTTTATGCTAATGAAGTTCCTCAAAGGGGGCCCAGAGATAGTTTATAAACTGTTACCCAACTGCCTGAGAGGGGGCTGGCCCTGCCCGGACCACAAAGACCAACCCTGTGCTCAGAGGCTTTGAGCTTCACAGCAGCAGCCTGACGTGGGTGGAGGGGAGGAGGGCTGGAGATGGAGCTCAACCACATGGGCAATCACTCAATCAGTCATGCCGAAGTCATGGAGCCTCAATGAAAACTCTGGACAACAAAGCTTGGAGGAACGTCCTGCCTTGGCAATACCACATGCGAATGGCCACACTTGATGTCCGGAGGATGAGGCATCTCTGAGGAAGACAGAAGCTCTGCATTTGGAACTGCCTGCCTGATTCTGCCCTATACGCCTCTTCCTTTGGCTGGTTCTGATGTGTATCTTTTTGCTTTAATAAAGCACAATCATAAGTATAGCACTTTCCTGAGCTCTGAGAGTCATTCTACTGAAATATTGCACCCGAGGGTAGTTGTGGGAACCCCAAAATTTGTAACCAGCTGGTCTGAAGTGAGAGTGGCCCTGAGGATCCCTGAACTTGTGGCTGGAGTCAGAAATCTTGGGCAGACTGGGCATCTAGAAGACTATATCCTTAACCTCCCGTTTGGCTAACTCCAAGTACAGGTGTAATAGGGTCATCTATTTTTAACCATCAATTTTATTAATTTTGTCTTAAAAATCTTTTCTCTGGTGGCTCAGCATAGCTCCTTTGGGGGAAGGGCTGTGTTCAAGAGCTTTAGCTCACTGTAACAGCCAGGAGTAGTTTCCAACACATTAAGTCACATAGGTGTGGTGGAAATAGCCTGGACCTCGGAATCATGACTATAAATCCTAATTCTGTCCCTTTGCTTATATATAGTGGGCAAGTGACTTCACCTTTTTGAGACATGCTGTCCTCATGTGTAAAATGGTGATGACAGAACTTTCATTCGTCCATTCACTAAGTATTCAGGGAGTGCCCACCATGTGCCAGGCACTGAACTGGCCCCCAGGGTACAGCAGCGAACAACACGAGGTCCCTGCCCTCAGGGAGTTCACATTCCAGTAGGAGAGATGGACCACAAATGAACAACTTCAGATGATGAAAAGCGCCACCAAGGAAATGAAGCAGGTAAGGGAAGAGAAAGTGACAATAGGAGTGGGTGTTCTTTTCAACAGAGCCCTTCGAGAACACCTGAGGAGAATCATTTGTGCAAAGGTCCTGAGGTAGGAACAAGTTTGGCATATTTGAAGTACAGAAAAACACAGTCATCAAGGATTAAAGAAAATTAAGCCTACAAAATTAATGAACTCAATACCTGGCACTTAAATGAAAATTCAAGGATCTTTTAGGTGAATCTGCATAAATGTGTGTCGAATGTTACCAGAAAACACCCCAGGAATAATACTGATTGGATTCTATTGTGTGCTTCCCATAGATTTAATATCAACTAATGTATGTGATGCTCACAACAACCTCCTGAGGGAGATAACGTTCTCTTCACCATTTTGATAGATGAGGAAACTGAGGCAAGTGTCTTAAGTGAATTGCCCAAATTCACACAGCTTTTAAGTGGTAAAACTAGGAATAGGAACTGGGCAGTTGGCTCTCGATGACCTTGCCCCCGACCACTCTGCTGAACTGCACATTTTAACAATAGCTCCAATCTAAGATCTGGTCTCTTTGTTGCGACCTCTCCAAACACACTTGGGCTTTTACCGTGAATTTCTTATTTAATAAATTTATTTATTCAACAAGCATTGATCAAACACCTGCCAGGTTCCTGGCCCTTGAACAGGCACGGGGAATATAAAGAATGTGGCCCGGCCTCTATACCTCCTGGAGCACAGGGGTAGAGACAAGGGCAAAATTATAATGTACTATTTCAAGCCTCGAAATGCCATTTAACTGTCTCATGCTCTTCAGCTTGTCTTCCCAACAGGGACATGTCAGCCGAGGCTGTGATGTACAAAATTTATTGCTAGGGTACCTGGACATTTTCATAAACAATGGAAAAAATATTAGTGGCTTCTGAGAAACAAAAAACTGTGGTAGTGGAACTACAAATTTCAGGAAATCTTCAATAGCGCTTAGAAAAGATTCCGCTAACCAGGTTTTCTCAGCTGCCTGAATCTTGATTTTCTTCTCCCTGGAGCTTTCTTTATTAGATTTGGCTCATTGGATGAGGAACAAACCTTCCTTTCTTTTCAGTGTTCTTGCATATCATTTCTCCTCTCCCTGCTCCTCAAACTCATACACTTTGACAGGAAAATGCTGAGTCCTTTCCGCAGATGCCACGTGAGAGGAGGTAAGACGTGAATCTGTGTCTTCCTGTTTGACGGTAAAATGGGCTTGTCTGCAAGCCACTCTCTGCTGGCTTATCTGCTGAGACACAGGCCCTGTTGCCTTGGTTAATTAATCCTTGAGATTGACTTGGAACTTGTACATATCTCCTTCACAATCATTAAAAAGGCATTAACTGATTATTCAGGTGTAGAATCTACTCTCTTCTCCAACTTTACAGCCCTCTCAATCTCTTCCAGAAACTCCAAAGGCTCTTTGACCCTGGCCCGGCTTTCATTAATTTTGGTTTGAATAACACATGGGAAGGGAAGCCTGGAATCTATAGATTTCATATCCTCACTTCTGTAACTCAGATCTCAACCTCATATAGCCCTTGTAATTTTGCCTCCCTTTCTATCATAATCCCTCACATTGTCTCCATTCCAAGCCCGTTTTCTGCATGCACACGCACACAAGCACACACACTCATGACCACACACATACCTGTTATCAGGCTGTTATTGGCAGTCCACCAGCCAAACCCAGCCTGAAGTCATGATTTATTGTACCTGCTCGTGCGTTTTAAACAGTTAAATTTCAATGTTTTCAGGCAACAGGTGGGCTCTCCAGTTTGCCATAGTCTCCACCCATCTTTATTCTCTGGTTTCACTTGCTGATCTTACCTGCCTGGCCCCTGGAGGAATTTGAGTTAGCAATCCATAGCTCTAGTCACATTGAACTACTTCCACTTTCCTAACCATGCCAAGCTGTGTCTTAGCTTTCTGCCACTGCACACGTACCTCCATACTTGGACTCTTTTTTCCTTCTCAAGCTGGTAATGATAACTGCGAATGTGGTATGTGTGCTAACCGTTCTCGCAACAGGGAGTGTTGTCATGTCCATTCTTACAGAAGAGAAACCCGGGCTTAGAGAGATTAAGAGAACTGTTTAATATCATGTAGCTGATCAATGGCAAATCCCAGACTAGGAATCAGCTATCAGCTCCAAAACATACTCTCTCTTCTAACAAGTTATCTAGTCATTCTGCCTTCTTCTTCAATACCCAGTTCAGACAATCTCTCCTCTGTGAAGGCTTCTTTCACTTCCCACAGGCAGAATTAGTCATTCCCTCTTGAGGATTCCCTCAGCACTATACATAACGTGTCTTTGTGAAGTCATCAGACTTTGTTGCATTTATTTGATTCCATGTAAATATCCCCCTAGACGAATACTTCTCAGACTTGACAGTGACAGACATCCAAGAATATATCCAGAGATTGCCAGGTTTCCTTGAACCTCAATTTAAAAGCCCTACCTTAACAAACAAAACTATATTTAAAAATTACTTTCCACACTGTAAAGCCACTTAGACTATAAACACATTAAAAACTCCCACCCATACTAGTCTATAGACCTCTTGAAGGCAGGGACCACACCCTACTCATCTTTGGCCTCATTGCTCACCTTGGGCCTGGCCCAGAATGCAGTTTCTGAAAATGTTAGTTGAAGGAATGGAAGAATGGATGCTAATGTGGGCTTCCTAAGAGCAAGGGAGATGTGGCCCACGCTGCCAGGATAAATTAAGCTAAAATGGAAGGCTGACTTGGCAGAGTTGATTCCCCAAGGTCAGTGGCTGTAGTTCACACAGGTCTTATAGCCAAGACGGTTAAACTGGTTTTTACACAGGAGCATTGCACTTCCCACCCCACTGAGGTTAGGCAACAACATGTGACCTGCTTTAGCCCATACAATGTGAGTAGAAGTGAAATATGTCACTTCTGGGTGGAAGGCTATTTAAGAGCTGGTGCACATTTGGCCACACTGACCATGCAACAGTCCAGATGGCAGAGGCTGCCTCTGCCTACAGATCTGCGAAAGGATGACATGCGGCAGAGGCTGGAGCCTACTGCTGTCGACAAGAAGCGTGCCTGAAGGGGAAAGACCCCTTTGCTCTGTTAAGCCACTGGAATCTGGAGATTGCTACTCCAGGAAAACCTATTCTCTCAGTCACTTGAAAATATTTATTGAGCACCTAATATGTTCTAGGCACTATGCTGGGAGCTAAGGATATAAAGGTGTGCAAAATCAGATATGGCCTTTGACCTGAGACAAGTGCAAGTCTATCGGGGAAGACAAATACTTATTAAAGAGACTACAGGGTAACAATGACAGACGCTTTGAGAGGAGGAGCATGAGGTCATGAAACAAACTAACAGAATCAGGTGATCAGAAGACATTTCCCTGAGGAATTCACAATTGAGCAGAGAGCTGAAGGAAGGGAACAAGTAACTAGATAAAGGGTTTGGGGGAGAGGAGAGGCACACATGAGACAGAGGAAACAGCATGTGCAAAGACTCCAGGACAAGACCCCACCGTTTAAGGAGCTGCGTAAAGGCCAGTGAAGCACCAGCGAAACTAACTCAGAACGTCCCACTTTCTCTGACCACCGGCAGGACGGAAGCTGCCAAGTGAGACAGTACAGGAGAAATTACTCAGGACCTCAAGGTCCTAGGAGCTAATTCACAGACGCCAGCTGAGTCTGAATCCGTGCTGCATGTCCTGAATGCCTGACTTCCTGCTTGATTTGTGTGTGTGTGTGTGTGTGTGTGTGTGTGTGTAACGGGGGCACTGTATCTAACTGCCTTGGTCCCCAGAAGTTTGTCCTTGAGGGGAAAGAGAGAAAAGTAGTGTTGAAGCAGCTTCCCTTGATATTGCCTCATAAACCCCCATTTCCCCTCATAGTTCATGAAAACAAAGCGTGGCGGCCCTGACGGCCATTGTCAGCTGATGGATAGAGGCTCCGGTCTCCAAGGCCTGAAAAGATGCAAATGAGAAAGAGAGGAAATGGCCTAATCTTATGAGTCTGCGCACCTTCGGAACAGAAGCCCAGGGGCATTTGAAAAAATGAGACAGAGGAGCAACATTTATTAAGTTCTAGGGCTTTCAGATATGGTCCCTTTTAAGTCTCTAACTTCTCTAAATTGTATATGTTAACATTCCCATTTTGCAGATGCTCCTGAGGCTAAACCATACAACAGATAAGGAAACTGAGACACAGAGAAGTCTCAAAAGCGGTAATGGTCAAGCCAAGACCCAAGTTCAGTTCCATCTGAGCCCAAATCCTCCTGGCGTGAAGGGATACGCTTCTGACAGTGCAAAAGTTAAAGCAGGAGTTAGAAAAGCAAATGCCTCCAGGAGCCAGTGCAGGCAAATGAGAGAAGCAGCCTGGGAGAGACACAGCAGAGGGGGGCCTGGACAGCATGTGTCTTTTTGAAAAGGGACAGCTACTAACCACCTCCTGTTGGTAATTACCATGTGGCACTGAGGACAGATCTCCCCATATTTCACGAGAACCCCAAAATGCAGATAATTACGTGAAATCTCCAAACTATTAAAATGCTAGCATCTAATACAACGACACACACACATACATACATGCCTACCTCTGCAGGGACCAAAGCTATATTTGAGCCTCATTTAACCCAGTGGTTCTCAATCCGGTGTGATGCTGGCTCCCAGGAGATAGTCGGCAATGTCTGGAGACACTTGTTTGTCAAAACTTGGGGCAGGAGTGCTACTCTCCTCTGCTGGAAGGAGGCCAGGGATGCTTCTAAACATCCCCGCCATGCACAGGATAACCCCCACCAAAGAACTATCCAGCCCCAAGCGGCAATAGTGCTGAATTTGAGAAACCCTGGTTTCACATGTGGTCCCTCGAGCTCTGATGCCTGGTTTAAAGTTTTCTTCATCCAGCTAAGTCTTCTCCGCCTCTTATTAACCCTCACAGCTGTCCTATGCCAGGGATGGCATGATACTTGCTTTTCATTTGGTTTGCCTTGTTCCAGACCTGGGCTAATTCTTGAGTTACACTTGCAAATCCAGCTTAACGTTCAAGTGTATAAGAAACAGGAGCAATTCAACTCCAGTCAATAACGTAAACAAAGCCTGGTTGAGATAAAGCCCATTACCAGGCCCGAAGTGGCCCGGGGCACCTCTGCTACTGCTGATTAGCCTAAATGCTAAACACAAACCAATTAACACACTCTAAGGCTGCTTATCTCCCATCACTTACTGTGGAAATAAAGCCCAAGGCTAAATACACATATTGATTTAGCCATTAAATCCAGCATCACTCAAAATAAAACTCATTATATTATTGAGTAAAAACAAAGTCACCTTAGTTTTCAGGATGGGGTATTATTAAGAAATTCCACTTTTACACTTTCCCATTGATTTCCCAAACCGGCCTGAGCACTTCCTTCTACCTGCCACCTTCTGGGTCTTAACCAGCCCCAAGGCTAACTTAGATAGTGGAGTTTTTGTATTCACCTTAACAGGATCTTTGCTTTTAGCCCTAAAAATACACACTCATATGGGAACCCTTTTTCTTTAAAATGCTATTTCAGCATAGGCGGGGAAATTTTATGCTTGAAAGAAAAGACATTAAATGGGAAGATGAGCTCGGATATTAAGTAACAACAACAAATACAAAAACCACAGGCATTATAATAAAAATGGGTTAACTCTGAACATTAACCACAGGCACTGAGCTGATGCTTATGGACAAAAAAACAGAAATATCTTCCCAGTTCAGGTGGAAACCACTAACTGAAGAGTCTGAAAAAACGTAATCAGGAAATCACTTTGACCAGGTATTTTAATTTATTCTGTATAACATGCTATATGTCACATCCCACAGTGGGCCTTTTACTATTTTGGCAGCCATCACATTTTACCAAAATATTTTAGTCCTTCTAATGGGAAACAAAGCCCCAGTGGATGCTCTGTTTTATTCACCTTCATATCCCACATGCTGGCCCAAGGTGCTGGCACCTAGAAACACTGTTGCATATGTAACGCAGAGACATTGGCCATGAGATGTCTCATGAAATGGATGCTTCCAGAAGTGCCCACAGAAGTTAAGCATCTGCTTCTTGTGTTGAGTTTCCCCACAGATCTCATTTAAGGGCTCTTTTACCTTTATTTATGATTAATAAGACTGGACACATGATCTTAACCATTGTACATCTCTCTACCAAATGCTGTCCTTACCACAGCATCTTTAAGGGTACTTACTAACCAGTTTCTTCACCAGCTGCTCTTAAAGCATAGTCTGCTGTGCCTCCCATCAATGGTAGAGAAAGAAGCGTCCTCACTGCTCAGGGAAGCAGGCAGAATCCATAGTCTCTCCTATTTATCCAACACATCTTATTGAGGGAAACCGTTATACTCGAGAACAGTATTTGTCAGCACGGCAGGAATCACCGCCTTAAGAAAACTTTCTGTAGGGCATCAAGATTACAAGGTGGAATGAACATGTGCATTCTTCTCCTTTCTCTCCAGAAAGTCCACTAACATGACTGTAAATACACGTTAAGTAGCGTAAATATACACGGATAAAGTGAACTTGAGAGGGGACAAGAGTGGGTGACAAAACTGACTTGGCAGCATGGAAAAAGCTGGAATTAAGCACCCACACTGGCAGACACGAAAAAGGAGCAAGCAAATTTGTTCCAAAGGAACGTGGAAGGCCTGGGACTTGGGGGTACCAGGCACTTGCAAGAGGTGAGTGCGTGGCATAAAGCTAAATACAGCAGGATTGGTTCAAAGTCTACTTTTCTCGTCCTGCACTGCCAGGCCATCCCTTCACCCGCTTCCAACCTACCCTCTCAAGTGTCACGATGAAAATACCTTCAGTATGAAAGAGAAGCAAACACAGTGTTTGGCTCCAGAGGGAACATTAGTCTAGTTCATTCCACTGCCCTTAGTGACCAGTTCAGTGATGGCCATTTTACCTAGTTCCAGTGAAAGTCACCCTCGGAACCTTTTTTTTTTTTCTTTTAAAGATTGGCACCTGGGCTAACAACTGTTGCCAATCTTTTTTTTTTTTTTAATTTTTTTTAAGGATTGGCACCTGGGCTAACAACCGATGCCAATCTTTTTTTTTTTTTCCTGCTTTATCTCCCCAAACCGCCCCTGTACACAGTTGTATATCTTAGTTGCAGGTCCTTCCAGTTGTGGGATGTGGGATGCTGCCTCAACGTAGCCTGACGAGCGGTGCCATGTCCGCGCCCAGGATCCGAACCCTGGGCCGCCGCAGCAGAGCGCGCGAACTTAACCACTCAGCCACAGTGCCGGCCCCTCGGAACTTTTGCTGGAAATATTAAGCAAAAGACACATTCCTTCTGCCGGGATTGCTAACCTGGTAGCATCGAGCCTGCAGCTTCTGGTGGTTGTCTTTGCACAGGGGAGAGCTTGCCTGAGATCAATGTCAACAGGAGAGCCAGTCCAAAAACTGGCAGAGGCAGATTCATGCAGGGCATTGTTGGAACACCAGTTACTGCGGGATAAAATTAGCCAACGCTTACTAGCAGTTACTCTGTCAGACCCTGTTCTAAAAGATTTACTGATATTAAATCAATTAACCCTCATGCAGCCTTATGACGTAGGTACTATAATTGTCTCTGTTTTCCTGATGAGAAAACTGTTTGGATAAGTAAGTAGTGAAGCAGAGATTCTAACTCAGGGTGTCAGGTTCCAGAGCCTAAAAGTTTAAACATTATACTGCATAATCCCTGGTGGTGAGTTCCGTGAGTCAACACACTCGTTTAAGTCAGTTGGAGGTGGATTTCTGTCCCTTCTGTCGGAGAGAGACTTAACCAGTCAACTATCTCGTCTACCCGGAAATCTTTACTGATGGGAACCTGACAAGCAGAGAAAGACTATTTGTGTAAAATGCCTTAATAAACACTTCTGTGACTCGTTTTCAAGTAAGGAACTCTAGCGATGCGTTTGGGCAGCTAAAGTCCTTTCTCTGGAAACATGGAATGATCCAATTCTTGTGTTCTGTCTAAAGGCATATGTTCAACAGCTCTTATTTCTGGATAGCCCCCAACACCTAGGCCCACCTTTCCACCATTCGCCTGGATTTGCCAGCTACTCAGATTTCTGGTCAGCAAGGAATTTAAGTCTTAACCTCTTCCACCATTTCTGAGTTATTTCCTCGGTAATAAACAAACTAGGACTTTGCCCAACTTGTCCCACTTGGCTTCATGAGATATATTTCAAGCGTGGTGAATTTTTATTGTCCCAGGAGCTCTGGAGTGATCCATAAAAAGCAATGATCCCAGAGTCCTCTCCTTTTTCATGCCTCCACTTTTCCTGAGGAAGTCCAGCCGTCCCCAAGGCTTTATGACCACCTATGCCCTGAGGACCCGCAAACTTCACAGGGCGTCTTGACTCTTCTTCTCAACACCATACCTCTCATTCCAATCTCCTACTCAATACGTGCAACTGGAAATCCCTTAGAGGCAACAACGCCAAAACAACCTCATTCTCTTCCACGTTGCTCCAGAAGCTCCATCCACCCACTTCTCTACCTCTATTTCAGTTCCGCTAACGGCATTATCGTTCATCAGGATTCGACAGCAGACAACTTGGCTTTTTCATCATCCTTGCCCCGGCTTCCATGTTCAATTAGTTACTAAGTCCTGATAATACTCCCTTAAATATCTCCCAGAGACATTCTCTCTTCTCTTCCCCTCATTGTTTCTCGGCAGAACTATTGCCAAGAGCCCACTAAATACCCTCCCACCTCCAGGTCATCTCCATTCTAATGTGCCCTGGCCATCGTAAACAGCACAATCTCTCTTTAAAAGGTGTTTCCGATTTTTAGAGAAAAGGGCACAGCAGATATAAGCAGTGAGGAAACCCTTTCCTGAATTCCCTTGAAAATGCCCTCAAACAACCAATAAGAGCATGGTGTGAGATCTCTGCCAACAAGATGAAATCAATCGCGTTCTGAATCAGGGCTGAGTTGACATTAATTGCAGTGTCTTTTGAAATAGATTTAAAAATGTATCGTATATCACAAGCTTGTTGAAAAACTTCAATTACTTTGCTATTGCCTAAAGAAAGACAAATCCCAATATATTTTTAAACGTTACATTTGGAAATAATTTAAAACTTACAGAAAAGTTGAAAGAATAAAAATATTACGAAGAATACCTGTATACGCTTTACTCAGATTTACCTATTGCTAACATTTTACTTTATCATTTGCTCTATGTAAATATTCAGACACACCACACAATTATTTTCCAGAACCACTTTAGAGTATGTCATACATATCACGGCCTTTTACCTTTAATAGTTCAGTGTGTATTTCTGAGAATAAGAGGTGTTTTTACGTCACCACTGTCCAGTTATCCTCTTCACTAAATTTAACACTGATTCAATACTTTTATCTAATCTAACGTCTGAATTCCAATATCGCCAAGTGACCCAATAAAGTCCCTTACTGCAGTTTTCTTCCTTCTAGTACAGGACGTAGTAGATCACAGATTGCATTTACTTGCTGTGTCTCTTTCGTTTCCTTTAATCTGGAACATTCCCACAACCTTTCTTTATCTTTTATGACATTGACTTTTTTTTGTAGAGTCCATTTTTTTCTTTTAAATGGAACTTTCCTCATTTGGGTTTGTCTGATGTTTCCTCATGATGAGATTTAAATCAACCATTCCCCGACTGGATGCCACATAAGTAAAACCCTGTCCTCCTTAGGGTGACATGTCTAGGAAGCCCAAATATTTTCAATGTGGCATTCAAGGTCTCTAAATTTTGACTCTTCCTAGAGTCCACACATTCCTCCTTTTGATATTACCCATGAACCCTGTCTGACTGAACACCTAGGGATCAGCCATTGTGGAATCTGTTTGCCTGTCCAATATCCATTCCTTTGGGGAACGCCCCCCCCAACCCTGAATTCCTTACTAATGCTGCTCAATCTTCATTTTTTCCATGGGGTAGATCCCACTTCTGTGGTTCTAGAGATATCATCAGGGACCAGGAATGGCCAATCAAGGTCCTTCCTCTCCTGAGCCACAGAAATGCAAGGATGGGCACATATCCCAAGTTGAGCTGTCCTGGGCTTTCTCCGGACTTCACAGGACGTACCTCTTTTCCTCAAGCCTTGTGAATTATAAGGAGTGCATGTGTGGATCTGTAGAGGAAGGGCAGCTTATTACAATACAGAGAGAGAGGATAATAAGGGAAAACATAGCTACAACTTGAAGTGTGTGTGAAAGAGAAAAAGAGAGGACGAGATATGTGATGACATCATTTAAGCAGCTGATTGCATCATGCCTGTATCCTTCATTACCCAGGACTTTTCAGTTGCATGAGTGGGTAAATTCCTGTGTGGATTAAGCTAACTTGTCAACTGCAAGAATCTGACTTGATGCTCTTTTTTCATACTGGCCTGTGTTGCTGAAGTCCAAGCATGGTAACAGACTCAGGTGATAATACACACACTTACTCTTCAACGTTGTGCACATTTATCTACAGAACAGATCAACATTTCTTAGATTCTGCGTTCACATATTTCTGTAAACACTGTTCAGCTTTGCTCATGAGTAGTCAGGTAGAAGACGTAAGTACATAATTATTTAAAATTATACTTTAAACAGAAAGTTCAATATGAATTCCTGAGAACCCCTAGGATGTATCAAAGGAGGTCTCAGAGGAAAATTCATAGTTCTAAATGTTATGAATTTTAAATTATACAAATGAAAATAAATTATACTTAACTCAAGGAAAACAGATGGCAGCACTTTCCAAAGATAAAAGCAGAAATTACCAGATTATGAAATAGAAAAAAAAAAAGTTGAAATGATGAATACAACTCCAAACATGGTTTTCTGGGGAAAAAAAAAAAAATCTGTTCACTTAATAAAGAGAAGAAGAATAAAATTCAAATTCTCAATATTGAAGAATGGAGAAAGGGTCTCAGACACAGAGGCAATCCAACTTTGCAAGAAAAAATACATGCCTAGAAAGCTTCAGAAGTGAATTCTGTCAAATCTTCAAGAAATAGAAAAGTCTTATGTCATTTAATCTGTTATAGAACATTCTTTTAAAGCATAAGGTGATAAATGCTCACAGAGAAACATTAAAAACTTATCAGGGCACTTCAGCAGGAGCATTTTGCTAGTTCTCAAAATTAGACTATGGATTCATCAAATGGATGGGAGAGGGACGTTCATCCCAGGCAATGGGAATCTGGAGGGCAAAGGCTCGGAGGGATGAATACATGGAGGAAATAAATATTCATCAAATGACACAAGCCTGAAAAGAATGAAAAAAGGACTAAATGTCAGGACTAGGAATGGAAAATAGTCCAATAATCTGGAGTGATGGAGCTGATTCTAAAAATACCAAATATGGTACTAAACTTTGGTAGATAAGACCGGGAAAGTAGTCACATCTGTGATGTCAGTTATTCAACACTAACTCAAAAGGACTCAGAAATATGATGTGGTTAGCAAAAACGTGAAGAATCTTAGGTTATACTGCAAAAGTATACTGTCTAGAAAGAAGAAGATAATAGTCTCCCTCCACAGTGTTCTGGTCAGTACACTTTAATATAGTACTCAGTTTTAAAGGAATATTAATTTCTTAAAAAGAGAGAGAACATATCCAGAGGAAGACTAGGATAATGAGAAGTCACTCGGTGGAACGTGTTGTTTTGCTGATTCTCATTCTTTAGGGAACAACACTTCATTTTTCCTTAGGGAATCATCTCTCCCATCCCCATTCTTAGCCCACGCTGGGCCTTAAAATCAGCCAGAGCAATAGGCATATAATCCAGGCATGTCCCGTCACAGTTTCATCCTCTGGGCAAAAGCGACTGATTAGTTTTGAGGCTCATGGTCACCAAATCAGATCAGGATTTCAGTTGGAACTATTAGGAAAATGTGCACTTTCTGTTTGGCTTGCTGCATTGAGGGGACGTAAGTCTGGGGTTACTAGAGGACAGTGTGGCCATGAAGCCAGTGGAGAGAATATCACAGATGGAGAGAGACAGGTTCCTGATGTCATTAATGAGAACCTTGGTCCAATCGTTCCTGAAGCCAACATGAACTTTACAGTTATTTGAATTTACAAATGTTCTTTACCTAGTTTAAGTTCAGTTTCTGCCATTTGCCGCCATAAGATTTCTACCTAATTCAACCTTAAAACATGTCTTATGAGATACGAGTAAAGGAACTGTTAATTTTGAAATTGAAATGGCACATGGACATCAGGACTGCTCTCCTTAAACTCTCAAAAACCATTTCATTGACATCAAGAACAAGGTAAAGATGCTCTGCACACGAGCATTAATTTTCATTTTGGGGGAGGTTTTATAAAATACAATAAGACAAGAAAAATGAATGATTGCTGAACTACTGGAAAAGAAGAGAAAATTTTTTTATCTTTGCTGACACGATTATAAATATAGAAAGTCTAAGAGTCTACACACAAAAACCATTTTAGCAGCAGTTAGCTCAGGGCTAATCTTCCTCAAAAAAAAAACAAAACATTTTAATTTGATAAAGTGGCTGTATGTAATATAAATACACAAAAATCAATACATTTCTAAATTGAGCACTCAGAAATAAAAATGGGAAAAACATATTCATAAACATGATAAAAGCTAGGAAATATTTAGAAATGCATTAAACGCAAAGATATGGGAATTAAATGAAGAAATCTATAAAATTGTATTTAAGAATATGAATGTAGATACAGTAAGTGGGAAGATAAATGTCCATGGATGGCATGACAATGTATTAAAATATCAACTATTTGAAAATTATCATATTAATTCAATATAATTTCAATTTGGATACCAAACTTTTGTCAATTTTATAAAATGATGGTAATTTTCATTTGGAGAATTAATTTCCCCAAATAACCAAAAATACAATAAAGAAGAATACTGAGGAATGACATGCCTTGCAAGGTATTACAACATATAATGAAATTATCATAATAAAAACAATGCGGTATTAACATAAATAAATAAATAGATGGGGGGGTGAACCTTGAGATAAATTGCATTATAGATGACAATTGTAAATAATGAAAAATGCCAGTAACCAAAGCATACTTTTATTTAACAAATAGTGTTGGCACAACTGCCTTTTATCTGGGAAAAAAATGAAATCCGTTACTTTATACTGTATATTAAATTTTAGATAGATTAAAAATCTAAATGTAAAGAAAAAATAATATGGTTAAATCCTATCTTATAATTTTAAATGATATGCATCTCTCTAGATATTTAAACCACACAAAACAGCTCTAAAATTCTCTCCTAGCACTTTCTCTTGTCCTCAGTCTTATCCCAGCCCTCTGGTAGAACAGGACGGGTATAAAGCAATCAGTCATACAACAAATTAAGGATTCTCCTGAGAACCTAGGAAGGTATCAGGATAGAATGTTACCACCACCAATGTCTGCAGAGAATTGCTATAAACAACAATTAGAAAGCATTTTCATCCCAAATCTTATCTGGTCTCGGATCACATTTCTGTTTTGGTTCTCAGCAAGGAAAGAATTTCCTGTATCATTATTTTTACTGATTATCTCCTGCTCCATCTTATCTACAAATATACCATTTTTTATAAGGAGGAAGAACAAATCAACTAAAGCAACTACGCTTCTTACTAAGGTGACACACCATTGCTGTTCCAATACATACTCCTGGGAGAGTCTGGGAAAAATGGAGGTGGAAGCATCAGAAGAGAGTAAGAAAACTCACACTTATTGTTCACCCACTACATGCAAAATATTTTTGACATCTCATCCAAACCACAAGCAGAGTAAGTATGTCATTCTTCCTGTCTCATAAATAAGGAGAACAAGGCTCAGCAAGGTGAAATAATTTGCTCAAGGTCATTGTGATAACTTTCTTGATGAAGCTTCCTGACTGTTCTCTCCTTTCAGGACTCTTGATTTCTCTTTGAGAAACTATCCACCCCCATTCTGAGTCCTTGTGCATCCAGGGATGCGCACATGGCTGAGGCAGAGCCAATCACTGTGTTTCCCTCCCTGGACACAGAGATTGGTTCAGAGATAGGCACGAGACCTAGCAAATGCTACCTTTGAACTCTGCATATACATAGACTGATAAATTCCTCTATTTACTTAAATCACTTTACATTGGGCTGCTGTCCCTGGTATGGAAAATGTCTTGATTAACCGAGTCACCACAGAGCCAAGAAATGATAAAGCCAAGATATAAACGTCTTTCTTCTTGACTCCAAAGGTCATGATCTTTCTACAAGGCCCTGTTTCCTGGTAAAACACTCTTAGCTGGAGGAAAATAGTATAATTCACTCAAGAATCTGCTGTGATACCTGACACGTCCTCAGCCTGCTGTGAACTCTACACTGTCTTTGATTAGTGAAGAACATTCTGGGAAATTTGATGGAAATGAGATTTCAATTGTCCTGAAAAAAAACAGTGAAGTCCAGTTCCCAAGGATTTGGCTTTATTCAACAGGTGCATGGTCCTGAAGCAAAAGAACATGTTAACATGGAAAGAACAATGGGCTCTGAGTCAAAAGAAAAGAAAGAGAATTCTGCTTCCACCATTCAGCTATGCGATTTGAGTCAAGAGGGTGCACTTTTCTGAACTTTAATTTTTTCTCTTCCTCCTGGCAGAGCTTTTGCGAGACAAAAATAAGATCTTGGCTATTAAAGTACTTTTATTTATTTTTTTAATTGCAAAGGGCTCTAATGTAATATTGCTAAATGTTGCTGGGGTATCTGGGTACAGCTTAGAGTTCCAGTGCCATTATTACAACAGATAATCACCGAGTATTTAGACCCAGCATTAAAAACAAATAACATATTTAAAGAAACGAATATTGGTTAAAAAATAAATAAGTAGGATCAACTTAATTGCATTTACTAATAGAAGAAATTCGCTCAAAGGCAGTCTTAGAAAGATAAAAATGGTGACTAGAAAATAAACACTGTATATCATGTTCTCTTTACAATATCGTACGAAATGGTAAGCTATGTAGATAACATAAAATAAAATGGGTAAATAGAGAGAATAAGTTATAATAAGATTGAAAAAATAAATCTAAAACATTAAAAATACCAAACAAGACTACATAGAACAAAAAGAAAAATATGATAAGGTAATAATAGGAAAAAGGAAGATATCATACAGCTAACGGAGTTGAATAACATACTAAGAGGAGCAGAAGGATTCAAAGCCAGGCAGCTCACTGGATCTGCTGGCGGTTACCGCGTGGACGGTGTGTGACAGGTACGGGGGGTTTTATGTCCCGTATCCCATCTATCCTACCAATAGCACTGCAAACCCAGGATCAAAATTCCTATTTCACAAAGAGGGAAGCTGAGGCCCGGAGTGACTAAAAGATGTGCCTGAGGTGTCACAGCACGTGGAAGTGCAGCTTCGACGGGAACGCCGGTGTTGGGGTTTCTAGAGCAGACTGGCTTCCTTCCACGCGACCCCTGAAACAGCTGGGGCTCCCTCTCAGCGTTTCCCCAAGGCTGGTGTTTGTCGTGGGTGTCACTGGGATTTCAAGAGAGCACTGATATCCTTAGGGCATGAGGTAGTCTCACAAGAGCCCGGGATCCACCCCCCATCCTTTCAGTTACAGCCCCATTTCCCCCCACCGGAACCGTGTCTTGGACACGCGCAGCCCCTGCCCAGCTGGCGTGGAGTGCCCAAGCCCGGCCTCAGCCAATCAGCTTATCGCATTCCCTTCACAACAGCAAGTGTTCCAGGGAGAGCAGTCGGCTGAAGCAGGCCAATCAGAGCCAGGGGTCTCAGATGGCAGGGCTTCCATTTGAGCTTAGGTTGTCGCTCGCATCCCACCCCACCCTGCGTATATGGCCGGGACTTCAACCGACAATATGAAGAATCACAACGGCGAGAGCCATCCACCCCACAAGGGGGAGCACCTGCCTGGGAATGGGCCACATAGGGTGCAAGACGGAGCCAGGCAGTGGAGAAAGAACCACCATTCTGCTGGCACTGCTTTACCCTCAGTCACGCCAACGCGAAGGCAAAATGCTCCCCGCACCTTACAAGCTCTTGAGCTGGCGAGCCCGGGGATTCCTTCCTCACAACCTAACATTTACAGAGACATCCCCTTGAAGCCTTACATCGCTGTGTGAGAAACCATGAAGGAAGCCAAGAACAATTCTCATGCCTAGCTTCAAAGCCCTAAGATGCTGACTCTCTGGGACCACGGACGTCACTGTCAGACCACCAAGGCACGAACTAGGAGCCGTAGGCATATCTCAGACTACTTGGATGCTTGCTTTGAGGACTAGATATTTTAATTATGTGGCTAAGAAGAGCACGGGTTCCCTTTTGTGTTGGGTTTCAATAGAAAGCGTCAGATAAACCTGGATTCAGACATTAGCTTTGTCACATACTAGAGACACGAGCCTTGGGAAGTTAGTGGTTCTGCCCTACCACTGTGCCTTGGTACATAATATTCCCTCTACCTGGCACACGCTTCCACCCCTCTTCCACCTCCCCTGTTTGCCTGGCTGAGCCCTGGTCATCATCCAGATCTCAGCTTAGACATCACTTCCTCCAGGAAGCCCTCCTTAACTTCTCACCCTAAGGTCTAAATGAAGTTTGCCTTTTCCAGGTTCCCAGAGAACCTCCATTCTCTGCTTGTCCCAGCACTTGTTTCACTATTATAATCATCAAAAATAATCATAAATATCTAGTTCCCCCACCAGAATAGAAGCTTCCTGAGGGCAGGGAGTGTACTATAGTATTCACGATCTAAGCCCCGTCGTGAACTAGCAGGGCGCAAAAGTTTTACTGAATGAGCAAGTATCTCAGTCTTTCCATTTCCTCCTCTGTGTAACGGACATCACTGTAGCCAGCCTCACAGGACTGCTTGGAGATTTAATTCAGTATGTAGATAGCCCAGCACACACCTGGCACACAGTAGGTGCTGAATAAATGTTAATTCCCTTCTACTTCGTTTACCCTTTCCAAGAAATGTGCGTGTTAAGGACTCATTCTTTGCTAATCAATAACTTGATCTCCCTGAGTGCCATTAATAAAACTAATAAAATCCTCACTATTTCCTCAAAAGACCAAGGCAACTCAGGGGTCAATGATCATCTGTCTCAGCTTGACAGTAATTCCTGGGTCACACTCACCGTGGAAAGCTCTTTTTCTCTCAGTAGCTGTCAACATGGAATAAAGTGATTAAAAGTGTTAAAAATCATATATAATAAATGGCGCCAATATAAAACTTAATGCCCCTAATATTTCCTCAGAGTTGCTACCTTTTCATTAATTGAAGCAAGAAATGTTCCACTTAGTTAAAATAGCTACTTAGTATCCTGCTCAGAAACACATCTGCAGCCCCAGTTCACTGGTTCAGTGGGTTTAAATTAGTTGGTATCAATGTTATTGATGATATGAGGATTCAGAGCGCGTGCTGAGGCTGTGAGGAGGGTGATGCTCTGGGCTTCCGTATTCTCCGCACGCACGGACTCGGGGCTCTGCCGGGGTGTGCTGGCGAGCTGACCGCAGGGTCTTATAACAAAAGCTGCAAGGAGGACAACCACAGGCCACCTGATGGAGACCCTGGCATCACAGTAGATCCTTTGCTCCAATGAATGGAAACTGATCCTGCTGTGTGCCTGAGGGAGAACAACACTGTTATTGAACATCTATCTAATATACAAGGCAAGGCAGAGCCCAGTGGTTAAAGGCACTGACCCCAGAGTCAGGCAGCTTTGGGTTTCAATCTGGCTCTGCCACTCCCTACACATCCTTGGGCACAGCAGTTAATCTCGCTGAGCTGCTGTCTTTATCTGCAAAATGGAGATAGTAACAGCACCTGAGTCCCGAGGTTATTGTGAGGATGAAGTCCACCTGTCACTTAGCACAGCGCCAGGCACGTGCCAAAGCTTAGATATTCTCCTTTTCCTAATACATGTGTGATGTCATTTCACCTTCACACTGGTCCTATTAGATACGCATTATTATCCCACTAGAAGGGTCACTGGATTTAGAGCCAAAACATCTGGGTTCAAAAGTTTTTTAGACTGGCCAAAATCCAGACCACTGACACCACCAAATGCGAGTGAGGATGAGGAGCAGCAGGAACTCTTGTTCATTGCTGGTGGGAATGCAAAATGGTCCAGCCACTGTGGAAGACAGTTTGGCGGCTGCTCACAAAACTAAGCATACTCTTACCAAGGACCCAGCAGTTGTGCTCCTTGGTATTTACGCAAAGGAGCTGAAAACTTATGTCCACACAAAAACCTGCACGTGGATGTTTACAGCGGCTTTATTCATAACTGCCGAAACCTGCAAGCAATCAAGATGTCGTTCCACAGGTGAATGGATAAATAAGCTGTGGGACATCCAGACAATGGAATATTATTCTGTGCTGAAAAGAAATGAGCTATTAAGTCATGAAAAGACACGGAGGAAGCTTAAATGCATATTACTAAGTGAAAGGAGCCAATCTGAAAAGGCTACATACTGTATAATTCCAACTATATGACATTCTGGAAAAGGGAACACTACGGAAACAGTAATAAGATGCGTGTTTCACAGGGTTGGGGGGCCGGGAGAGAAACAGGCAGAGCACAGAGATTTTTTAGAGCAGTGAAAATATTCTGTATGATACTACGATGGTGGGTATATGTCTTGAGAAATGTGTCCAAACAAATTTATGTTGTACACAGAATGTACGACACCAAGAGTGAACACTAATGTATACTCTGGACTTTTGATGACTAAACAAAAAACCTGTCCCAGAGATAAAGTAGCTGTGTCACCTTAGCTCATGCATTCAAGCTCTCCCAAAGTCATGTTCTTATCCATAAAATGGGAATAAATAACCCAGGTGAGGTCACTATGAGTTTAACTGAGGTCATGCCTTAGAAAGGGTAAGGGGACCAATAGGTCACTGGTAGACCCAAAATAAAAGGCACCCACAGTTCCATGGGGCCTCAGCTTGGGGAGGGCACCTGTTTCAGGAGGCACAGCCTGGGGCTGGGAGACCTGGAAGCAGGCACAGAGCCAGCGCTGATGGGAGGAAGCTGGAGTTGTTTACATTCCTAATTACAGGAATCAAGGCTTCAGCACAGCCAGGTGTCATTCCAACAGACAAGGTTGATAGGATGTGAACGGGCCCAGCTGCCACCACTCTGCTCGCGGACGACAGGCGTGGCGATGAAGTCAGATGAATTACCCTGCAGCCTGGCCGTGCTGGTCAACTTCAGCTGCTTGGAGGCACAGATTAAAATTCAGTCTTGCAAATTCTACGTTTCTCCCAAAACCTCCTCGCGGTTGCCTTAGGTCTGTTCCCCAGAAAGGCGCCGCCACGGGGAGCAGTGTGCAAGTCAGACATTTGGCCGGTGGCCTCAAATGTGGTCCCCTTTCCCCCTCCAATGGTGAAGTTCAGGAAGGAGGAATGTACTAAGAGCACCAGCTTCAGAGTCCAAACCCTGCCACGTGCAAGGTGTGTGAAGTGCCGCCAATCATTTAACCATTTTGGAATTCAATTTCCTCATCTGTAATATGGGAATAGTCCTTTTAGGGTTGCTGTGAGGATAAAGCACTTACAGGCACATAGGAATCTAACTCAATAAATAGTAGTGAAAATTATTAGCAGTATTGCTTTAATGGGCTACCTGCGCAAGTTCTGAGCCCAGGCATCCATCAATTTATAGTCCGCGCCCTACCAGCCGGCAGCCGCTTTAACTAGACCGATTAACAACCTGTTTCTGATCAATGATTTATCACTTATGTTTCCCTGTTAATGAAATGTAATTGCCAAGCCCGAGATGTAACACGGCAGCAAAACAAACCACCATCTGAAAATTATATCCCTGGTCCCATAAGTAAAGCGGCAGCAACATGCTGGAATGCCTTATGATCAGAGGGAGCGTCACCAGGCCTGGCCTTCGAGGCGCTTGTTCTGTTTGAAGGTGGAAGAGGTACTCCTCGCCAGTGTATTCTTCTCCATAAAAATTAACGCTGTAACAGGACGCCAAATGGCTTCAGCTAATGTGCTTTTGAATGAGGACTAAATTTTATTCATAAGCATCAGTGTCAGGACTAAAATAACATTTTTATGGACGCTGCAAGCATAAACAGCAGTGCTGACTGAAACAGGACTGCCACTGAACTGACTTGTTTCCCTCCGCGTGGCTGCTCAGACAGCAGAGGACTGGGAACCAGAGACCCTGGCCACGGGTCTCGCTTCTGGTCTCTCCTGTTTTGTGACATTGGGGGCAAATTAACTAAAAACGAAAATGAAAACAAAGCACTCCCCCTAACCTTCAGCCTCATCGTCTGTAAAGTGGGGTAGTAATACAACTGACCTCCCAGAGATATTGTGAATATTAAGCTCATTTATTCATTCATCCATAATGCCAGTTTCCAGGCTTGGTTCTGGGCACACGGAAGTAATCAAAACAGAAACAACTGCTTGTGTGGAACTTACATCCCAGTGGGAGAAGACAGACACTAGGAAATGAATAATTACGTTGGATGCTACGTTAGGGAGAGGTAACTGTTACTGAGAAAAATTAACTGAAAGAAGGAGACTGGGGATGCTAATGGGCGGTGGAGGATGCAGGCAATTTTAAATAGAGTGGTCAAGAAGGTCATACTGAGAAGGTGACATTTAAACAACCTGGTGGGTCTACATGCATCAGGACTTGAGCAGAGAGCCAGACTCACACAGTAAATATCCAATAGATGGTAGGTATTGCTGTTCCCAGGAGAATGGTATGAAAATACATATATGAGAGAGCTTTCAAAACGGCAGAGCTATATAATCCAGATGAGTGGGTTAATGTGTGTGAATGACTGAGTAGACTTCTGACACCCCATCCTGCAATCAAGAGTGACCCTAAGATGGATGCCATGGGCAGGAAAAGCTGCGTTTGACCCCAGGAAGGCCAGAGGGTCCTGGGTCATGTGTTGAACAACAGGCGGCCTCCTACCTCCTACAGTGTCCACATGTGGTGGGCGCTCAGCTGTTGGCCCAGAGACTGAACGAGGCCAAGGGGTGTGGAGAGACAAGGAGGGGCCTTGGTTTCCCCAAGAGCTACCTGAATTCCTAAGGGCTTTTATGGATGGAGGAGGATGCTACCGTGTCATTTTAGCCCTTGAATTTCTAGAGATTCCTAGAGTTGAACTTCCTAGATTGTGATTTCCCCTGTCTGGAATCAGAAGACCAACATTCAAATCTGGGCTTTGAATCTTCTTAACTGTGTGATATTGAAAGATGTCACGTATCCTAAAATGTGCACCGTGAGAGTAGCTCATGAGTCACAAAACCAGTACAGGGTAGAAGTGGGACCTAAAGGCAGGTGTTTCTGACTCAAAACCCCACATTGACATGGATTTGGGATGGTGGGAGCACAGCTCTGTTAGGACGAGGTAAGACTCCACACGATTCAGCCCTGCCTTAGCTATCTAATTGTCTTTCCCCCCAACAAAGAGCTTTCTGATAAAAGGAGGGCCATGTCTCCGGATTCAGAGCACATTACACGTGTTACTTACCTTCATCTGAAAGGGGGGAGTCAAAGTAACCTCATGTCACTGAGGGAAATAAAAATAATACGTTTATCGAATATTAATGTGACAGACACAATGCTAAGCACTCTCTGGGCATCACTGGCTTTAATTCTTTTTTTTTTCTTTCTTTTTTGTTTTTTTTTGAGGAAGATTAGCCCTGAGCTAACTGCTTCCAATCCTCCTCTTTTTTGCTGAGGAAGCCTGGCCCTGAGCTAATATCTTTGCCCAGCTTCCTCTACTTTATACATGGGACGCCTACCACAGCATGGCTTGCCAAGCTGTGCGATGTCTGCACCCGGCATCCGAACTGGCAAAGCCCCGGCCACCGAGAAGCAGAAGGTGCGCACTTAACCGCCGTGCCACCGGGCTGGCCCCCACTGGCTTTAATTCTTACAGCGAGGTGGTACTATTATTCCCATTTTTCAGAACAGGAGACTGAGCCCTGGAACGTGAAGATTTTGCCCAACATCACACAGCTTGAAAATGACGATGAAACTCAAGCATCCGCCTCCAGAGACTGTGCGATGACTCTCGACTATCCATAGCCCTTCGAGGAGCTCGATCACTTGTGGGCACACAGCAGGGACCTAATCAAGAGACACTAGCCCTAACCTTTCTGTGAGGGCAAACCCTCTCCTCAGTGCCCCTGCACACATCTTCCCACATCTAAGTCTTTGCGAAGAAGGGGCTCCCTGCCTGAAATACCTTTCCTGTTTCTCTCCTCACCACAATACCCTCCATGTTTATCAAGGCCAAAGGGAAGATCTGCCTCCTCCAGGAAGCCAACAGGGATCACACCGGGACAAACGGGTTAATCTGAAATTCCAAATATTCTATCTGTAGTGAAAGTATGTTTTCTCTTTTATTGCCTGCCTATGTCATTAATCACTCCTTCTGGAAGTAACCTCCAATCTTCTTTTGAGGGAGCCAGCACATCCAAATTATCAGTCCAGGTGATTTACCTGAAGCTCAACTCCAACCCCAGGCTCCAAGAATGAGATACCACCAAACCTGGGCCAACTACCGGACCTCAGGATGTTTGTTAAACCTATGTTGGGAAATAGACACAATTTTTATTCTGGGGAGGACAAGCTGGTAGGGTGTAGACCCTGGAGATGCCTGTGCCCATCTTTTCCCTTACTGAGGAGAGACTGGTTAAGAATCAAGAATAAAACAAAAGGAGACATATGCCCAATGGCATTATTTGAACTCATTGATAAAGCTATATCTGAATCAGTTAAGTGTTCCAATACATGTATTCTTGTCTCCTGAAGCCATTTTGAGTTGAGTTTCTACCACTTGCAACTAAAAGACTCTTAATGCACACACACTCTTCAACATTTTAGCCCTGCAGACTCACCCTTTCATAATTTTCTATTACAAACAATGTATTCTATAACCCCAGAAATCTTACAGGCTCCTTAAGGACAGCAGCAGATTCCTTTTCTAAGGGACCAAGAACTTATACCAGAGTTCAGGGTACTTTGTGCCTGATCACGTTAATTGAAATAACCTGTTTAGCACCTATGGCACTATGCACAGAGATGGGGATATAAAGTCAGGTTCTAATACTGATTCTACACTTTACTACGTGGGTAACCTTGGCAAAGGCCTTTCATCCACCTAAGTCTCAGTGTCCTCATATAAACTGGAGACAATAATGTCCAGGACTTTGGGTGTAAGAATCAAGTGATCTAGGCTACTGAAAAGGCTTTTATTTCCCTGGGATAATTTTGACAGCATTAGATTGTTTTCCCAAGAGCAGCCAAGTCGAGGGAGATTATTTCGAATTCCACGGTGCTACAGATGCGGTCAGTAGCAACTGCAAGCTGGAAAGGAAACAAAGTTGGGTGTAATCCATTCAAGTTCACACGTTTCACCAGGGACAGCCTCCGAGCCTTTAATACTTATGTATGCATTTATCCATTTATTTAATCAACCACTACTAACGCCTACTACAGGCCAGACGCTGCTCTAAGTACTTTACGGCTATGAAATATCCTCTCACCTTTACACTCACCTATGGAGTGTGTATGATAATCATCCCCGTTTGACAGATCAGGAAACTGACACACACAATGGTACGGTAACTTGCCCAAGTTCACACAGCCCGTAGGTGGCAGAGCTAGGACCCGTTTGACAGAGTCTGGCTCCAGAGTCCACGCTCCGAATCACCACGCTTAGTCTCCAAAAACCTATAGAAAGCGCCAGCCTTAACCGAAAAGTTTTGTTTTCCCCACCCTACAGTCCCTACGCGGCCCCAGGCTCCAGGGCACTCTTTCAGCTCCTCTGACAGGCCATACTCCTCCCTTGCCCCGTCCCAACGCTCTCCCGCACAAGTCCTCCTTTTCTTGTAGGCATTTGCTCTCAGCTTCAACATCACTGCCTAAGCCACAAAGTCTATCAGTAACTGCCGTATTTCTCAGCACCCAACACGAAATAGTTTTTACGTATCTCCTAGGTAACTAGTCGCTGCCTATCTGTCCTTTCCAACTAGGCTGTGAGGCCCAGTACGTCAAACACCCTGTCAGTCTTGCTCACCAAGTGTCCAGACCACTGAACAACGCACCGACCAGAGGAAAGGAAGGACTTGTCCCAAGGTCAGCTCTCCAGACTTTCTGTGGAAGGAGGGAACGAACGGAGCACCCTCGAGCCTCACGCTTTCTCTGCCAGACTTTCAAGTGTGGGACACATACCTGTGCTCACAATGCTCCCCGGACAGCCCCCACCGCACCCCTAACAGCTAGACTTCCGCACAGTCAAGGGCTTTGGAAAGCACTGGCTCTGCACACAAACGTTACGTGGCCCTCGACAGGCCACTTCCCCTGAACCGGCCTGAGCTTCAGGGGCACAACAGGCTTCATGAAAACCCCAACGGAACGTAGCCTCTAAAGGAGGGAGACCTGCACTCCTCAGAACGCATCGAGACCAGTGTCCTTATCGACTTCGCGTCTGTCCCTCCAAGAAGCCAAGACCCCGGGGGCCGCTTCAGCGCCCGACTCCCGGGCACCGCGTCCCCAGGCTGGCCCCGTGCCCGGCACACACCGCCCGTTCCATGAACGAGTGACGCGCACGAAGAGACCCCCCCCCCCCCCCCGCCCCCCCCCCCCCCCCCCCCCCGCTCCACGCGCCGCACAGCTGTCCCGCGACCTGACGGGCACCTCTCGGCGCACAAGCCTATTCCTCAGAAACACGCTCGCCTCCCACCAGCCCCCAGGCCCACGCCCCCAGGTACCTCTCCCAGATGGCATCATCTTCGCAGGCGCCCTGGTCGTCCGTGTCCGGCGAGCAGGAAGAGCGGGAGCTGAAGGAGGGCCACCTCAGGCCAGCGGCCGTGGCTGTGGAGGGCCCGGGCTGCTGTGCCCAGCGGGGACACGGAGCGGCGTCCACGGACGAGCCCGGCCCGGGAGAGAGCCGCAGAGCGCGGCCGGACTCCGCGGGGCTCGGCTCTGGCCAGGCAGGCGCGGCTCGCCGACGCCTCCCACGCCTCCCGCGACGGTGGCCCGGCAGCCGCGCGCGCTCCTCTCCTCGCGGGCGCGCGCCGCCGCCCAGACGCTCCCAGGCCGTTGCCCCGCCCCCTCCGGCGGTGGACTGCGGACAGGGACAGGGACACCCTCCTGGGAGAACTCCTGGGGCCCCGCCCACACGCTTCGGACCTTCGCGGAGCGGGAAGGTGCGCTGACAGGGACGCAGGGTCCCCGCCAAGCTCGCTCTCGGGGAACTGCAGCCTCCTCCCTCGGGTTTTACTCGAACGTCAGACCCGAAACCACGCAACGTCTACAAGCAAACCCTTTGACATCAGTCTTAGCAGCCTATGTTCAAGTACCACGTCTGACTGGGCAATGGAAACAAAATACAAAATGAACAAACGGGACTACATCAAAGTAAAAAAATCTTCTGCACGGCAAAGGAAACCATCCACAAAACCAAAACGCAACCTAACACCTGGGAGAAGATACTTGCAAACCGTATGTCGGATAAGGGGTTAATACCCAAAATACAGAAAGAACTCATACACCTCAACAACAAAACAAATCAACAACCCAATTAAAAAAACGGGCAAAAGATCTGAGCAGTGACTTCTCCAAACAAGACATCCGGATGGCCAACAGGCCTATGGAGAGGTGCTCAACATCATGAGCGATCAGACAAGTGCAAATGAAAACTACCATGAGACGTCACCTTACTCTGGTCAGAATGGCTCTAAGTAGCAAGACAAGAGACAAGTGTCGGAGAGGATGTGGAGAGACGGGAACTCTCCTGCACTGCTGGTGGGGGCGCAGACTGGTGCAGCCACTATGGAAAGCAGTAGGGAGTATCCTCAGAAAACTAAGAATAGATCTACCGTTATGATCCCGCTATCCCACTGCTGGCTATTCATCCAAAGAACTCGAAGACACAAATGCAGAAAGACACGTGCACCCCTAGGTTCACTGCAGCATTATTCACAACAGCCAAAACTTGGAAGCAACATAGGTGCCCATCAAGGGAGGAATGGATAAAGAAGATGTGGTACGTATACACAATGGAATACTACTCGGCCATAAGAAATGATGAGACCCGGCCATTTGTGACAACCTGGATGGACCCTGAGGGTATTATGTGAAGTGAAATAAATCAGAGGGAGAAAGTCAAACACCGTGTGATCTCACTCATGAGCAGAAGATAAAAACAATCACAAACACACACAGAGCCACGGAGATTGGATTGCTGGTTACCATAGGGGGAGGGGGGGAGGGGAGAGAGCAAAAGGGGTGATGAGGCTCACATGGGAGGTGACGGACTATAATTAGTTTTTGGGTGGTGAACACGATGTAATCTACACAGAACTCGAAATATATTACAACGTACATCTGAAAGCTATATGATGTTAGAATCCACTGTTACTGCAATAAAATAAAATACAATACAATAAAATACAATACAATAAAGAAGTGTAGGAGCCTCAAGAGGCTGACAGGCTTTTGAAAAGTTATTCTAGGGATTTTTACGGCTTAGCTCAGGGCGGCAGACACCAGCCTGAGACACAGCTGTGACACAGTCACTAACTTCAACTAAATTATATTCCGACCGGAGGAAAATCAAAACTACTATAATAATAATAATTTATCAAAGGCCTCACTTTGTGCCAGATCCTGTGCTCACTGCTTTGCACCAACTATCTCATTTAATCCTCACATCCCAAAGCTAGGTTACCGCTACTCTCCCCATTTTAAAGGTGAGGAGACGGAAGCAGAATGATGGCAATCTGCCTGGAATTCACAGAAGGATTCTCTATGTAATGACGTGACTTTTGGACAAGACTTAAAGGTTTAACACATTACAGTGAAGATGCAGATCCCAGTATCACAGAACGCGAAAAACACTGAGTCCTGCCAAGTGCATTAAAACACTAATTATGGATCCTCACAATCTCTTGGCCTGTTTTCTCAGATGAGGGAAAACCCAGTGTGAAAAACCCTTGATGAGAGGTCTGCAGAGGAGGACTACGTCTGGTCTTTAAAGCCGGGAACTATCCCAGTAGATTCGGAGTCAGTGGGCCCAGAGGAGGCCTTGAGCGTCTCTGTTCTTTGAAAAAGCCCCACAGGCTACACTTCCGTGCCCTTGGAGTTGGGCAGTTCAGTCATGCCCTACATCGGGACGTTTCAGTCAACAACGGGGCTCCCATAAGATTAGTCCCATGCGGCCTAGGTGTGTAGGAGGCTCTGCCATCTAGGATTAGGAACTCCGTGGTGTTTGCACAGTCTCGAGATTGCCTGACTGTGACACACTCCTCAGAACTGATCCCCACTGTTAAGCAAAGCATGACTGGACTGCCTTAGATTCTCCACGGTTCCAGACCCTGCACTGTTTACATGACTGCACACGCAGAGGGCACCGTGTCTGAGGCAGAGAGCAGCTGGAATCACACAAGCTCTCGACAGAGAGTCAGGGAAAGGCGTGCTCTGCTTACAGGACTCTCTACTTTTCTCTGTGTCTGAACCATTTCATAGCTAATCTGCTGTTTTTAACCGAACAGCTTTGCAGAAAAGAAAAAAAAAAAAAAGGTTACCAACAAATACTAAACAAACCAATATAAACAATACATATTAAATAAGCCTAACCCTACTATGCTACTGAAAAGGCGTTTATTTCCCTGGGATAATTTTGACAGCATTAGATTGTTTTCCCAAGAGCAGCCAAGTCGAGGGAGATTATTTCGAATTCCACGGTGCTACAGATGCGGTCAGTAGCAACTGCAAGCTGGAAAGGAAACAAAGTTGGGTGTAATCCATTCAAGTTCACACGTTTCACCAGGGACAGCCTCCGAGCCTTTAATACTTATGTATGCATTTATCCATTTATTTAATCAACCACTACTAACGCCTACTACAGGCCAGACGCTGCTCTAAGTACTTTACGGCTATGAAATATCCTCTCACCTTTACACTCACCTATGGAGTGTGTATGATAATCATCCCCGTTTGACAGATCAGGAAACTGACACACACAATGGTACGGTAACTTGCCCAAGTTCACACAGCCCGTAGGTGGCAGAGCTAGGACCCGTTTGACAGAGTCTGGCTCCAGAGTCCACGCTCCGAATCACCACGCTTAGTCTCCAAAAACCTATAGAAAGCGCCAGCCTTAACCGAAAAGTTTTGTTTTCCCCACCCTACAGTCCCTACGCGGCCCCAGGCTCCAGGGCACTCTTTCAGCTCCTCTGACAGGCCATACTCCTCCCTTGCCCCGTCCCAACGCTCTCCCGCACAAGTCCTCCTTTTCTTGTAGGCATCTGCTCTCAGCTTCAACATCACTGCCTAAGCCACAAAGTCTATCAGTAAATGCCGTATTTCTCAGCACCCAACACGAAATAGTTTTTACGTATCTCCTAGGTAACTAGTCGCTGCCTATCTGTCCTTTCCAACTAGGCTGTGAGGCCCAGTACGTCAAACACCCTGTCAGTCTTGCTCACCAAGTGTCCAGACCACTGAACAACGCACCGACCAGAGGAAAGGAAGGACTTGTCCCAAGGTCAGCTCTCCAGACTTTCTGTGCAAGGAGGGAACGAACGGAGCACCCTCGAGCCTCACGCTTTCTCTGCCAGACTTTCAAGTGTGGGACACATACCTGTGCTCACAATGCTCCCCGGACAGCCCCCACCGCACCCCTAACAGCTAGACTTCCGCACAGTCAAGGGCTTTGGAAAGCACTGGCTCTGCACACAAACGTTACGTGGCCCTCGACAGGCCACTTCCCCTGAACCGGCCTGAGCTTCAGGGGCACAACAGGCTTCATGAAAACCCCAACGGAACGTAGCCTCTAAAGGAGGGAGACCTGCACTCCTCAGAACGCATCGAGACCAGTGTCCTTATCGACTTCGCGTCTGTCCCTCCAAGAAGCCAAGACCCCGGGGGCCGCTTCAGCGCCCGACTCCCGGGCACCGCGTCCCCAGGCTGGCCCCGTGCCCGGCACACACCGCCCGTTCCATGAACGAGTGACGCGCACGAAGAGACCCCCCCACCCCCCCGCCCCCCCCCCCCCCCCCCCCCCCCCCCCCCGCTCCACGCGCCGCACAGCTGTCCCGCGACCTGACGGGCACCTCTCGGCGCACAAGCCTATTCCTCAGAAACACGCTCGCCTCCCACCAGCCCCCAGGCCCACGCCCCCAGGTACCTCTCCCAGATGGCATCATCTTCGCAGGCGCCCTGGTCGTCCGTGTCCGGCGAGCAGGAAGAGCGGGAGCTGAAGGAGGGCCA
The DNA here is from genome assembly GCF_041296265.1 of Equus caballus. Taxonomy (NCBI): domain Eukaryota; kingdom Metazoa; phylum Chordata; class Mammalia; order Perissodactyla; family Equidae; genus Equus; species Equus caballus. The sequence goes on from NC_091702.1 coordinate 1,196,141, forward strand.
CCTCAGGCCAGCGGCCGTGGCTGTGGAGGGCCCGGGCTGCTGTGCCCAGCGGGGACACGGAGCGGCGTCCACGGACGAGCCCGGCCCGGGAGAGAGCCGCAGAGCGCGGCCGGACTCCGCGGGGCTCGGCTCTGGCCAGGCAGGCGCGGCTCGCCGACGCCTCCCACGCCTCCCGCGACGGTGGCCCGGCAGCCGCGCGCGCTCCTCTCCTCGCGGGCGCGCGCCGCCGCCCAGACGCTCCCAGGCCGTTGCCCCGCCCCCTCCGGCGGTGGACTGCGGACAGGGACAGGGACACCCTCCTGGGAGAACTCCTGGGGCCCCGCCCACACGCTTCGGACCTTCGCGGAGCGGGAAGGTGCGCTGACAGGGACGCAGGGTCCCCGCCAAGCTCGCTCTCGGGGAACTGCAGCCTCCTCCCTCGGGTTTTACTCGAACGTCAGACCCGAAACCACGCAACGTCTACAAGCAAACCCTTTGACATCAGTCTTAGCAGCCTATGTTCAAGTACCACGTCTGACTGGGCAATGGAAACAAAATACAAAATGAACAAACGGGACTACATCAAAGTAAAAAAATCTTCTGCACGGCAAAGGAAACCATCCACAAAACCAAAACGCAACCTAACACCTGGGAGAAGATACTTGCAAACCGTATGTCGGATAAGGGGTTAATACCCAAAATACAGAAAGAACTCATACACCTCAACAACAAAACAAATCAACAACCCAATTAAAAAAACGGGCAAAAGATCTGAGCAGTGACTTCTCCAAAGAAGACATCCGGATGGCCAACAGGCCTATGGAGAGGTGCTCAACATCATGAGCGATCAGACAAGTGCAAATGAAAACTACCATGAGACGTCACCTTACTCTGGTCAGAATGGCTCTAAGTAGCAAGACAAGAGACAAGTGTCGGAGAGGATGTGGAGAGACGGGAACTCTCCTGCACTGCTGGTGGGGGCGCAGACTGGTGCAGCCACTATGGAAAGCAGTAGGGAGTATCCTCAGAAAACTAAGAATAGATCTACCGTTATGATCCCGCTATCCCACTGCTGGCTATTCATCCAAAGAACTCGAAGACACAAATGCAGAAAGACACGTGCACCCCTAGGTTCACTGCAGCATTATTCACAACAGCCAAAACTTGGAAGCAACCTAGGTGCCCATCAAGGGAGGAATGGATAAAGAAGATGTGGTACGTATACACAATGGAATGCTACTCGGCCCTAAGAAACGATGAGCTCCGGCCATTTGTGACAACGTGGATGGACCTTGAGGGTATTATGCGAAGTGAAATAAATCAGAGGGAGAAAGTCAAACACCGTGTGATCTCACTCATGAGTACATGATAAAAACAATGACGAACACGCACAGAGCAACGGAGATTGGATTGGTGGTTACCGTAGGGGGAGGGGGGAAGGGGAGAGAGCCGAAGGGGCGATGAGGCTCACATGTGAGGTGACGGACTATAATTAGTTTTTGGGCGGTGAACACGACGTAATCTACACAGAATTCGAAATGTATTACAACGTACCTCTGGAAAGCTACGTGATGTTAGAATCCACTGTCACTGCAATAAAGTAAAATAAAATAAAATAAAACAAAATAAAATAAAGAAGTGTAGGAGCCTCAAGAGGCTAACAGGCTTTTGCAAAGTTATTCTAGGGATTTTTACGGCTTGGCTCAGGGCGGCAGACACCAGCCTGAGACACAGCTGTGACATAGCCACGAACTTCAACTCGACTATATTCCGACTGGAGGGAAGTCAAAACTACTGTAATCATAATTTATTGAAGGCTTCGCTTTGTGCCAGATCCTGCGCCGACTGCTTTGCACCAACTGTCTCGTTTAATCCTCACATCCAAAAGGTAGGTTACCGTTATTCTCCCCATTGTAAAGGTGAGGAGAGGAGGCGGAAGCAGAAAGATGGCAACCTGCCTGGAATTCACAGAAGGATTCTCTAGGTAATGACATGACTTTTGGACAAGACTTAAAGGTTTAACACATGACAGTGAAGACGCAGATCCCAGTATCACAGAACGTGAAAAACACTGAGTCCTGCCAAATGGATTAAAACACTAACTATGGATCCTCACAATCTCTTGGCCTGTTTTCTCAGGTGAGGGAAAACCCGGTGTGGAAAACCGTTGAGGAGATGTCTGCAGATGAGGACTATGGCTGGTCTTTAAAGCCGGGAACTATCCCAGTAGATTCTGAGTCAGTGGGTCCAGAGTAGGCCTCGAGCGTCTCCGTTCTTTGACAGAGCCCCACAGGCTACACTCCCGTGCCCTTGGAGTTGGGAAGTACCGTCAGGCGCTACATCAGGACGTTTCAGTCAACAACGGGGGTCCCAAAAGATTAGTCCCATAGAGCCAAGGTGTGTAGGAGGCTCTGCCATCTAGGTTTATGAACTCCGTGGTGCTTGCACGCTCACGAGATTGCCTGACCGTGACGCACTCCTCAGAACCTAGCCCCACTGTTAAGCAAAGCATGACTGCACTGCCTTAGATTCTCCACGGTTCCGGACCCTGCACGGTTTAGATGACTGCACACGCAGAGGGCACCGCGTCTGAGGCAGAGAGCGGCTGGAGTCACAAAAGCTCTCGACAGAGAGTCAAGGAAAGGCGTGCTCTGCTTACACGACTCTCTACTTTTCTCTGGGTCTGAACTATTTTACAGCTAATCTACTTTTTTTAACCGAGCAGCTTTGCCAAGAAAAAGTTACCAACAAATACCAGCCAAACCAATATAAGCGATACCTATTAAATAAGCCTGACCCTACTAGGCTACTGACAAGGCTTTTATTTCCCTGGGATAATCTGGACAGCATTAGATTCTGTTACCAAGAGCAGCCAAGTCGAGGGAGATTATTTCTAATTCCACAGTGCCACAGATGCGGTCAGTAGCAACTGCAAGCTGGAAAGGAAACAAAGCCGGGTGTAATCCATTCCAGTTCACACGTTGCACGAGGGACAGCCTCCAAGCCTTGAATACTTATGTATGCATTTATCCATTTATTTAATCAACCACTACTAACGCCTACTGAAGGCCAGACACTGCTCTAAGTACTTTACGGACATGAAATAGCCTCTAACCTTTACACTCACCTATGGAGTGTGTGTTATAATCATCCCCGTTTTACAGATCAGGAAACTGACACACAGAATGGTACAGTAACTTGCCCAAGTTCACACAGCCCGTAGGTGGCAGAGCTAGGACCCATGTGACAGAGTCTGGCTCCAGAGTCCACGTGCTGAATCACCACGCTTAGTCTCCGAAGACCTATAGAAAGCGGCAGCCTTAATCGAAAAGTTTGGTTTTCCCCACCCTACAGTCCCTACGCGGCCCCAGGCTCCAGGGCACGCTTTCAGCTCCTCTGACAGGCCATCCTCCTCCCTTGCCCTGTCCCAACGCTCTCCCGCACAAGTCCTCCTTTGCTTTTAGGCATCTGCTCTCAGCTTAAACATCACTGCCTAAGTCACAAAGTCTAACAGTAAATGCCGTATTTCTCAGCACTCAACACAGAATTGCTTTTACGTATCTCCTAGGTAATTAGTTGCTGCCTATCTGTCCTTTCCAACTAGGCTGCGAGGTCCAGTACGTCAAACACCCTGTCAGTCTTGCCCACCAAGTGTCCAGACCACTGAACACGCACCGACCCGAGGAAAGGAAGTCCCAAAGTCAACTCTCCAGACTTTCTGTGGAAGGAGGGAACGAACGGAGCACCCTCCAGCCTCACGCTTTCTTTGCCAGACTTTCAAGTGTGGGACACACACCTGTGCTCACAATGCTCCCCGGACAGCCCCCACTGCACCCCTAACACGTAGACTTCTGCCCAGTCAAGGCCTTTGGAAAGCACTGGCTCTGCACACGAATATTATGCGGCCCTCGACAGGCCACTTCCCCTGAACCGGCCTGAGCTTCAGGGCCACGACAGGCTTCGTGAAAACCCCAACGGAACGTAGCCTCGAAAAGAGGGAGACCTGCACCCCTCAGAACGCATCGAGACCAGTGTCGTTACCGACGTCGCGTCTGGCCTTCCAAGAAGCCAAGACCACGGGCGCCGCTTCAGCGCCCGACTCCCGGGCACCGCATCCCCAGGCTGGCCCCTGGGCAGGTGCCCGGCACACACCGCCCGTTCCACGAACGCGTGAAGCGCACGAAGAGACCCCCTCGCTGCCCGCGCCGCGCAGCTGTCCCGCGGCCTGACGGGCACCTCTCGGCGCACAAGCCTATTCCTCAGGGACACGCTCGCCTCCCACCAGCCCCCAGGCCCACGCCCCCAGGTACCTCTCCCAGATGGAATCCTCTTCGCAGGCGCCCTGGTCGTCCGTGTCCGGCGAGCAGGAAGAGCGGGAGCTGAAGGAGGGCCTCCTCAGGCTAGCGGCCGTGGCTGTGGAGGGCCCGGGCTGCTGTGCCCAGCGGGGACACGGAGCGGCGTCCAGGGACGCCGGGGGAACGGGCGAGCCCGGCCCAGGAGAGAGCAGCAGAGCGCGGCCGGACTCCGCCGGGCTCGGCTCTGGGCAGGCAGGCGCGGCTGGCCGACGCCTCCCCGGACGGCGGCCCAGCAGCCGTGCGCGCTCCCCGCGCGCGCGCGCGCGCCGCCGCCCAGAGGCTCCCTGGCCGCTGCCCCGCCCCACCCCCCCCCCCTCAGGCGGTGGACTGCGGACAGGGACAGGGACACCCTCCTGGGAGAACTCCTGGGGCCCCGCCCACACGCTCGCTCTCGGGGAACTGCAGCCTCCTCGGGTCTGACTGCAATGCCACACCCGAAACCATGCAACGTCTAGAAGAAAACATCGGCAGTATGCCCTTTGACAGCAGTCTTAGCAGCCTACTTTCAAGTACCATGTCTGACTGGGCAATGGAAACAAAGTACAAAATGAACAAACGGGACTACATCAAAGTGAAAAAAAATCTTCTGCACGGCAAAGGAAACCATCCACAAAACCAAAACACAACCTAACAACTGGGAGAAGATACTTGCAAACCATATATCGGATAAGGGGTTTATATCCAAAACACAGAAAGAACTCCGACAGCTCAACAACAACAAAAAATCAACAACCCGATTAAAAAGACGGGCAAAAGATCTGAGCAGTGACTTCTCCAAAGAAGGTATACGGGTGGCCAACAGGCATATGGAAAGGGGCTCAACATCATTAGCGATCAGAGGAAGGCAAATCAAAACTACAAGGAGAGGTCACCTTCCTCTGGTCAGAATGGCTCTAATTAACAAGACAGGAGACAAGTGTCGGAGAGGATGTGGAGAGAAGGGAACTCTCCTACACTGCTGGTGGGAGTGCAGACTGGTGCAGCCACCATGGAAAGCCGTATGGAGTATCCTCAGAAAACTAAGAATACATCTACCATATGTATGATCCAGCTAGCCCACTGCTGGGTATTTATCCAAAGAACTGGAAAACACCAATGCAGAAAGACACATGCACCCCTAGGTTCACTGCAGCATTATTCACAACAGCCAAAACTTGGAAGCAACCTAGGTGCCCATCAAGGGAAGTATGGACAGAGAAGATGTGGTGTGTATACACAATGGAATGCTACTCGGCCCTAAGAAACGATGAGCTCCGGCCATTTGTGACAACGTGGATGGACCTTGAGGGTATTATGCGAAGTGAAATAAATCAGAGGGAGAAAGTCAAACACCGTGTGATCTCACTCATGAGTACATGATAAAAACAATGACGAACACGCACAGAGCAACGGAGATTGGATTGGTGGTTACCGTAGGGGAAGGGGGGGAGGGGAGAGAGCCGAAGGGGCGATGAGGCTCACATGTGAGGTGACGGACTATAATTAGTTTTTGGGCGGTGAACACGACGTAATCTACACAGAATTCGAAATGTATTACAACGTACCTCTGGAAAGCTACGTGATGTTAGAATCCACTGTCACTGCAATAAAGTAAAATAAAATAAAATAAAACAAAATAAAATAAAGAAGTGTAGGAGCCTCAAGAGGCTAACAGGCTTTTGCAAAGTTATTCTAGGGATTTTTACGGCTTGGCTCAGGGTGGCAGACACCAGCCTGAGACACAGCTGTGACATAGCCACGAACTTCAACTCGACTATATTCCGACTGGAGGGAAGTCAAAACTACTGTAATCATAATTTATTGAAGGCTTCGCTTTGTGCCAGATCCTGTGCCAACTGCTTTGCACCAAGTGTCTCATTTAATCCTCACATCCAAAAGGCAGGTTACCGTTATTCTCCCCATTTTCAAGGTGAGGAGGCGGAAGCAGAAAGATGGCCATCTGCCTGGAATTCACACAAGGCTTCTCTAGGTAATGACATGACTTTTGGACAAGATTTAAAGGTTTAACACATTCCAGTGAAGACGCAGATCCCAGTATCACAGAACGTGAAAAACACTGAGTCCTGCCAAATGGATTAAAACACTAACTATGGATCCTCACAATCTCTTGGCCTGTTTTTTCAGAGGAGGGAAAACCCAGGGTGAAAACCCGTTGAGGAGATGTCTGCAGATGAGGACTATGTCTGGTCTTTAAAGCCGGGAACTATCCCAGTAGATTCTGAGTCAGTGGGTCCAGAGTAGGCGTCGAGCGTCTCCGTTCTTTGAAAAAGCCCCACAGGCTACACTTCCGTGCCCTTGGAGTTGGGAAGTACAGTCAGGCCCTACATCGGGACGTTTCAGTCAACAACGGGGGTCCCATAAGATTAGTCCCATAGAGCCTAGGTGTGTAGGAGGCTCTGCCGTGTAGGTTTGTGAACTCCGTGGTGCTTGCACGATCACGCGATTGCCTGACCGTGACGCACTCCTCACAGCTTAGCCCCACTGTCAAGCAAAGCATGACTGCACTGCCTTAGATTCTCCACGGTTCCAGACCCTGCGCTGTTTAGATGACTGCACACGCAGAGGGCACCGCGTCTGAGGCAGAGAGCGGCTGGAATCACAACAGCTCTCGACGGAGAGTCAAGGAAAGGCGTGCTCTGCTTACACGACTCTCTACTTTTCTCTGGGTCTGAACTATTTTACAGCTAATCTACTTTTTTTAACCAAGCAGCTGTGCCAAAAGAATGTTACCAAGCAATACTAAACAAACCAATATCAACCATACATATTAAATAAGCCTAACCCTACTAGGCTACGGAAAAGGCTTTTATTTCCCTGGGATAATTTGGACAGCATTAGATTCTTTCACCAAGAGCAGCCAAGTCGAGGGAGATTATTTCTAAGTCCACAGTGCTGCAGATGCGGTCAGTAGCAACCGCAAGCTGGAAAGGAAACAAAGTTGGGTGTAATCCATTCCAGTTCACACGTTTCACCAGGGACAGCCTCCAAGCCTTGAATACTTATGTACGCATTTATCCATTTCTTTAACCAACCACTACTAACGCCTACCAAAGGCCAGACACTGCTCGAAGTACTTTACGGATGTGAAATATCCTCTAACCTTTACGCTCGCCTACGGAGTGTGTATGATAATCATCCCCGTTCTACAGATCAGGAAACTGACACGCAGAATGGTACAGTAACTTGCCCAAGTTCACACAGCCCGTAGGCGGCAGAGCCAGGACCCATTTGACAGAGTCTGGCCCCAGAGTCCACGTGCTGAATCACCACGCTTAGTCTCCAAAAACCTGTAGAAAGCGCCAGGCTTAATCGAAAAGTTTGGTTTTCCCCACCCCAGCCTACAGTCCCTACGCGGCCCCAGTCTCCAGGGCATTCTTTCAGCTCCTCTGACAGGCCATGCTCCTCCCTTGCCCTGTCCCAACACTCTCCCGCACAAGTCCTCCTTTTCTTTTAGGCATCCGCTCTCGGCTTCCACATCACTGCCTAAGTCACAAAGTCTAACAGTAAATGCTGCATTTCTCAGCACTCAACACAAAATTGCTTTTACGTATCTCCTAGGTAATTAGTTGCTGCCTGTCTGTCCTTTCCAACTAGGCTGTGAGGTCCAGTACGTCAAACAGCCTGTCAGTCTTGCTCACCAAGTGTCCAGACCACTGGACACGCACCGACCAGAGGAAAGGAAGGACCGGTCCCCAAGTCAACTCTCCAGACTTTCTGTGGAAGGAGGGAACGAACGGAGCACCCTCGAGCCTCACGCTTTCTTTGCCGGACTTTCAAGTGTGGGACACACACCTGTGCTCACAATGCTCCCCGGACAGACCCCACTGCACCCCTATCAGGTAGACCTCTGCACAGGCAAGGCCTTTGGAAAGCACCGGCTCTGCACACAAATATTATGTGGCCCTCGACAGGCCACTTCCCCTGAACCGGCCTGAGCTTCAGGGCCACAAGAGGCTTCGTGAAGACCCCAACGGAACGTAGCCTCGAAAAGAGGGAGACCTGCACTCCTCAGAACGCATGGAGACCAGTGTCGTTACCGACGTCGCGTCTGTCCTTCCAAGAAGCCAAGACCACGGGTGCCGCTTCAGCGCCCGACTCCCGGGCACCGCATCCCCAGGCTGGCCCCTGGGCAGGTGCCCGGCACACACCGCCCGTTCCACGAACGCGTGAAGGGCACGAAGAGACCCCCTCGCTCCCCGCGCCGCACAGCTGTCCCGCCACCTGACCGGGCACCTCTCGGCGCACAAGCCTATTCCTCAGGGACACGCTCGCCTCCCACCAGCCCCCAGGCCCACGCCCCCAGGTACCTCTCCCAGACGGAATCCTCTTCGCAGGCGCCCTGGTCGTCCGTGTCCGGCGAGCAGGAAGAGCGGGAGCTGAAGGACGGCCTCCTCAGGCTAGCGGCCGGCCGTGGCTGTGGAAGGCCCGGGCTGCTGTGCCCAGCGGGGACACGGAGCGGCGTCCACGGACGCCGGGGCAACGGACGAGCCCGGCCCGGGAGAGAGCAGCAGAGCGCGGCCGGACTCCGCCGGGCTCGGCTCTGGGCAGGCAGGCGCGGCTGGCCGACGCCTCCCCGGACGGCGGCCCAGCAGCCGCGCGCTCCCCGCGCGCGCCGCCGCCCCCACGCTCCCCGGCCGCTGCCCCGCCCCCCCTCCGGCGGTGGACTGCGGACAGCCACAGGGACACCCTCCTGGGAGAACTCCTGGGGCCCCGCCCACACGCTGCTTCGGCCCTCCGCGGAGCGGCCAGGTGCGCTGACAGGGACGCAGGGGCCCCGCTACGCTCGCTCTCGGGGAACTGCAGCCTCCTCGGGTTTGACTTGAATGTCACACCCGAAACCATGCAACGCCCACAAGAAAGCATAGGCAGTATGCTCTTTGACATCAGTCTTAGCAGCCTAGTTTCAAGTACCACGTCTGACTGGGCAATGCAAACAAAACACAAAAGGAACAAATGGGACTACGTCAAAGTAAAAGAAATCTTCCGCACGGCAAAGGAAACCCTCCACAAAACCAAAACACAACCTAACAGCTGGCAGAAGAGACTTGCAAACCATATATCGGATAAGGGGTTTCTAGCCAAAATACAGAAAGAACTCACACAGCTCAACAACAACAAAAATCAACAACCCAATTAAAAAGACGGGCAAAAGATCTGAGCAGTGATCTCTCCAAAGAAGACATGCGGATGGCCAACAGGCAAATGGAAAGGTGCTCAACATCATTAGCCATCAGAGAAAGGCAGATCAAAACTACAAGGAGAGGTCACCTTCCTCTGCTCAGAACGGCTCTAATTAACGACACAAGAGACAAGTGTGGGAGAGGATGGGGAGAGACGGCAACTCTCCTACACTGCTGGTGGGAGTGCAGACTGGTGCAGCCACTATGGAAAGCAGTATGGAGCATCCTCGGAAAAACGAAGAATCCGTCTACCATATATATGATCCAGCTAGCCCACGGCTGGGTATTTATCCAAAGCACTCGAAAACACCAATGCAGAAAGACACCTGCACCCCTAGGTTCACTGCAGCATTGTTCACAACAGCCAGAACTTGGAAGCAACCTAGGTGCCCACCAAGGGAAGAATGGAGAAAGAAGACGTGGTATGTATACACAATGGAATGCTACTCAGCCCTAAGAAATGGTGAGCTCCGGCCATTTGTGACAACGTGGATGGACCTGGAGGGTATTATGTGAAGTGAAATAAACCAGAGGGAGAAAGTCAAACACCACACGGTGTTTGTGATCTCACTCATAAGTAGAAGATAAAAACAATGACAAACGCACACAGAGCCACGGAGACTGGATTGGTGGTCACCAGAGGGGGAGGGGGGAGGGGAGAGAGCCAAAGGGGTGATGAGGCTCACATGTGAGGTGACGGACTATCATTAGTTTTCGGGTGGTGAACACGATGTAATCCACACAGAATTCGAAATACACTACAACGTACCTCTGAAAGCTACATAATGTTAGAATCCGCTGTTACTGCAATAAAATAAAATAAAATAAAATAAAATAAAATAAAATAAAATAAAATAGAGAAGTGTTGCAGCCTCAAGAGGCTAACAGGCTTTTGAAAAGTTATTCTAGGGATTTGTATGGCTTAGCTCAGGGCGGCACACACCAGCCTGAGACACAGCTGTGACATAGCCCCTAACTTCAACTAAACTCTATTCCGCCTGGAGGGAAATCAAAACTACTGTAATCATAATTGATTGAAGGCTTCACTTTGTGCCAGATCCTGTGCCAACTGCTTTGCACCAAGTGTCTCATTTAATCCTCACATCCAAAAGGCAGGTTACCGTTATTCTCCCCATTTTCAAGGTGAGGAGGCGGAAGCAGAAAGATGGCCATCTGCCTGGAATTCACACAAGGCTTCTCTAGGTAATGACATGACTTTTGGACAAGATTTAAAGGTTTAACACATTCCAGTGAAGACGCAGATCCCAGTATCACAGAACGTGAAAAACACTGAGTCCTGCCAAATGGATTAAAACACTAACTATGGATCCTCACAATCTCTTGGCCTGTTTTTTCAGAGGAGGGAAAACCCAGGGTGAAAACCCGTTGAGGAGATGTCTGCAGATGAGGACTATGTCTGGTCTTTAAAGCCGGGAACTATCCCAGTAGATTCTGAGTCAGTGGGTCCAGAGTAGGCGTCGAGCGTCTCCGTTCTTTGAAAAAGCCCCACAGGCTACACTTCCGTGCCCTTGGAGTTGGGAAGTACAGTCAGGCCCTACATCGGGACGTTTCAGTCAACAACGGGGGTCCCATAAGATTAGTCCCATAGAGCCTAGGTGTGTAGGAGGCTCTGCCGTGTAGGTTTGTGAACTCCGTGGTGCTTGCACGATCACGCGATTGCCTGACCGTGACGCACTCCTCACAGCTTAGCCCCACTGTCAAGCAAAGCATGACTGCACTGCCTTAGATTCTCCACGGTTCCAGACCCTGCGCTGTTTAGATGACTGCACACGCAGAGGGCACCGCGTCTGAGGCAGAGAGCGGCTGGAATCACAACAGCTCTCGACGGAGAGTCAAGGAAAGGCGTGCTCTGCTTACACGACTCTCTACTTTTCTCTGGGTCTGAACTATTTTACAGCTAATCTACTTTTTTTAACCAAGCAGCTGTGCCAAAAGAATGTTACCAAGCAATACTAAACAAACCAATATCAACCATACATATTAAATAAGCCTAACCCTACTAGGCTACGGAAAAGGCTTTTATTTCCCTGGGATAATTTGGACAGCATTAGATTCTTTCACCAAGAGCAGCCAAGTCGAGGGAGATTATTTCTAAGTCCACAGTGCTGCAGATGCGGTCAGTAGCAACCGCAAGCTGGAAAGGAAACAAAGTTGGGTGTAATCCATTCCAGTTCACACGTTTCACCAGGGACAGCCTCCAAGCCTTGAATACTTATGTACGCATTTATCCATTTCTTTAACCAACCACTACTAACGCCTACCAAAGGCCAGACACTGCTCGAAGTACTTTACGGATGTGAAATATCCTCTAACCTTTACGCTCGCCTACGGAGTGTGTATGATAATCATCCCCGTTCTACAGATCAGGAAACTGACACGCAGAATGGTACAGTAACTTGCCCAAGTTCACACAGCCCGTAGGCGGCAGAGCCAGGACCCATTTGACAGAGTCTGGCCCCAGAGTCCACGTGCTGAATCACCACGCTTAGTCTCCAAAAACCTGTAGAAAGCGCCAGGCTTAATCGAAAAGTTTGGTTTTCCCCACCCCAGCCTACAGTCCCTACGCGGCCCCAGTCTCCAGGGCATTCTTTCAGCTCCTCTGACAGGCCATGCTCCTCCCTTGCCCTGTCCCAACACTCTCCCGCACAAGTCCTCCTTTTCTTTTAGGCATCCGCTCTCGGCTTCCACATCACTGCCTAAGTCACAAAGTCTAACAGTAAATGCTGCATTTCTCAGCACTCAACACAAAATTGCTTTTACGTATCTCCTAGGTAATTAGTTGCTGCCTGTCTGTCCTTTCCAACTAGGCTGTGAGGTCCAGTACGTCAAACAGCCTGTCAGTCTTGCTCACCAAGTGTCCAGACCACTGGACACGCACCGACCAGAGGAAAGGAAGGACCGGTCCCCAAGTCAACTCTCCAGACTTTCTGTGGAAGGAGGGAACGAACGGAGCACCCTCGAGCCTCACGCTTTCTTTGCCGGACTTTCAAGTGTGGGACACACACCTGTGCTCACAATGCTCCCCGGACAGACCCCACTGCACCCCTATCAGGTAGACCTCTGCACAGGCAAGGCCTTTGGAAAGCACCGGCTCTGCACACAAATATTATGTGGCCCTCGACAGGCCACTTCCCCTGAACCGGCCTGAGCTTCAGGGCCACAAGAGGCTTCGTGAAGACCCCAACGGAACGTAGCCTCGAAAAGAGGGAGACCTGCACTCCTCAGAACGCATGGAGACCAGTGTCGTTACCGACGTCGCGTCTGTCCTTCCAAGAAGCCAAGACCACGGGTGCCGCTTCAGCGCCCGACTCCCGGGCACCGCATCCCCAGGCTGGCCCCTGGGCAGGTGCCCGGCACACACCGCCCGTTCCACGAACGCGTGAAGGGCACGAAGAGACCCCCTCGCTCCCCGCGCCGCACAGCTGTCCCGCCACCTGACCGGGCACCTCTCGGCGCACAAGCCTATTCCTCAGGGACACGCTCGCCTCCCACCAGCCCCCAGGCCCACGCCCCCAGGTACCTCTCCCAGACGGAATCCTCTTCGCAGGCGCCCTGGTCGTCCGTGTCCGGCGAGCAGGAAGAGCGGGAGCTGAAGGACGGCCTCCTCAGGCTAGCGGCCGGCCGTGGCTGTGGAAGGCCCGGGCTGCTGTGCCCAGCGGGGACACGGAGCGGCGTCCACGGACGCCGGGGCAACGGACGAGCCCGGCCCGGGAGAGAGCAGCAGAGCGCGGCCGGACTCCGCCGGGCTCGGCTCTGGGCAGGCAGGCGCGGCTGGCCGACGCCTCCCCGGACGGCGGCCCAGCAGCCGCGCGCTCCCCGCGCGCGCCGCCGCCCCCACGCTCCCCGGCCGCTGCCCCGCCCCCCCTCCGGCGGTGGACTGCGGACAGCCACAGGGACACCCTCCTGGGAGAACTCCTGGGGCCCCGCCCACACGCTGCTTCGGCCCTCCGCGGAGCGGCCAGGTGCGCTGACAGGGACGCAGGGGCCCCGCTACGCTCGCTCTCGGGGAACTGCAGCCTCCTCGGGTTTGACTTGAATGTCACACCCGAAACCATGCAACGCCCACAAGAAAGCATAGGCAGTATGCTCTTTGACATCAGTCTTAGCAGCCTAGTTTCAAGTACCACGTCTGACTGGGCAATGCAAACAAAACACAAAAGGAACAAATGGGACTACGTCAAAGTAAAAGAAATCTTCCGCACGGCAAAGGAAACCCTCCACAAAACCAAAACACAACCTAACAGCTGGCAGAAGAGACTTGCAAACCATATATCGGATAAGGGGTTTCTAGCCAAAATACAGAAAGAACTCACACAGCTCAACAACAACAAAAATCAACAACCCAATTAAAAAGACGGGCAAAAGATCTGAGCAGTGATCTCTCCAAAGAAGACATGCGGATGGCCAACAGGCAAATGGAAAGGTGCTCAACATCATTAGCCATCAGAGAAAGGCAGATCAAAACTACAAGGAGAGGTCACCTTCCTCTGCTCAGAACGGCTCTAATTAACGACACAAGAGACAAGTGTGGGAGAGGATGGGGAGAGACGGCAACTCTCCTACACTGCTGCTGGGAGTGCAGACTGGTGCAGCCACTATGGAAAGCAGTATGGAGCATCCTCGGAAAAACGAAGAATCCGTCTACCATATATATGATCCAGCTAGCCCACGGCTGGGTATTTATCCAAAGCACTCGAAAACACCAATGCAGAAAGACACCTGCACCCCTAGGTTCACTGCAGCATTGTTCACAACAGCCAGAACTTGGAAGCAACCTAGGTGCCCACCAAGGGAAGAATGGAGAAAGAAGACGTGGTATGTATACACAATGGAATGCTACTCAGCCCTAAGAAATGGTGAGCTCCGGCCATTTGTGACAACGTGGATGGACCTGGAGGGTATTATGTGAAGTGAAATAAACCAGAGGGAGAAAGTCAAACACCACACGGTGTTTGTGATCTCACTCATAAGTAGAAGATAAAAACAATGACAAACGCACACAGAGCCACGGAGACTGGATTGGTGGTCACCAGAGGGGGAGGGGGGAGGGGAGAGAGCCAAAGGGGTGATGAGGCTCACATGTGAGGTGACGGACTATCATTAGTTTTCGGGTGGTGAACACGATGTAATCCACACAGAATTCGAAATACACTACAACGTACCTCTGAAAGCTACATAATGTTAGAATCCGCTGTTACTGCAATAAAATAAAATAAAATAAAATAAAATAAAATAAAATAAAATAAAATAAAATAAAATAGAGAAGTGTTGCAGCCTCAAGAGGCTAACAGGCTTTTGAAAAGTTATTCTAGGGATTTGTATGGCTTAGCTCAGGGCGGCACACACCAGCCTGAGACACAGCTGTGACATAGCCCCTAACTTCAACTAAACTCTATTCCGCCTGGAGGGAAATCAAAACTACTGTAATCATAATTGATTGAAGGCTTCACTTTGTGCCAGATCCTGTGCCAACTGCTTTGCACCAAGTGTCTCATTTAATCCTCACATCCAAAAGGCAGGTTACCGTTATTCTCCCCATTTTCAAGGTGAGGAGGCGGAAGCAGAAAGATGGCCATCTGCCTGGAATTCACACAAGGCTTCTCTAGGTAATGACATGACTTTTGGACAAGATTTAAAGGTTTAACACATTCCAGTGAAGACGCAGATCCCAGTATCACAGAACGTGAAAAACACTGAGTCCTGCCAAATGGATTAAAACACTAACTATGGATCCTCACAATCTCTTGGCCTGTTTTTTCAGAGGAGGGAAAACCCAGGGTGAAAACCCGTTGAGGAGATGTCTGCAGATGAGGACTATGTCTGGTCTTTAAAGCCGGGAACTATCCCAGTAGATTCTGAGTCAGTGGGTCCAGAGTAGGCGTCGAGCGTCTCCGTTCTTTGAAAAAGCCCCACAGGCTACACTTCCGTGCCCTTGGAGTTGGGAAGTACAGTCAGGCCCTACATCGGGACGTTTCAGTCAACAACGGGGGTCCCATAAGATTAGTCCCATAGAGCCTAGGTGTGTAGGAGGCTCTGCCGTGTAGGTTTGTGAACTCCGTGGTGCTTGCACGATCACGCGATTGCCTGACCGTGACGCACTCCTCACAGCTTAGCCCCACTGTCAAGCAAAGCATGACTGCACTGCCTTAGATTCTCCACGGTTCCAGACCCTGCGCTGTTTAGATGACTGCACACGCAGAGGGCACCGCGTCTGAGGCAGAGAGCGGCTGGAATCACAACAGCTCTCGACGGAGAGTCAAGGAAAGGCGTGCTCTGCTTACACGACTCTCTACTTTTCTCTGGGTCTGAACTATTTTACAGCTAATCTACTTTTTTTAACCAAGCAGCTGTGCCAAAAGAATGTTACCAAGCAATACTAAACAAACCAATATCAACCATACATATTAAATAAGCCTAACCCTACTAGGCTACGGAAAAGGCTTTTATTTCCCTGGGATAATTTGGACAGCATTAGATTCTTTCACCAAGAGCAGCCAAGTCGAGGGAGATTATTTCTAAGTCCACAGTGCTGCAGATGCGGTCAGTAGCAACCGCAAGCTGGAAAGGAAACAAAGTTGGGTGTAATCCATTCCAGTTCACACGTTTCACCAGGGACAGCCTCCAAGCCTTGAATACTTATGTACGCATTTATCCATTTCTTTAACCAACCACTACTAACGCCTACCAAAGGCCAGACACTGCTCGAAGTACTTTACGGATGTGAAATATCCTCTAACCTTTACGCTCGCCTACGGAGTGTGTATGATAATCATCCCCGTTCTACAGATCAGGAAACTGACACGCAGAATGGTACAGTAACTTGCCCAAGTTCACACAGCCCGTAGGCGGCAGAGCCAGGACCCATTTGACAGAGTCTGGCCCCAGAGTCCACGTGCTGAATCACCACGCTTAGTCTCCAAAAACCTGTAGAAAGCGCCAGGCTTAATCGAAAAGTTTGGTTTTCCCCACCCCAGCCTACAGTCCCTACGCGGCCCCAGTCTCCAGGGCATTCTTTCAGCTCCTCTGACAGGCCATGCTCCTCCCTTGCCCTGTCCCAACACTCTCCCGCACAAGTCCTCCTTTTCTTTTAGGCATCCGCTCTCGGCTTCCACATCACTGCCTAAGTCACAAAGTCTAACAGTAAATGCTGCATTTCTCAGCACTCAACACAAAATTGCTTTTACGTATCTCCTAGGTAATTAGTTGCTGCCTGTCTGTCCTTTCCAACTAGGCTGTGAGGTCCAGTACGTCAAACAGCCTGTCAGTCTTGCTCACCAAGTGTCCAGACCACTGGACACGCACCGACCAGAGGAAAGGAAGGACCGGTCCCCAAGTCAACTCTCCAGACTTTCTGTGGAAGGAGGGAACGAACGGAGCACCCTCGAGCCTCACGCTTTCTTTGCCGGACTTTCAAGTGTGGGACACACACCTGTGCTCACAATGCTCCCCGGACAGACCCCACTGCACCCCTATCAGGTAGACCTCTGCACAGGCAAGGCCTTTGGAAAGCACCGGCTCTGCACACAAATATTATGTGGCCCTCGACAGGCCACTTCCCCTGAACCGGCCTGAGCTTCAGGGCCACAAGAGGCTTCGTGAAGACCCCAACGGAACGTAGCCTCGAAAAGAGGGAGACCTGCACTCCTCAGAACGCATGGAGACCAGTGTCGTTACCGACGTCGCGTCTGTCCTTCCAAGAAGCCAAGACCACGGGTGCCGCTTCAGCGCCCGACTCCCGGGCACCGCATCCCCAGGCTGGCCCCTGGGCAGGTGCCCGGCACACACCGCCCGTTCCACGAACGCGTGAAGGGCACGAAGAGACCCCCTCGCTCCCCGCGCCGCACAGCTGTCCCGCCACCTGACCGGGCACCTCTCGGCGCACAAGCCTATTCCTCAGGGACACGCTCGCCTCCCACCAGCCCCCAGGCCCACGCCCCCAGGTACCTCTCCCAGACGGAATCCTCTTCGCAGGCGCCCTGGTCGTCCGTGTCCGGCGAGCAGGAAGAGCGGGAGCTGAAGGACGGCCTCCTCAGGCTAGCGGCCGGCCGTGGCTGTGGAAGGCCCGGGCTGCTGTGCCCAGCGGGGACACGGAGCGGCGTCCACGGACGCCGGGGCAACGGACGAGCCCGGCCCGGGAGAGAGCAGCAGAGCGCGGCCGGACTCCGCCGGGCTCGGCTCTGGGCAGGCAGGCGCGGCTGGCCGACGCCTCCCCGGACGGCGGCCCAGCAGCCGCGCGCTCCCCGCGCGCGCCGCCGCCCCCACGCTCCCCGGCCGCTGCCCCGCCCCCCCTCCGGCGGTGGACTGCGGACAGCCACAGGGACACCCTCCTGGGAGAACTCCTGGGGCCCCGCCCACACGCTGCTTCGGCCCTCCGCGGAGCGGCCAGGTGCGCTGACAGGGACGCAGGGGCCCCGCTACGCTCGCTCTCGGGGAACTGCAGCCTCCTCGGGTTTGACTTGAATGTCACACCCGAAACCATGCAACGCCCACAAGAAAGCATAGGCAGTATGCTCTTTGACATCAGTCTTAGCAGCCTAGTTTCAAGTACCACGTCTGACTGGGCAATGCAAACAAAACACAAAAGGAACAAATGGGACTACGTCAAAGTAAAAGAAATCTTCCGCACGGCAAAGGAAACCCTCCACAAAACCAAAACACAACCTAACAGCTGGCAGAAGAGACTTGCAAACCATATATCGGATAAGGGGTTTCTAGCCAAAATACAGAAAGAACTCACAACAGCTCAACAACAACAAAAATCAACAACCCAATTAAAAAGACGGGCAAAAGATCTGAGCAGTGATCTCTCCAAAGAAGACATGCGGATGGCCAACAGGCAAATGGAAAGGTGCTCAACATCATTAGCCATCAGAGAAAGGCAGATCAAAACTACAAGGAGAGGTCACCTTCCTCTGCTCAGAACGGCTCTAATTAACGACACAAGAGACAAGTGTGGGAGAGGATGGGGAGAGACGGCAACTCTCCTACACTGCTGCTGGGAGTGCAGACTGGTGCAGCCACTATGGAAAGCAGTATGGAGCATCCTCGGAAAAACGAAGAATCCGTCTACCATATATATGATCCAGCTAGCCCACGGCTGGGTATTTATCCAAAGCACTCGAAAACACCAATGCAGAAAGACACCTGCACCCCTAGGTTCACTGCAGCATTGTTCACAACAGCCAGAACTTGGAAGCAACCTAGGTGCCCACCAAGGGAAGAATGGAGAAAGAAGACGTGGTATGTATACACAATGGAATGCTACTCAGCCCTAAGAAATGGTGAGCTCCGGCCATTTGTGACAACGTGGATGGACCTGGAGGGTATTATGTGAAGTGAAATAAACCAGAGGGAGAAAGTCAAACACCACACGGTGTTTGTGATCTCACTCATAAGTAGAAGATAAAAACAATGACAAACGCACACAGAGCCACGGAGACTGGATTGGTGGTCACCAGAGGGGGAGGGGGGAGGGGAGAGAGCCAAAGGGGTGATGAGGCTCACATGTGAGGTGACGGACTATCATTAGTTTTCGGGTGGTGAACACGATGTAATCCACACAGAATTCGAAATACACTACAACGTACCTCTGAAAGCTACATAATGTTAGAATCCGCTGTTACTGCAATAAAATAAAATAAAATAAAATAAAATAAAATAAAATAAAATAAAATAGAGAAGTGTTGCAGCCTCAAGAGGCTAACAGGCTTTTGAAAAGTTATTCTAGGGATTTGTATGGCTTAGCTCAGGGCGGCACACACCAGCCTGAGACACAGCTGTGACATAGCCCCTAACTTCAACTAAACTCTATTCCGCCTGGAGGGAAATCAAAACTACTGTAATCATAATTGATTGAAGGCTTCACTTTGTGCCAGATCCTGTGCCAACTGCTTTGCACCAAGTGTCTCATTTAATCCTCACATCCAAAAGGCAGGTTACCGTTATTCTCCCCATTTTCAAGGTGAGGAGGCGGAAGCAGAAAGATGGCCATCTGCCTGGAATTCACACAAGGCTTCTCTAGGTAATGACATGACTTTTGGACAAGATTTAAAGGTTTAACACATTCCAGTGAAGACGCAGATCCCAGTATCACAGAACGTGAAAAACACTGAGTCCTGCCAAATGGATTAAAACACTAACTATGGATCCTCACAATCTCTTGGCCTGTTTTTTCAGAGGAGGGAAAACCCAGGGTGAAAACCCGTTGAGGAGATGTCTGCAGATGAGGACTATGTCTGGTCTTTAAAGCCGGGAACTATCCCAGTAGATTCTGAGTCAGTGGGTCCAGAGTAGGCGTCGAGCGTCTCCGTTCTTTGAAAAAGCCCCACAGGCTACACTTCCGTGCCCTTGGAGTTGGGAAGTACAGTCAGGCCCTACATCGGGACGTTTCAGTCAACAACGGGGGTCCCATAAGATTAGTCCCATAGAGCCTAGGTGTGTAGGAGGCTCTGCCGTGTAGGTTTGTGAACTCCGTGGTGCTTGCACGATCACGCGATTGCCTGACCGTGACGCACTCCTCACAGCTTAGCCCCACTGTCAAGCAAAGCATGACTGCACTGCCTTAGATTCTCCACGGTTCCAGACCCTGCGCTGTTTAGATGACTGCACACGCAGAGGGCACCGCGTCTGAGGCAGAGAGCGGCTGGAATCACAACAGCTCTCGACGGAGAGTCAAGGAAAGGCGTGCTCTGCTTACACGACTCTCTACTTTTCTCTGGGTCTGAACTATTTTACAGCTAATCTACTTTTTTTAACCAAGCAGCTGTGCCAAAAGAATGTTACCAAGCAATACTAAACAAACCAATATCAACCATACATATTAAATAAGCCTAACCCTACTAGGCTACGGAAAAGGCTTTTATTTCCCTGGGATAATTTGGACAGCATTAGATTCTTTCACCAAGAGCAGCCAAGTCGAGGGAGATTATTTCTAAGTCCACAGTGCTGCAGATGCGGTCAGTAGCAACCGCAAGCTGGAAAGGAAACAAAGTTGGGTGTAATCCATTCCAGTTCACACGTTTCACCAGGGACAGCCTCCAAGCCTTGAATACTTATGTACGCATTTATCCATTTCTTTAACCAACCACTACTAACGCCTACCAAAGGCCAGACACTGCTCGAAGTACTTTACGGATGTGAAATATCCTCTAACCTTTACGCTCGCCTACGGAGTGTGTATGATAATCATCCCCGTTCTACAGATCAGGAAACTGACACGCAGAATGGTACAGTAACTTGCCCAAGTTCACACAGCCCGTAGGCGGCAGAGCCAGGACCCATTTGACAGAGTCTGGCCCCAGAGTCCACGTGCTGAATCACCACGCTTAGTCTCCAAAAACCTGTAGAAAGCGCCAGGCTTAATCGAAAAGTTTGGTTTTCCCCACCCCAGCCTACAGTCCCTACGCGGCCCCAGTCTCCAGGGCATTCTTTCAGCTCCTCTGACAGGCCATGCTCCTCCCTTGCCCTGTCCCAACACTCTCCCGCACAAGTCCTCCTTTTCTTTTAGGCATCCGCTCTCGGCTTCCACATCACTGCCTAAGTCACAAAGTCTAACAGTAAATGCTGCATTTCTCAGCACTCAACACAAAATTGCTTTTACGTATCTCCTAGGTAATTAGTTGCTGCCTGTCTGTCCTTTCCAACTAGGCTGTGAGGTCCAGTACGTCAAACAGCCTGTCAGTCTTGCTCACCAAGTGTCCAGACCACTGGACACGCACCGACCAGAGGAAAGGAAGGACCGGTCCCCAAGTCAACTCTCCAGACTTTCTGTGGAAGGAGGGAACGAACGGAGCACCCTCCAGCCTCACGCTTTCTTTGCCGGACTTTCAAGTGTGGGACACACACCTGTGCTCACAATGCTCCCCGGACAGACCCCACTGCACCCCTATCAGGTAGACCTCTGCACAGGCAAGGCCTTTGGAAAGCACCGGCTCTGCACACAAATATTATGTGGCCCTCGACAGGCCACTTCCCCTGAACCGGCCTGAGCTTCAGGGCCACAAGAGGCTTCGTGAAGACCCCAACGGAACGTAGCCTCGAAAAGAGGGAGACCTGCACTCCTCAGAACGCATGGAGACCAGTGTCGTTACCGACGTCGCGTCTGTCCTTCCAAGAAGCCAAGACCACGGGTGCCGCTTCAGCGCCCGACTCCCGGGCACCGCATCCCCAGGCTGGCCCCTGGGCAGGTGCCCGGCACACACCGCCCGTTCCACGAACGCGTGAAGGGCACGAAGAGACCCCCTCGCTCCCCGCGCCGCACAGCTGTCCCGCCACCTGACCGGGCACCTCTCGGCGCACAAGCCTATTCCTCAGGGACACGCTCGCCTCCCACCAGCCCCCAGGCCCACGCCCCCAGGTACCTCTCCCAGACGGAATCCTCTTCGCAGGCGCCCTGGTCGTCCGTGTCCGGCGAGCAGGAAGAGCGGGAGCTGAAGGACGGCCTCCTCAGGCTAGCGGCCGGCCGTGGCTGTGGAAGGCCCGGGCTGCTGTGCCCAGCGGGGACACGGAGCGGCGTCCACGGACGCCGGGGCAACGGACGAGCCCGGCCCGGGAGAGAGCAGCAGAGCGCGGCCGGACTCCGCCGGGCTCGGCTCTGGGCAGGCAGGCGCGGCTGGCCGACGCCTCCCCGGACGGCGGCCCAGCAGCCGCGCGCTCCCCGCGCGCGCCGCCGCCCCCACGCTCCCCGGCCGCTGCCCCGCCCCCCCTCCGGCGGTGGACTGCGGACAGCCACAGGGACACCCTCCTGGGAGAACTCCTGGGGCCCCGCCCACACGCTGCTTCGGCCCTCCGCGGAGCGGCCAGGTGCGCTGACAGGGACGCAGGGGCCCCGCTACGCTCGCTCTCGGGGAACTGCAGCCTCCTCGGGTTTGACTTGAATGTCACACCCGAAACCATGCAACGCCCACAAGAAAGCATAGGCAGTATGCTCTTTGACATCAGTCTTAGCAGCCTAGTTTCAAGTACCACGTCTGACTGGGCAATGCAAACAAAACACAAAAGGAACAAATGGGACTACGTCAAAGTAAAAGAAATCTTCCGCACGGCAAAGGAAACCCTCCACAAAACCAAAACACAACCTAACAGCTGGCAGAAGAGACTTGCAAACCATATATCGGATAAGGGGTTTCTAGCCAAAATACAGAAAGAACTCACACAGCTCAACAACAACAAAAATCAACAACCCAATTAAAAAGACGGGCAAAAGATCTGAGCAGTGATCTCTCCAAAGAAGACATGCGGATGGCCAACAGGCAAATGGAAAGGTGCTCAACATCATTAGCCATCAGAGAAAGGCAGATCAAAACTACAAGGAGAGGTCACCTTCCTCTGCTCAGAACGGCTCTAATTAACGACACAAGAGACAAGTGTGGGAGAGGATGGGGAGAGACGGCAACTCTCCTACACTGCTGGTGGGAGTGCAGACTGGTGCAGCCACTATGGAAAGCAGTATGGAGCATCCTCGGAAAAACGAAGAATCCGTCTACCATATATATGATCCAGCTAGCCCACGGCTGGGTATTTATCCAAAGCACTCGAAAACACCAATGCAGAAAGACACCTGCACCCCTAGGTTCACTGCAGCATTGTTCACAACAGCCAGAACTTGGAAGCAACCTAGGTGCCCACCAAGGGAAGAATGGAGAAAGAAGACGTGGTATGTATACACAATGGAATGCTACTCAGCCCTAAGAAATGGTGAGCTCCGGCCATTTGTGACAACGTGGATGGACCTGGAGGGTATTATGTGAAGTGAAATAAACCAGAGGGAGAAAGTCAAACACCACACGGTGTTTGTGATCTCACTCATAAGTAGAAGATAAAAACAATGACAAACGCACACAGAGCCACGGAGACTGGATTGGTGGTCACCAGAGGGGGAGGGGGGAGGGGAGAGAGCCAAAGGGGTGATGAGGCTCACATGTGAGGTGACGGACTATCATTAGTTTTCGGGTGGTGAACACGATGTAATCCACACAGAATTCGAAATACACTACAACGTACCTCTGAAAGCTACATAATGTTAGAATCCGCTGTTACTGCAATAAAATAAAATAAAATAAAATAAAATAAAATAAAATAAAATAGAGAAGTGTTGCAGCCTCAAGAGGCTAACAGGCTTTTGAAAAGTTATTCTAGGGATTTGTATGGCTTAGCTCAGGGCGGCACACACCAGCCTGAGACACAGCTGTGACATAGCCCCTAACTTCAACTAAACTCTATTCCGCCTGGAGGGAAATCAAAACTACTGTAATCATAATTGATTGAAGGCTTCACTTTGTGCCAGATCCTGTGCCAACTGCTTTGCACCAAGTGTCTCATTTAATCCTCACATCCAAAAGGCAGGTTACCGTTATTCTCCCCATTTTCAAGGTGAGGAGGCGGAAGCAGAAAGATGGCCATCTGCCTGGAATTCACACAAGGCTTCTCTAGGTAATGACATGACTTTTGGACAAGATTTAAAGGTTTAACACATTCCAGTGAAGACGCAGATCCCAGTATCACAGAACGTGAAAAACACTGAGTCCTGCCAAATGGATTAAAACACTAACTATGGATCCTCACAATCTCTTGGCCTGTTTTTTCAGAGGAGGGAAAACCCAGGGTGAAAACCCGTTGAGGAGATGTCTGCAGATGAGGACTATGTCTGGTCTTTAAAGCCGGGAACTATCCCAGTAGATTCTGAGTCAGTGGGTCCAGAGTAGGCGTCGAGCGTCTCCGTTCTTTGAAAAAGCCCCACAGGCTACACTTCCGTGCCCTTGGAGTTTGGAAGTACAGTCAGGCCCTACATCGGGACGTTTCAGTCAACAACGGGGGTCCCATAAGATTAGTCCCATAGAGCCTAGGTGTGTAGGAGGCTCTGCCGTGTAGGTTTGTGAACTCCGTGGTGCTTGCACGATCACGCGATTGCCTGACCGTGACGCACTCCTCACAGCTTAGCCCCACTGTCAAGCAAAGCATGACTGCACTGCCTTAGATTCTCCACGGTTCCAGACCCTGCGCTGTTTAGATGACTGCACACGCAGAGGGCACCGCGTCTGAGGCAGAGAGCGGCTGGAATCACAACAGCTCTCGACGGAGAGTCAAGGAAAGGCGTGCTCTGCTTACACGACTCTCTACTTTTCTCTGGGTCTGAACTATTTTACAGCTAATCTACTTTTTTTAACCAAGCAGCTGTGCCAAAAGAATGTTACCAAGCAATACTAAACAAACCAATATCAACCATACATATTAAATAAGCCTAACCCTACTAGGCTACGGAAAAGGCTTTTATTTCCCTGGGATAATTTGGACAGCATTAGATTCTTTCACCAAGAGCAGCCAAGTCGAGGGAGATTATTTCTAAGTCCACAGTGCTGCAGATGCGGTCAGTAGCAACCGCAAGCTGGAAAGGAAACAAAGTTGGGTGTAATCCATTCCAGTTCACACGTTTCACCAGGGACAGCCTCCAAGCCTTGAATACTTATGTACGCATTTATCCATTTCTTTAACCAACCACTACTAACGCCTACCAAAGGCCAGACACTGCTCGAAGTACTTTACGGATGTGAAATATCCTCTAACCTTTACGCTCGCCTACGGAGTGTGTATGATAATCATCCCCGTTCTACAGATCAGGAAACTGACACGCAGAATGGTACAGTAACTTGCCCAAGTTCACACAGCCCGTAGGCGGCAGAGCCAGGACCCATTTGACAGAGTCTGGCCCCAGAGTCCACGTGCTGAATCACCACGCTTAGTCTCCAAAAACCTGTAGAAAGCGCCAGGCTTAATCGAAAAGTTTGGTTTTCCCCACCCCAGCCTACAGTCCCTACGCGGCCCCAGTCTCCAGGGCATTCTTTCAGCTCCTCTGACAGGCCATGCTCCTCCCTTGCCCTGTCCCAACACTCTCCCGCACAAGTCCTCCTTTTCTTTTAGGCATCCGCTCTCGGCTTCCACATCACTGCCTAAGTCACAAAGTCTAACAGTAAATGCTGCATTTCTCAGCACTCAACACAAAATTGCTTTTACGTATCTCCTAGGTAATTAGTTGCTGCCTGTCTGTCCTTTCCAACTAGGCTGTGAGGTCCAGTACGTCAAACAGCCTGTCAGTCTTGCTCACCAAGTGTCCAGACCACTGGACACGCACCGACCAGAGGAAAGGAAGGACCGGTCCCCAAGTCAACTCTCCAGACTTTCTGTGGAAGGAGGGAACGAACGGAGCACCCTCGAGCCTCACGCTTTCTTTGCCGGACTTTCAAGTGTGGGACACACACCTGTGCTCACAATGCTCCCCGGACAGACCCCACTGCACCCCTATCAGGTAGACCTCTGCACAGGCAAGGCCTTTGGAAAGCACCGGCTCTGCACACAAATATTATGTGGCCCTCGACAGGCCACTTCCCCTGAACCGGCCTGAGCTTCAGGGCCACAAGAGGCTTCGTGAAGACCCCAACGGAACGTAGCCTCGAAAAGAGGGAGACCTGCACTCCTCAGAACGCATGGAGACCAGTGTCGTTACCGACGTCGCGTCTGTCCTTCCAAGAAGCCAAGACCACGGGTGCCGCTTCAGCGCCCGACTCCCGGGCACCGCATCCCCAGGCTGGCCCCTGGGCAGGTGCCCGGCACACACCGCCCGTTCCACGAACGCGTGAAGGGCACGAAGAGACCCCCTCGCTCCCCGCGCCGCACAGCTGTCCCGCCACCTGACCGGGCACCTCTCGGCGCACAAGCCTATTCCTCAGGGACACGCTCGCCTCCCACCAGCCCCCAGGCCCACGCCCCCAGGTACCTCTCCCAGACGGAATCCTCTTCGCAGGCGCCCTGGTCGTCCGTGTCCGGCGAGCAGGAAGAGCGGGAGCTGAAGGACGGCCTCCTCAGGCTAGCGGCCGGCCGTGGCTGTGGAAGGCCCGGGCTGCTGTGCCCAGCGGGGACACGGAGCGGCGTCCACGGACGCCGGGGCAACGGACGAGCCCGGCCCGGGAGAGAGCAGCAGAGCGCGGCCGGACTCCGCCGGGCTCGGCTCTGGGCAGGCAGGCGCGGCTGGCCGACGCCTCCCCGGACGGCGGCCCAGCAGCCGCGCGCTCCCCGCGCGCGCCGCCGCCCCCACGCTCCCCGGCCGCTGCCCCGCCCCCCCTCCGGCGGTGGACTGCGGACAGCCACAGGGACACCCTCCTGGGAGAACTCCTGGGGCCCCGCCCACACGCTGCTTCGGCCCTCCGCGGAGCGGCCAGGTGCGCTGACAGGGACGCAGGGGCCCCGCTACGCTCGCTCTCGGGGAACTGCAGCCTCCTCGGGTTTGACTTGAATGTCACACCCGAAACCATGCAACGCCCACAAGAAAGCATAGGCAGTATGCTCTTTGACATCAGTCTTAGCAGCCTAGTTTCAAGTACCACGTCTGACTGGGCAATGCAAACAAAACACAAAAGGAACAAATGGGACTACGTCAAAGTAAAAGAAATCTTCCGCACGGCAAAGGAAACCCTCCACAAAACCAAAACACAACCTAACAGCTGGCAGAAGAGACTTGCAAACCATATATCGGATAAGGGGTTTCTAGCCAAAATACAGAAAGAACTCACACAGCTCAACAACAACAAAAATCAACAACCCAATTAAAAAGACGGGCAAAAGATCTGAGCAGTGATCTCTCCAAAGAAGACATGCGGATGGCCAACAGGCAAATGGAAAGGTGCTCAACATCATTAGCCATCAGAGAAAGGCAGATCAAAACTACAAGGAGAGGTCACCTTCCTCTGCTCAGAACGGCTCTAATTAACGACACAAGAGACAAGTGTGGGAGAGGATGGGGAGAGACGGCAACTCTCCTACACTGCTGGTGGGAGTGCAGACTGGTGCAGCCACTATGGAAAGCAGTATGGAGCATCCTCGGAAAAACGAAGAATCCGTCTACCATATATATGATCCAGCTAGCCCACGGCTGGGTATTTATCCAAAGCACTCGAAAACACCAATGCAGAAAGACACCTGCACCCCTAGGTTCACTGCAGCATTGTTCACAACAGCCAGAACTTGGAAGCAACCTAGGTGCCCACCAAGGGAAGAATGGAGAAAGAAGACGTGGTATGTATACACAATGGAATGCTACTCAGCCCTAAGAAATGGTGAGCTCCGGCCATTTGTGACAACGTGGATGGACCTGGAGGGTATTATGTGAAGTGAAATAAACCAGAGGGAGAAAGTCAAACACCACACGGTGTTTGTGATCTCACTCATAAGTAGAAGATAAAAACAATGACAAACGCACACAGAGCCACGGAGACTGGATTGGTGGTCACCAGAGGGGGAGGGGGGAGGGGAGAGAGCCAAAGGGGTGATGAGGCTCACATGTGAGGTGACGGACTATCATTAGTTTTCGGGTGGTGAACACGATGTAATCCACACAGAATTCGAAATACACTACAACGTACCTCTGAAAGCTACATAATGTTAGAATCCGCTGTTACTGCAATAAAATAAAATAAAATAAAATAAAATAAAATAAAATAAAATAAAATAAAATAGAGAAGTGTTGCAGCCTCAAGAGGCTAACAGGCTTTTGAAAAGTTATTCTAGGGATTTGTATGGCTTAGCTCAGGGCGGCACACACCAGCCTGAGACACAGCTGTGACATAGCCCCTAACTTCAACTAAACTCTATTCCGCCTGGAGGGAAATCAAAACTACTGTAATCATAATTGATTGAAGGCTTCACTTTGTGCCAGATCCTGTGCCAACTGCTTTGCACCAAGTGTCTCATTTAATCCTCACATCCAAAAGGCAGGTTACCGTTATTCTCCCCATTTTCAAGGTGAGGAGGCGGAAGCAGAAAGATGGCCATCTGCCTGGAATTCACACAAGGCTTCTCTAGGTAATGACATGACTTTTGGACAAGATTTAAAGGTTTAACACATTCCAGTGAAGACGCAGATCCCAGTATCACAGAACGTGAAAAACACTGAGTCCTGCCAAATGGATTAAAACACTAACTATGGATCCTCACAATCTCTTGGCCTGTTTTTTCAGAGGAGGGAAAACCCAGGGTGAAAACCCGTTGAGGAGATGTCTGCAGATGAGGACTATGTCTGGTCTTTAAAGCCGGGAACTATCCCAGTAGATTCTGAGTCAGTGGGTCCAGAGTAGGCGTCGAGCGTCTCCGTTCTTTGAAAAAGCCCCACAGGCTACACTTCCGTGCCCTTGGAGTTTGGAAGTACAGTCAGGCCCTACATCGGGACGTTTCAGTCAACAACGGGGGTCCCATAAGATTAGTCCCATAGAGCCTAGGTGTGTAGGAGGCTCTGCCGTGTAGGTTTGTGAACTCCGTGGTGCTTGCACGATCACGCGATTGCCTGACCGTGACGCACTCCTCACAGCTTAGCCCCACTGTCAAGCAAAGCATGACTGCACTGCCTTAGATTCTCCACGGTTCCAGACCCTGCGCTGTTTAGATGACTGCACACGCAGAGGGCACCGCGTCTGAGGCAGAGAGCGGCTGGAATCACAACAGCTCTCGACGGAGAGTCAAGGAAAGGCGTGCTCTGCTTACACGACTCTCTACTTTTCTCTGGGTCTGAACTATTTTACAGCTAATCTACTTTTTTTAACCAAGCAGCTGTGCCAAAAGAATGTTACCAAGCAATACTAAACAAACCAATATCAACCATACATATTAAATAAGCCTAACCCTACTAGGCTACGGAAAAGGCTTTTATTTCCCTGGGATAATTTGGACAGCATTAGATTCTTTCACCAAGAGCAGCCAAGTCGAGGGAGATTATTTCTAAGTCCACAGTGCTGCAGATGCGGTCAGTAGCAACCGCAAGCTGGAAAGGAAACAAAGTTGGGTGTAATCCATTCCAGTTCACACGTTTCACCAGGGACAGCCTCCAAGCCTTGAATACTTATGTACGCATTTATCCATTTCTTTAACCAACCACTACTAACGCCTACCAAAGGCCAGACACTGCTCGAAGTACTTTACGGATGTGAAATATCCTCTAACCTTTACGCTCGCCTACGGAGTGTGTATGATAATCATCCCCGTTCTACAGATCAGGAAACTGACACGCAGAATGGTACAGTAACTTGCCCAAGTTCACACAGCCCGTAGGCGGCAGAGCCAGGACCCATTTGACAGAGTCTGGCCCCAGAGTCCACGTGCTGAATCACCACGCTTAGTCTCCAAAAACCTGTAGAAAGCGCCAGGCTTAATCGAAAAGTTTGGTTTTCCCCACCCCAGCCTACAGTCCCTACGCGGCCCCAGTCTCCAGGGCATTCTTTCAGCTCCTCTGACAGGCCATGCTCCTCCCTTGCCCTGTCCCAACACTCTCCCGCACAAGTCCTCCTTTTCTTTTAGGCATCCGCTCTCGGCTTCCACATCACTGCCTAAGTCACAAAGTCTAACAGTAAATGCTGCATTTCTCAGCACTCAACACAAAATTGCTTTTACGTATCTCCTAGGTAATTAGTTGCTGCCTGTCTGTCCTTTCCAACTAGGCTGTGAGGTCCAGTACGTCAAACAGCCTGTCAGTCTTGCTCACCAAGTGTCCAGACCACTGGACACGCACCGACCAGAGGAAAGGAAGGACCGGTCCCCAAGTCAACTCTCCAGACTTTCTGTGGAAGGAGGGAACGAACGGAGCACCCTCGAGCCTCACGCTTTCTTTGCCGGACTTTCAAGTGTGGGACACACACCTGTGCTCACAATGCTCCCCGGACAGACCCCACTGCACCCCTATCAGGTAGACCTCTGCACAGGCAAGGCCTTTGGAAAGCACCGGCTCTGCACACAAATATTATGTGGCCCTCGACAGGCCACTTCCCCTGAACCGGCCTGAGCTTCAGGGCCACAAGAGGCTTCGTGAAGACCCCAACGGAACGTAGCCTCGAAAAGAGGGAGACCTGCACTCCTCAGAACGCATGGAGACCAGTGTCGTTACCGACGTCGCGTCTGTCCTTCCAAGAAGCCAAGACCACGGGTGCCGCTTCAGCGCCCGACTCCCGGGCACCGCATCCCCAGGCTGGCCCCTGGGCAGGTGCCCGGCACACACCGCCCGTTCCACGAACGCGTGAAGGGCACGAAGAGACCCCCTCGCTCCCCGCGCCGCACAGCTGTCCCGCCACCTGACCGGGCACCTCTCGGCGCACAAGCCTATTCCTCAGGGACACGCTCGCCTCCCACCAGCCCCCAGGCCCACGCCCCCAGGTACCTCTCCCAGACGGAATCCTCTTCGCAGGCGCCCTGGTCGTCCGTGTCCGGCGAGCAGGAAGAGCGGGAGCTGAAGGACGGCCTCCTCAGGCTAGCGGCCGGCCGTGGCTGTGGAAGGCCCGGGCTGCTGTGCCCAGCGGGGACACGGAGCGGCGTCCACGGACGCCGGGGCAACGGACGAGCCCGGCCCGGGAGAGAGCAGCAGAGCGCGGCCGGACTCCGCCGGGCTCGGCTCTGGGCAGGCAGGCGCGGCTGGCCGACGCCTCCCCGGACGGCGGCCCAGCAGCCGCGCGCTCCCCGCGCGCGCCGCCGCCCCCACGCTCCCCGGCCGCTGCCCCGCCCCCCCTCCGGCGGTGGACTGCGGACAGCCACAGGGACACCCTCCTGGGAGAACTCCTGGGGCCCCGCCCACACGCTGCTTCGGCCCTCCGCGGAGCGGCCAGGTGCGCTGACAGGGACGCAGGGGCCCCGCTACGCTCGCTCTCGGGGAACTGCAGCCTCCTCGGGTTTGACTTGAATGTCACACCCGAAACCATGCAACGCCCACAAGAAAGCATAGGCAGTATGCTCTTTGACATCAGTCTTAGCAGCCTAGTTTCAAGTACCACGTCTGACTGGGCAATGCAAACAAAACACAAAAGGAACAAATGGGACTACGTCAAAGTAAAAGAAATCTTCCGCACGGCAAAGGAAACCCTCCACAAAACCAAAACACAACCTAACAGCTGGCAGAAGAGACTTGCAAACCATATATCGGATAAGGGGTTTCTAGCCAAAATACAGAAAGAACTCACAACAGCTCAACAACAACAAAAATCAACAACCCAATTAAAAAGACGGGCAAAAGATCTGAGCAGTGATCTCTCCAAAGAAGACATGCGGATGGCCAACAGGCAAATGGAAAGGTGCTCAACATCATTAGCCATCAGAGAAAGGCAGATCAAAACTACAAGGAGAGGTCACCTTCCTCTGCTCAGAACGGCTCTAATTAACGACACAAGAGACAAGTGTGGGAGAGGATGGGGAGAGACGGCAACTCTCCTACACTGCTGCTGGGAGTGCAGACTGGTGCAGCCACTATGGAAAGCAGTATGGAGCATCCTCGGAAAAACGAAGAATCCGTCTACCATATATATGATCCAGCTAGCCCACGGCTGGGTATTTATCCAAAGCACTCGAAAACACCAATGCAGAAAGACACCTGCACCCCTAGGTTCACTGCAGCATTGTTCACAACAGCCAGAACTTGGAAGCAACCTAGGTGCCCACCAAGGGAAGAATGGAGAAAGAAGACGTGGTATGTATACACAATGGAATGCTACTCAGCCCTAAGAAATGGTGAGCTCCGGCCATTTGTGACAACGTGGATGGACCTGGAGGGTATTATGTGAAGTGAAATAAACCAGAGGGAGAAAGTCAAACACCACACGGTGTTTGTGATCTCACTCATAAGTAGAAGATAAAAACAATGACAAACGCACACAGAGCCACGGAGACTGGATTGGTGGTCACCAGAGGGGGAGGGGGGAGGGGAGAGAGCCAAAGGGGTGATGAGGCTCACATGTGAGGTGACGGACTATCATTAGTTTTCGGGTGGTGAACACGATGTAATCCACACAGAATTCGAAATACACTACAACGTACCTCTGAAAGCTACATAATGTTAGAATCCGCTGTTACTGCAATAAAATAAAATAAAATAAAATAAAATAAAATAAAATAAAATAGAGAAGTGTTGCAGCCTCAAGAGGCTAACAGGCTTTTGAAAAGTTATTCTAGGGATTTGTATGGCTTAGCTCAGGGCGGCACACACCAGCCTGAGACACAGCTGTGACATAGCCCCTAACTTCAACTAAACTCTATTCCGCCTGGAGGGAAATCAAAACTACTGTAATCATAATTGATTGAAGGCTTCACTTTGTGCCAGATCCTGTGCCAACTGCTTTGCACCAAGTGTCTCATTTAATCCTCACATCCAAAAGGCAGGTTACCGTTATTCTCCCCATTTTCAAGGTGAGGAGGCGGAAGCAGAAAGATGGCCATCTGCCTGGAATTCACACAAGGCTTCTCTAGGTAATGACATGACTTTTGGACAAGATTTAAAGGTTTAACACATTCCAGTGAAGACGCAGATCCCAGTATCACAGAACGTGAAAAACACTGAGTCCTGCCAAATGGATTAAAACACTAACTATGGATCCTCACAATCTCTTGGCCTGTTTTTTCAGAGGAGGGAAAACCCAGGGTGAAAACCCGTTGAGGAGATGTCTGCAGATGAGGACTATGTCTGGTCTTTAAAGCCGGGAACTATCCCAGTAGATTCTGAGTCAGTGGGTCCAGAGTAGGCGTCGAGCGTCTCCGTTCTTTGAAAAAGCCCCACAGGCTACACTTCCGTGCCCTTGGAGTTTGGAAGTACAGTCAGGCCCTACATCGGGACGTTTCAGTCAACAACGGGGGTCCCATAAGATTAGTCCCATAGAGCCTAGGTGTGTAGGAGGCTCTGCCGTGTAGGTTTGTGAACTCCGTGGTGCTTGCACGATCACGCGATTGCCTGACCGTGACGCACTCCTCACAGCTTAGCCCCACTGTCAAGCAAAGCATGACTGCACTGCCTTAGATTCTCCACGGTTCCAGACCCTGCGCTGTTTAGATGACTGCACACGCAGAGGGCACCGCGTCTGAGGCAGAGAGCGGCTGGAATCACAACAGCTCTCGACGGAGAGTCAAGGAAAGGCGTGCTCTGCTTACACGACTCTCTACTTTTCTCTGGGTCTGAACTATTTTACAGCTAATCTACTTTTTTTAACCAAGCAGCTGTGCCAAAAGAATGTTACCAAGCAATACTAAACAAACCAATATCAACCATACATATTAAATAAGCCTAACCCTACTAGGCTACGGAAAAGGCTTTTATTTCCCTGGGATAATTTGGACAGCATTAGATTCTTTCACCAAGAGCAGCCAAGTCGAGGGAGATTATTTCTAAGTCCACAGTGCTGCAGATGCGGTCAGTAGCAACCGCAAGCTGGAAAGGAAACAAAGTTGGGTGTAATCCATTCCAGTTCACACGTTTCACCAGGGACAGCCTCCAAGCCTTGAATACTTATGTACGCATTTATCCATTTCTTTAACCAACCACTACTAACGCCTACCAAAGGCCAGACACTGCTCGAAGTACTTTACGGATGTGAAATATCCTCTAACCTTTACGCTCGCCTACGGAGTGTGTATGATAATCATCCCCGTTCTACAGATCAGGAAACTGACACGCAGAATGGTACAGTAACTTGCCCAAGTTCACACAGCCCGTAGGCGGCAGAGCCAGGACCCATTTGACAGAGTCTGGCCCCAGAGTCCACGTGCTGAATCACCACGCTTAGTCTCCAAAAACCTGTAGAAAGCGCCAGGCTTAATCGAAAAGTTTGGTTTTCCCCACCCCAGCCTACAGTCCCTACGCGGCCCCAGTCTCCAGGGCATTCTTTCAGCTCCTCTGACAGGCCATGCTCCTCCCTTGCCCTGTCCCAACACTCTCCCGCACAAGTCCTCCTTTTCTTTTAGGCATCCGCTCTCGGCTTCCACATCACTGCCTAAGTCACAAAGTCTAACAGTAAATGCTGCATTTCTCAGCACTCAACACAAAATTGCTTTTACGTATCTCCTAGGTAATTAGTTGCTGCCTGTCTGTCCTTTCCAACTAGGCTGTGAGGTCCAGTACGTCAAACAGCCTGTCAGTCTTGCTCACCAAGTGTCCAGACCACTGGACACGCACCGACCAGAGGAAAGGAAGGACCGGTCCCCAAGTCAACTCTCCAGACTTTCTGTGGAAGGAGGGAACGAACGGAGCACCCTCGAGCCTCACGCTTTCTTTGCCGGACTTTCAAGTGTGGGACACACACCTGTGCTCACAATGCTCCCCGGACAGACCCCACTGCACCCCTATCAGGTAGACCTCTGCACAGGCAAGGCCTTTGGAAAGCACCGGCTCTGCACACAAATATTATGTGGCCCTCGACAGGCCACTTCCCCTGAACCGGCCTGAGCTTCAGGGCCACAAGAGGCTTCGTGAAGACCCCAACGGAACGTAGCCTCGAAAAGAGGGAGACCTGCACTCCTCAGAACGCATGGAGACCAGTGTCGTTACCGACGTCGCGTCTGTCCTTCCAAGAAGCCAAGACCACGGGTGCCGCTTCAGCGCCCGACTCCCGGGCACCGCATCCCCAGGCTGGCCCCTGGGCAGGTGCCCGGCACACACCGCCCGTTCCACGAACGCGTGAAGGGCACGAAGAGACCCCCTCGCTCCCCGCGCCGCACAGCTGTCCCGCCACCTGACCGGGCACCTCTCGGCGCACAAGCCTATTCCTCAGGGACACGCTCGCCTCCCACCAGCCCCCAGGCCCACGCCCCCAGGTACCTCTCCCAGACGGAATCCTCTTCGCAGGCGCCCTGGTCGTCCGTGTCCGGCGAGCAGGAAGAGCGGGAGCTGAAGGACGGCCTCCTCAGGCTAGCGGCCGGCCGTGGCTGTGGAAGGCCCGGGCTGCTGTGCCCAGCGGGGACACGGAGCGGCGTCCACGGACGCCGGGGCAACGGACGAGCCCGGCCCGGGAGAGAGCAGCAGAGCGCGGCCGGACTCCGCCGGGCTCGGCTCTGGGCAGGCAGGCGCGGCTGGCCGACGCCTCCCCGGACGGCGGCCCAGCAGCCGCGCGCTCCCCGCGCGCGCCGCCGCCCCCACGCTCCCCGGCCGCTGCCCCGCCCCCCCTCCGGCGGTGGACTGCGGACAGCCACAGGGACACCCTCCTGGGAGAACTCCTGGGGCCCCGCCCACACGCTGCTTCGGCCCTCCGCGGAGCGGCCAGGTGCGCTGACAGGGACGCAGGGGCCCCGCTACGCTCGCTCTCGGGGAACTGCAGCCTCCTCGGGTTTGACTTGAATGTCACACCCGAAACCATGCAACGCCCACAAGAAAGCATAGGCAGTATGCTCTTTGACATCAGTCTTAGCAGCCTAGTTTCAAGTACCACGTCTGACTGGGCAATGCAAACAAAACACAAAAGGAACAAATGGGACTACGTCAAAGTAAAAGAAATCTTCCGCACGGCAAAGGAAACCCTCCACAAAACCAAAACACAACCTAACAGCTGGCAGAAGAGACTTGCAAACCATATATCGGATAAGGGGTTTCTAGCCAAAATACAGAAAGAACTCACACAGCTCAACAACAACAAAAATCAACAACCCAATTAAAAAGACGGGCAAAAGATCTGAGCAGTGATCTCTCCAAAGAAGACATGCGGATGGCCAACAGGCAAATGGAAAGGTGCTCAACATCATTAGCCATCAGAGAAAGGCAGATCAAAACTACAAGGAGAGGTCACCTTCCTCTGCTCAGAACGGCTCTAATTAACGACACAAGAGACAAGTGTGGGAGAGGATGGGGAGAGACGGCAACTCTCCTACACTGCTGGTGGGAGTGCAGACTGGTGCAGCCACTATGGAAAGCAGTATGGAGCATCCTCGGAAAAACGAAGAATCCGTCTACCATATATATGATCCAGCTAGCCCACGGCTGGGTATTTATCCAAAGCACTCGAAAACACCAATGCAGAAAGACACCTGCACCCCTAGGTTCACTGCAGCATTGTTCACAACAGCCAGAACTTGGAAGCAACCTAGGTGCCCACCAAGGGAAGAATGGAGAAAGAAGACGTGGTATGTATACACAATGGAATGCTACTCAGCCCTAAGAAATGGTGAGCTCCGGCCATTTGTGACAACGTGGATGGACCTGGAGGGTATTATGTGAAGTGAAATAAACCAGAGGGAGAAAGTCAAACACCACACGGTGTTTGTGATCTCACTCATAAGTAGAAGATAAAAACAATGACAAACGCACACAGAGCCACGGAGACTGGATTGGTGGTCACCAGAGGGGGAGGGGGGAGGGGAGAGAGCCAAAGGGGTGATGAGGCTCACATGTGAGGTGACGGACTATCATTAGTTTTCGGGTGGTGAACACGATGTAATCCACACAGAATTCGAAATACACTACAACGTACCTCTGAAAGCTACATAATGTTAGAATCCGCTGTTACTGCAATAAAATAAAATAAAATAAAATAAAATAAAATAAAATAAAATAAAATAAAATAGAGAAGTGTTGCAGCCTCAAGAGGCTAACAGGCTTTTGAAAAGTTATTCTAGGGATTTGTATGGCTTAGCTCAGGGCGGCACACACCAGCCTGAGACACAGCTGTGACATAGCCCCTAACTTCAACTAAACTCTATTCCGCCTGGAGGGAAATCAAAACTACTGTAATCATAATTGATTGAAGGCTTCACTTTGTGCCAGATCCTGTGCCAACTGCTTTGCACCAAGTGTCTCATTTAATCCTCACATCCAAAAGGCAGGTTACCGTTATTCTCCCCATTTTCAAGGTGAGGAGGCGGAAGCAGAAAGATGGCCATCTGCCTGGAATTCACACAAGGCTTCTCTAGGTAATGACATGACTTTTGGACAAGATTTAAAGGTTTAACACATTCCAGTGAAGACGCAGATCCCAGTATCACAGAACGTGAAAAACACTGAGTCCTGCCAAATGGATTAAAACACTAACTATGGATCCTCACAATCTCTTGGCCTGTTTTTTCAGAGGAGGGAAAACCCAGGGTGAAAACCCGTTGAGGAGATGTCTGCAGATGAGGACTATGTCTGGTCTTTAAAGCCGGGAACTATCCCAGTAGATTCTGAGTCAGTGGGTCCAGAGTAGGCGTCGAGCGTCTCCGTTCTTTGAAAAAGCCCCACAGGCTACACTTCCGTGCCCTTGGAGTTGGGAAGTACAGTCAGGCCCTACATCGGGACGTTTCAGTCAACAACGGGGGTCCCATAAGATTAGTCCCATAGAGCCTAGGTGTGTAGGAGGCTCTGCCGTGTAGGTTTGTGAACTCCGTGGTGCTTGCACGATCACGCGATTGCCTGACCGTGACGCACTCCTCACAGCTTAGCCCCACTGTCAAGCAAAGCATGACTGCACTGCCTTAGATTCTCCACGGTTCCAGACCCTGCGCTGTTTAGATGACTGCACACGCAGAGGGCACCGCGTCTGAGGCAGAGAGCGGCTGGAATCACAACAGCTCTCGACGGAGAGTCAAGGAAAGGCGTGCTCTGCTTACACGACTCTCTACTTTTCTCTGGGTCTGAACTATTTTACAGCTAATCTACTTTTTTTAACCAAGCAGCTGTGCCAAAAGAATGTTACCAAGCAATACTAAACAAACCAATATCAACCATACATATTAAATAAGCCTAACCCTACTAGGCTACGGAAAAGGCTTTTATTTCCCTGGGATAATTTGGACAGCATTAGATTCTTTCACCAAGAGCAGCCAAGTCGAGGGAGATTATTTCTAAGTCCACAGTGCTGCAGATGCGGTCAGTAGCAACCGCAAGCTGGAAAGGAAACAAAGTTGGGTGTAATCCATTCCAGTTCACACGTTTCACCAGGGACAGCCTCCAAGCCTTGAATACTTATGTACGCATTTATCCATTTCTTTAACCAACCACTACTAACGCCTACCAAAGGCCAGACACTGCTCGAAGTACTTTACGGATGTGAAATATCCTCTAACCTTTACGCTCGCCTACGGAGTGTGTATGATAATCATCCCCGTTCTACAGATCAGGAAACTGACACGCAGAATGGTACAGTAACTTGCCCAAGTTCACACAGCCCGTAGGCGGCAGAGCCAGGACCCATTTGACAGAG